>NW_027211696.1:1200000-1585000 GCF_022749685.1 Semicossyphus pulcher | reverse complement strand
TCATTTTTTGACTGTAGGGCCACCATTTCACCGGGAGCTGCACTGCTTACTGCACTGTACACAGGAGTGAAGGGTTCGATGCTTTTTCTACCGGATAGTAAACAAATCTAAATAATTCAGTGGGAGAAATCAATGTTTTATTTTTTGTAATTTATCAATTACTTTTTCAGCAATGAGATCCAATTATTATGCATTTGTTTTGTGTGTATAGATAAATAATGAAAACATATTGTGATTCTACACGGAGGCCGAATAACAGCTAGATTATGAGATTTTTATTTTTTATTTTTTACAAAAAAGCAATCTTGAGAACACAATTAGATCATGATGTGAATAACAAAATCTTCCAAACACACCAATCTGATGTAACACAGTTATGACACAATATATTACAATTAAGAAAACCACATTTGTGTTGGCTGACCATAAGGTTTAAAATGACTCTGTATATGAATTGCCTTAGCATGTGTTTCATAGAAAAAAAATTACACATTTCTAAAATCAAACATTCAGAGATTAACCTTAAGGATTATAATAATTTAGTCAATGTAAATTGGGAGTACGAATCCTCCCTAAATTATTAGGTCTTTCAATTTAATACACAGCTTCTCAGTGAGAGGTCTTCTATTAATGTGCTTTTAACTCCCTCTACAGGCTAAAAAAGTGAATTACATCCAGCAACAATTATAAGCCATGCACCCAAATTGCTTGGCTGCCACCACATGTAGTGAGCAGGGATTACATTGATGTATAACTCTAAGCTGTATAATTTGGATCTTCTATTTTAGCACTTAATGAAAGGCCAAGACGTCATTATAATTCATAAATTGTGTCTCTATTCATACAATTCTCTCTATATATAGTGTATATACCTGACAGGAGAGTGCAGGAGACACATGGCTCAATCAAAGTACAAAAAGGTGTCTTTTCTAAGACATTAGAACTGTTTAAGCACAGTAGATCATGGTACTGTTATTGCAGCCAAATTAACAGTGTTTTGGGTAAATGACTACCAGTCAACCATCAGTTAAGTGATTTTAGATTAAGTCATGCAACACAAGACACAATTTTCAGTTGAATTAAAACAGCTTTATTAGTGTGCACTGTAAGAAGTTGTCTGTTTAAGAGGAATAGTTTGATAGCCTATGAAGATCATCATCAGTGACAGAAGACAGAAATCTTAGCAGTTGTTTTCTAATGGAATATGCTCTGTTGGTGGCAAGGAAAAAGAACAGTGTGTGATAAATAAAATAACTATATAATAACCTCACTAGTGACGTGAAGAAGCTTCATTTCCTCAAAAAAGCCACCCTCTTAGAAAATAATTAGAAAGAGGCTTAGTTGGAGATACACAGTTGTCATCACAATAAAAAAAACAGTATATAATCTTTAATAGGAATATTGACCCTGTAAAAATGTGAATATGCAGCCTACATGAAAATGCATTTGTTACCATCTTCCATCTCCAAAACTGACTTGAAGTCAGATATGCTGGTTGTTTTTTTTTGGGTAGTAGTTTTGTGTTAGGTGGCGCTTTTTTTGGACACTGGCAATATGCATAAAACAGTATGTCAAGCCATCAGAAAACTTATTGTGACAACTTAATGTCACTGCACACATGTAATTAATGATACAACAGCCTAAGGGGGAAACACTAAAATTTCTTTGCAGCATGTGTACTGACCATGGCAAGTCCAGTCAACCTTTTTATTGATGAATGACAAAAAAAAACAAAAAGACAGCCAGCAATAAGACAGGACAGATAGGTGGACAGATAGATACACACAACACTGCAGTTTGCTGGCCTCAGTCTGGTTATAAGAGATTATTTCTATTTTTGACCCCCACAACTGAGTTTTCTTAGAAAGTATGGGTAATAATTTGTAATGGTCTCGCCAGCATAAGAAGAGCTTGTCCTTCAGGACTATCATTTGCTTTATAACGTGTCAGAATTTTCCAGTTTGGTCCAAGTGCTGAACTACTCCAACTTGTGTTAAATGTCTGCAGGATACCAACAATATAGAAAAATATGATTAAACAAAGATTTCTGGACTTCTCATTATCATTATTTGATCAACTAAAATGTTCATTTAAAATAATTTTTTCGATGTGGATGTCACCAGACATGTTGCAGTAGTGAGTAATCAAATAGAAAATGTGCTGACATACACACCAGTATTACTTTGCACAAAGTTAAGACCCCTGTTGGGTTTTTGTAAACTTGGAAAACATAACAAGCCATCTGGAATGTCTCAGTATGAGCCAAGATGGTGATGTGAGTGTATGTCTCATCCAATTTACATATATTTACATGTCCCACTTACAATATTGTTTTTCTTGGTAACACTCTATTTCATGGTGACATTTGTGAGGAATACACATGGAGTATTAAGTGGCCTTAACTAGGGTGTAACATTGTAACATTAAGTGTGCATGTAAACACACTTTCTGTAAATCAACAGTTGACAATCATACAAATGTGTCATGACAATTGAACATAGGTGAAATTGGCAGCAACTACAATCACAAATGTCCAATGTTGCTAAAGAAAGATATAATACCAAAAATACACCTTCCAAAGTCACAGTTTTTTTAAGTTACTACTTACTATTTTGATGCAAAATTTGCATATTATGTTGTCGTCCAGATAATGGATGACAACCTTATAGCTCCAAAAAGTCAGAATTGAATTACTTAAAACATTATTTTCTTATAACCATGGTATAGTGTAAATTAACATGTTTTTAACCAGGCACCTTTATGTATAACTAACAATTTACAACCAACCAACCAACCCCCAAAAGGACCAAATCCAATGTTTGTAATATTACAAAAACGCCAATGAAATTCAATACAGAAAAACTGGAGCTATAGGTTTAGTAAGCAGTTTTTGACACAGTGAAACTGCAGTGTCCAGGACATACTGTAAAACATACACTCAGTCTTTGGGACAGCAATATCATTATTTTAGGTCTCACCTACAAAGCTAAAAAATATATAATATAAAAGGCAAGCAATGACCTTTTTTAACACCTGTAACAGCTCATATACTCCAAAACAAACTAGCCAAGTTAAAGTTTGAAGAAAATAGAACATAATTATGGTCCCAGTCAGTAAGCACACAATTTGAACAGCTTGAGTTGGTTGCAATGGTAATTCCGTGAAAATGTAATATCCTATGCTACATACTTCATAAATCATCATCACGATCATTTCAAAAGGAGGGTATATTCTAAAAAAATATTGAATTCTAATAAAAAGGAAGAAAGCATTAGATTTTAAATATATTCATATATAAAAAATACATGAAAATACAAAAATGCAGCTAAAAGAATGTGTAAAGAAAATAAAAGTTGTGTAGTATAACTAATCGAATACATAAAGCTAAAAACACTGAGTTGAAAAGATTTGGACTATAAAAAACTAGCTGGTTTTTAAGGTCAGGGCAGGAAATCTCATTCAAATTAATTGATACTCTTTAATAAGCCAATTCATAAAAATATAAGAACAGAACTCTTTATAGCAAACATTTATTAAATATTTTTGGAATTGTCTTGACTTCAATTGGGCTTTTATACATTCCTATCTGTACATTTCAAAGCATATCTTGCTGTATTTTACATCAAAGGCAACTTTCTTGTAACAATATCAAGGATGCATAATTTGGGGGAGTGCAAGTAATGTATAGAAGCTATATCCCACACTGCAGGACTTTATCTTCATCTTCCTATCAATTAAATAAAATGTCAAAGTCAAAAAGGGGCAACCGCGCATTAGTCCAAGGATATCATGGAGAGAGACTTGAACAGAGTATGAAGTATCTCAGTAAAACATAACGGAAGGAAAGTGAGGCTCAAACATACATGAAAGTAAAGAGAAAGAAAAAGAATGAAAGAGAGAGAGGAACAATTAACTGTTGGGCCTCAAAAACATGAAAGAAACTTTCGGGATTAAATCCTTGTTTCTTCAAAACTATCTTAAACTAGTATAAAGACAGTTTGATGTTCGAGTAGGGTGACATGTACACTTTCGCGCTGAGAATTCCTTAGCTTACTCATTCTAGTTATCTGTGCTGGTTACACTTCAAAAATAAAAAGTCAACAGAAGAAAAAAATACAAACTTCTTTGTTTCAGATCTAATTGTTGTCTCAAAGGAAATTTGTTAAAAAAAAAGTTAAGTGAAGTGTGAACTTTAAAGGTTGAATGTTGTCTGTTTTAGTAAATATGAACATGTGAAGACAGGATATGTAATATGAATAGGAGACATCAACTTTCTCTTCCAGTGGTCACCCCTTTAAGAGCTAAGGACAGTCAATCCAGCAAAGTCAGGTCTGAGGTCATGATAACACTGGTCAAAGTTCGAAATAACAGTAACGTGGAAATCTTAATTACAACTGGAATGGAAGTTTGGTCACCAATACCAAGAAAAAAAAATCATACCCTGACATGAAGCTGACTTTGACTTAACATGAACCTAAAGTGGCAGTATTACTGTTGGGCAAACATGTAAACAGAATCAAAGTTGTGCTGTGGTAGGTTTGTATTGAAGTGTCAGGGCTGGGAAGTGGTTGAAGAGACTGTCCAAGTTACCAGAAAGTCTACGTGCCATCCACAAAATACCCATTCGCTTGTCATGAACACAAAAAAACAGCTTCATCCTGCTCCGTCCTTTTTTTTTTTAAACACAGTCTCAGCCTAATCTTATGACATCACTCTCTTGTCATTTTGATATTGCAGGGTGATTTCAACTATTAGGTCCATGATTACAGGAATATCAACATCAGTCCAACTGAGCCTAAGGGAATCAGGCCCACTGTGACGTCACTGTTACCATTTCAGTTTTGTGGAATGATGTCATTCTCCAATTCTCCATTGTGTAACCCTTTGTTTCTTCGTTTTTTTTTTAATCCATTATGTTGTGATTACATGAGTTTCAGACTGCATGGTGGTCTCCCTAGGACATACGGGTCAAATGTTGTGAAATGTCAGTTTAACTGAGAGTAGGCAGCAGCAAAACCCTGTTTAGGACATACTGGAGCAGCGCACTGATGGTGAACCCATCTGGGTCAGCACCTTATCCAACCACTGGAGGGGGCCGTTGAGATGCAGCTCAATCCAACAGGGAGTGCTGGTTACTGTCTGACGTCTGTAGAAATAAAATACAGTGAAGGTTATAGACAAATTTAGCCCTCATTTGTACAGCTGAGGCTCAAAGTTAGTTAGTCACAACACTACTGGAAAATGGCACACTTATCTTACTCAAGTTATTAATTGAATGCGGCAATAAGTTTTGGAGGTTGCAATATTATTTTGATTTGAATAAATAAACAAAGCGGCCCAATGCAAAAAGGTGTGGCGCATTAGTGTATTGTGTGAGCAGTGGTAGTAGACTTAGGGCCAGTTCAGACAGAATGCGTTTTGCAGGCTGTAAAATGAGAGGCGCACCGCACTGCCTCTTTTTGTTGCCTTCTTTGTTGAAGCCTTCCGTTAAAAAAGCTTGCTGCACCTTTTTTTTTTTTTTTACTGTTTTTAAGGCAGCCATGAATCATTAGCTGTCATAACATTACCGTTATATTGTAAACTGGCACTCTTTCATCCGATTGGACAATGAGAAAAAACATACATGACATCGGGCAATTTTCTGCTTTGAGTTGAAGTTTTTTCAACTCAAGGCGCTCAGAGCGTCTCCTCAAAAACGCCAGGTGCACAGAGCGGAAAAATGTGAGGCGCACAGCAATGCAAAAGCAGAGCACAAAAAGCATCCCTCTCATTGAAAATGAGCCCAGCTGCTAATACGCGTTCTGTCTGATCAGGCCCTTATTTAAAACAAACTCATTTATAGTGAATAAGAGCTTGCTTTGCCCAGGTTTGACCAGATGATCAAACACAGTAGACTACAATGCCAGGCTTGGCTCAACTACAGTGCACTCCTGCTCCTGGAAGGGTACAAAAACAAAGCACAAAAACGGGCAGAACGGATGTTTGCTCAGTGCATGGTTGGAGGAACTCTGAGACAGAGAGATACAGACATATGTCCTGTAATCCTCTGATATAACACAAGCAGATTAGAGCATGCACAAGTTCAAACAAACCTTTTGTCTCCTCTCCCGCACTTAATTTTAAAAATATAAATAAATGGAGGTATTTTTTTGAGAAGTTTTAGGTTGTAGTACTGTACATTATGTAAAGCAAAAGAGAATTCCATCCTCCTTACCTAAAGTCACATGCATCTTGAGTGTTAGCTGGCTTATGTTGATCAAGCCTTTTCGTATGGTGGATGGATGGAATGATCAGTAGAGTGATCAGTGCTATTTTTAGTCCGAAGGTCTATTTAACTTTAATTTTCAATTTACTTAGACTAAAACTTTTAACTTTTAATAGAAGAAATGTGACAATTAATTTGTCTCTTTGATATAACTTGTACTAGTTAAAAGACCTTCTAGACAAGGGGTGTCAAAGATACGGCCCGGCAGGAGGTCTCATCAGGCCTGCGAGACATTTTCGGGGACAGGAAGAAAAAAACAAAAAAACAACAAAAAAATATATAGGCCCATGTATATGAGATTTTTATAGATACAGATATAGAGAGAGACACCGCCAATTTGATGCTCTTTTATCTGATCACGATATTACCCACGGGCTGCCCTCACACTGATTTCCGCTGGTTGAGCCGAGGAGCGGTGCTCAAACGCTTCTTTCAATTACGCAGAGATCACTCAATTCATGGCACACAGAGGAAAACAAGTGGCACAGTAAGATAAGCCAGACAGGGGTACAGGTCTTGCTTTTTCAGTGGACATTACAGAACATTTGAATGTGATGAATGTTAACATGCAGGGCCGCAACAAACTCGTCACAGAGTACTACGACAGTGCTCGTGCTTTCCAAATGAAATGTGCTCTGTGGCAGGCACAGCTGTCCCAGCACAACCCAGTCCACTTTCCGTGTCTAAAATCTCTACCTGTGGATTACGAAAGTAGGACACGTACAAGAACATACTGTTGGGGCTCATAGGCAAGTTTAAAAGTCAATTTACTGTCTTCACTCAGCTGGAGAGGGATTATGCACGTGAGAGAGGAACTCCGAATGGAGCTGATCAAACTGCAGTGTAGCGCATCGTTAAAGTACGAATCTACATCTGATCATTTGACATTACTTTATCAAAGACATCATTTGCATCAAAGAGAGTCTGCATGTTCAGGACAACATATTTATGCGAGCAGGTATTAACGTGAGAGATGAAATCCAAACTGCACAGTCGGCTGGCGCACGGACATCTGAGGGACAAAAAATCGCCACCGCTCAGAAACTAGTTCCTGATGTCGACATGCTGGTAAAAGTAAAAAAATGTCAGGTGCCGAACAGCAAGTGCAAATGTGAGTGTTCCTTTTCCTCAGTTTCAGTTTCACATATACTGCCAGCCACAAACCTGATTGGTAAAAATCCCTCCCTCTCTCTTCCTCTCTCTCGTCACTACACACTGGATTCAACATGCCCTGATTCCAGGGCAGCTGGTTTCACCCCGATATCAGGTCGGACTTTCTGGACAATGGGTGGCTATTTTATAGCCTGAACCAGCAATATTTAAAATGAATAATTAATGAATCACAATGAGATTTAAACACTAAATGTATTGTTGTTTAGAGTAGTGTAAATAGAACAAAGCACTTCCCTTCTACTGGCATGTTGTACAGTATTAGTACTATTATTATTAACCTACATTCTTTCAAATGTATCTTTAGTGAATGACAAAGACATTCAAATTTGAAATGAATCTTTGTTAATATGTTGCAAGGACTACAAGATGCTTTCTTACATTTGTTGTTGTTTATGCAACAACATGAAATGCTCACTGATTTCTACAAGTATCTGTTGGCTCTTTTTGCATGATTTCAAATAATAAAACTGTAGTAGGTGACATATATTTATGTGTTAAGACATCATGATGTTGGCAAAAAATAGTCCAGCCCCTTTGAGGTCTCATCTGAACAAATCCGGCCCCCCTGTTCTAGACCTTCTCAAGAGGATTTTTTTTTTTTTTTAAAGGATCATGAACTTGTTCATTTGAAAGACTGCACAAATCACATTTTCTTAAAAGCAGAGGTTGAATTAACGAATTACAAGTACTCACGTTAATGTAATTGAGTAACTTTTTTGTGTACTTGGACTTTTGAGTACTTTTCAAAGTCAGCAATTTTACTTTTACTTAAGTACGTTTTAAATGAAATTAAGTAATTTCGCTACATTTGTAGATCTATCCATTACTAAGTAAAATATATATATTCGGGAATTGCGAGCTAGAAAGAAAAACACCAATCAAATGCATTGCATCAAAAACAGGCTAAACTGATCAAAGTGTCATGCATTGCGTCAAAACAGCTGTGCTGGTTGATTTTCACTGATGAAGCCATTGATGACATTAGCTATTTCATCTCTTCCTTTTCAGTTCATTGCATAAGATGCATGTGTAGGGTAACCTTGGCAAAATTTGTTTATTATAAAAATCAGCAGGGTGGGAAAGTGACTAAATTTTACGTTACTTTTAAGTGAGCTACTTTTTACTTTTACTTGAGTTTTTTTTTCACAAGTACTATATTTGAGTACAATTTCAATCAAATAACAGTACTTCTACTTGACTAGAATATTTCAGTACTCTTTACACCTCTGCTTAAAAGTGCCCCACAGATTTTGACAATTCACCTTTTGTTAAGACAGAGGAGTCATTAGTTGCCCCCTTGATGTGTCCTTTCTAATTTACCACACTGGTCAGGACATTGCCGAGTAAATGCCACCTTAAGTCTTTCATCCCTTTTTAAAATTTGATTGGAGACTATTGACATGCAGAGTATCTAAAGTGAACTTATTTAGGTTGAAGCATTTCCGCATTTTTCTCAAAGTTGCTGCCACAATATTTGTAGGCTGGCTTGAACATGTTAAAGCTGCTCTATAATTCATAGATGATATTAAAAGAAAGACTGGTGAATTCTAGTGTGTAACATACCTGTACTCTGCTCCCCAGCCCTTGACAAAGCTCATTCTGATGGTGCACATCCTGGTTAGTTGATAGACTGCCTCAAACCCCTGATTGACTGACTGGGCCAGCAGTGCAGCAAACTCCTGATTATTAAAAATCTTCAGATTACAGCCTTAAAAAAAAAAAAATAGTAGGTCTTAGGCATATGTTGGTCATCATTATCAAATACAGTAAATGTATGCATAGGAAATACACACAAAAATGAACTATAGGTAACTTTGCAACACTGTGCTTTCAAAACAGATGCCTTCCAAACATAGTCAGCATAGGCATTGTGAGTTGTGGGTGTATTGTACATTGATGTTCATTCTCTACAAGGCTGGCAAGTCAGATTCCTGAATTTCTACAAGAACCTTGTGTCTTTCTTTACAATTCTGTGTCTCAGTAATGATACTGTGCATGGTGCTCATGTGGCCAGGAATGAAATGTTCAAAGTTGCATGGGTATGGATGAGTCAGCGTGTGGGTGAGTCTGAGATAAACTGTCATGTTGGGGAGGGCATTAGTGCTCTTCCTCAAGCTTTAATTTGATCAATATCAGGTGAATCAACTCAGGACTAATAAGTTACTACATAAGCCATTACATACTGGCAGTTATGATAGAGATTATGGGCATGTATTTATTGTCATCAATATCTGTTGCTAATATGGATTGAAGGTGTCAGATAAAAGTTTCAGTAGGAACTCAATCTATATTCAGGCAGTAAATGTCACCACTGCCAATATACTGTATCTCATTGCAATTTCAGAAGGGAGGGGTTTTTTAGATGTAAAGCATCCATCTGGCAATGGGAAAAAACGAAGGAACACTATTTATGTGAATAAACCTGGTGGTATCTTGCAGACAGTGGCAGGGTGCCAGCCATATCGTTGGTTACAGTTGGGACTCTGGACAAAGATGGCACTGTCACTGAGGCACTCGGCAAACACCTCCCCTCCGATGTAATACAATCTCACACCACGACCTTAGTAGAGTAAGAGAGAAGACATATAGAGTAAAGGGACAAAAACAAAGGTAGGAAATACTGTAAATTATGCAGAGTAAATCATGAATGTTAAAATATTAGGAATTCTTAATGCATGGACTGTACAGTATTTCCCATAGGCTAAAATCTCCTTCATCTGTTCCCTCTTCTGTAAAATAAAATTAACTTTGCTCATATAAAAGTGTGTAAAGATCATAACTGATGTACCTATATGTCTTCTGGTCATTTCAACCGTTGCGTTCCTGTTAACATTGCTGAGAAGCCCTAGACAGAAGCGTTCAGAGTTGGATGGGTCAGTGAATCCATCGACTGTCAGAGATGGCTGTGAGGCATGGAATGTTTCTCCAACCCGCTGGTTTAGCTCATAGTAGGCTATCGAGCACCAGAAAGCAGGCTCACTGTAGGTGACTGGCTGAAGGTCTGAAAAGAAACCAAGGACGAGACATTTATATGTTCTTCAAAAAACATTTCTATTTTTTTATTACCCACATTTTATGGCATTTCCAGACCAACTACTGGACCAAATGTTAGTATTTCAGTCTGTTTCTAATAGCAAAACTTTTTTGGACCATCAATAAGATAAAGAAACACTAATGAAGAAGAACTAGGAATAAAGCAGTCTTACCCAGGCCATGACTGACAGGTGATAGGGTGCTTGGTGACATCTCTGCTGGTGAGCCTGGGAGTAAAACAGACACATTGAGGAGTTGATGTTTAGGACTACAATAATGTATGTTTGTCAGGACAACAAAAAAATAAAGAATGGCATTGAAGATGGTTGCTGTCAGAATCATATTTTGCTCTCTGTAGTGTGTCTGTCCACAGTCACTTGCACAAATCTTAACTAATCTACCTGTTTCCATACTTTGATTCATCTGCTGGTCGCTGGTCTCTCCATCTTCGCTGATGTAGCCAGGTGGGGGAGTCTCTGTCAAGGCAAAGATGCAATAAGAATACATTTTAAACAACACACTGCTGCACATAATTAGAAAAACGTTATGTGTTCTTTTAAGTCAACATAAATACATTTTAATACATTCTCTAATGAAAAAGAAGAATCCAGTTGGCTTGCATTATAGCTAATATAAAATATGAATGACAAAAATGAAAACAAGCTCTTGCCCTGCATACCGACCTGGTATATAGTTATTAGGAGGGTCTATACCAGCGGGGAAGTTGGTGTTTTCAGGAATGGAGTTTGTAAAGTCATCTAGAGGTGGAAGCTCTGTCAGAATCTCTGTGTGCCGGGGCACCAACACCGGAGGCAGCACTAGAAAGATAGGAAGTGTCACTGACAGAGGCAAATATGATTTTCTATCTGAATCCCACACAGAGGAAACACAGAACGTTTAACACATCTAGACTCCTCGAGACAAACTGTCAAACTTACAAGTGATAAAGAAACTCCAGAAAAATTGAAATTTGCCACGGCCACTATGATAACAGACTAGAGCTGCATGATATTGGAAAAAACAAAAATCGCGATAACGTTTTGTTCTGCGATATTTATTGCGATAAAATAGAGGAAATTATAAGAGATCAATGCAGTGCGTTTCATGTGCATATAGGCAATCAAAAATAATCTGTTTTACTTTTAGAGTACTTGGAGACTGACACTCGCATGAAAAAGTATGAGTGTACTGGTGGAGTGACACGTTTTTTTATAAAATAAATACAAATACCTGTGGGCTGCAGTTGCATTACTTACCATTTATCTACCATTTCAAACCATTTACAAATGAATGTTTAAATAAGTGTGATGAGCCCGGTGAAGATTCCTGTTGACACACAACCTCAAGCCGTGTGTATGCTGCAGGTAAAGCCACTAAATGTGAACAATATATGGCTGAGGCCTCAACCAGCACCGGGAGGAGGTGTCACTGATAACAGTCACGTGAGGTGGCTTTTGAGTGAGTGTATTCCTGACAGTCTGACTCGATCATCCCTTGCATGTTTACAGGTGACGCACAGGCTCTGCATGCACAGCAGTCAGTTTACTCTGCTTTTGTGAAGAGCTAAACTAATCTGACATCAGATGGCCTTATCTTGTAGATTTTCATGGAAAACAAGAAACTGGCAAGTTTTCGTTGTGCACCAAACACCAATAAAGGAACAGCATGACGTGTCAGTTTGCTTTACTATCGCACGTCCTGCGATGTGACTATTGCACATGCACACATTGTAATTGCGTTGGTAAATGATATATATCGTTCAGCTCTAGAATAGACTTATTAGAGGGCACCTTGAAGATGACAGCCCTCAGTACTCAGAAAAACGATTTCATAAAAACACACATACAAACACAACAACACAATTCTCAAGGACCATTACCAGGCGTCTCCACTCTCTGGTAATGGTAGGGATTGACACACACTTCATCCTTTTTGAGGTTGAAGGCATACTGGCAGGCATCAATGGCCCTCAGCTCATGGTGGCTGTGAAGGTCAGGCCATCTCCACAGGCGGCAGTAGATGACGTGAGGCAGGCCTTTACGATGAGACACCTGAAGACGCCCATCTAGTGACCTGAGCATAGTGGGGGAGAGGACAGCTAATGGCTCAGTGACTAAACTGGGGGGCATGCTAGTTATTAAAAACAAAAAAGGGCTAATGTTTTATAGCAAAGTTTTATAACAATACTCATCAGCAAGTTGAAAAAAGCCATTGCTCAGAGTGATCACAGCTGAAACTAAATCAGTTGTTAAACTTATTAGCCTCATTTAAAGAGAAATGTTTCTTTATTATGGATAACACACCACCATGGAACTCTGGTATTTAATTATGTATTTGGATGAGTTATCAATACCACCACTTACTGAGATCGCACAGGCAGTGATCATCACCTCACGTATTTACTTTACTTCATGTAATAGATTTTTGGTTATTGCTACACCACTAGTTTTTTTTACTACCTGTATTGTATATAGCATTTTTATACTAATGTCAGTGATACAGTTGTATGAGAGGCCAATACATAACAGACAGTCTCTAGGTCTTTCAATTAACTTAATAAACAGAAATTACTTCACAAACCAGTGTGATGTGATACTGTAGTTTACAGAAAGACATGAACATTAATGCTTAACATTTGGACATGGACATTTTTACTGCATAATGTTTGCAGTTATATGTACAGCAAGCGACTGTTGACTCATTGGTGTTTGAGTGTTTGTGAGTATATTCACCTGCTGTGATCGGGGTATCCATACATGCCTGCAGAGTCCCACTGCTCTATCGTGTGGCCTGAGCCTAGACCCCATAGATCTGAGCAATTACTACTGAAACACAATCATACACACACACACACACACACACGCACACACACACGCACACGCACACGCACACGCACACGCACACGCACACGCACACGCACACACACCACACACACACACAGACACAAAACATGCATACACAAAGGACAAGTGCAAAAAAGGTAAAAATAAAAGCAAAAGGATGGTAAACATGAGGCGTTTCATTCCAAATGAGTCAGATGAAATCATAAACATACATCAATAGTCTCTTATGGCATAAAGGAAGGAATTGCAAAGATCCTCCCTTGGACTGCTCAATAAGAGACAATAACTGAATGACAGGTGACCGTGTGACAAATCTGAAGTGGACACAGGGTGATGAACAGGTGATGCAAGGGAAACATGAGAAAGGATTGTGGCTGCCTGTTAAAACTTACTGAAAAAAAGTGAAACCAATGACTCCAACTTCAGCCTCCTCTTTACTGCTCCCACATGTGATCGTACTCACACCATAAAAAGATATGAAAAAATACATGTCTGGTCATTTTACTTGTTTTAGGGATTTACTGTTAAATAAGCTTTTGCAATACCCGACTTCAAATAGTATACTATATACAAAGCATACTGTAGACATGATGCAGATTTCTGCATTTTATTTCTAAGATCCGAGACATATGATGGGAAGCAACAGGTCAAACTGGAAAACATATGCATGTACACATGATATGTGAACGAGGATCTAAAGAAATTCAAAGGACTACACAAATGTTTCAAGATGCAACCCGAAAAAAACAAGATACAACACAAATGGATGTATACAAACATACAGTGTGTGTATGACTGAGTATAGACAGCACACATCCCGGTCAACTTGTTCTCTGAAGCTCTTAAAATGGTTTTTAGTGTCTTAGCGTGGAGAAGAGGAGACTGTTTTGTCTGATCATAGCAAAGAAATTGTCAGACCTGTCTGTACAAGATCTGCTATCTCGACACTTTATCAGCCTCCTCAGAGAGTCCTACAACATAAGCCTTGTGTAGACCATCTCCAGACACTAATGTCTTGTCTTCTGTCTTTCGCACTTAAAAAGGTCACCAGTGCAAGACTCTTGACCTGGATCAAAGCTAAAATGCTAGACTTGTACCAGTTTTAGTTATCAGTTAAACTGGATATTCTGAAAAGACATTCTAGGATATTTTACCCAGAGCAGTTGAATGCTGTTTTAAAACCTTTATCTTCATCTGAGGTTATCCACATTTCCGTCAAGAATCCTAAAAGCAAGTTATGCCGGCATGCCTTTCTCTGTACACAGTTGAGCTGTTGCCCTCTTCCTCCTAAGACATGAATTCTGACCTCCACACAGACAGAAATCTAGATAGCTCAACACCTTCTATCTCCTGACAATCTTCTAGACACTTCTCAGACATCCTCCACCAACCCAAAAAACATTCAAGAACTAAAAGAGCAATTTATCTTTGAAAACAGAGATGAAAGGTTTGAAAAAGAAAGGGAAGTGAGCTTTGCTTCAAGGGCTTGAGTGCCATCTACCAAAATGTACAGAGCACTGTCAAGTGGTACATCTGGAACTATGATTCGATGGCTGGGTTGCCCGCTATCAGGCAACTATATAAAAAAGCCATCATCAATCTGTGAAAAAAATATGGTTACAAAAAACTTTAAATCCAATGTTTACTTACTGAAGCTAACAGGCTACCTTTCCTATTATGAAAACCAGTTTTTATTGTGATCTGTGGTTAACACAAGAAAAGCATCTGACATAACAGCAAGAGAAAGGACTCTATCATGTAATTTTAATAGGGTGAAAAGAAAGTTGTACTGTATTGTCCACCCGCTGAAATTCTGAAATAAAAAAATCAAAACAGCTGCAATAATCAAGCAAATACCTAATCAGCTTATCAGTCCACTTCAGAATTAAGTATCTAGCATACATTCCTCACAGGGAAGAAACAGAGAAAGGCCTGGCATCAGACACTTCGCACATGGTTCTACTTCTGAATCTTTTGATCTTTTCTTCCTTTTAACCCACTTGATGTATTTTCAGTTTGTCTATTTAAACAATGAGACCAGCTTCCAATAAGCACTGCCCTTCTTCATACTTCATTTGCCGAACTTCACTAAACTTGGAGCACCTCTAAGTCTCTCACTGACCTGAGCTAGCAGTGATGCTTAAACTTGTTTAATTCTACAAATTTTATACTAAGCATGTGAGACACCATTTAGAAACAAGCTGCCCTCGTGAAATTTATTTGAGCTGGACACTATATTCCTGTCAGCTTAAGCTAAGCTGATCTGTGGCTGTTGTTTATACCAAATGGGCAATAAAAGTAAAATTTCTCTACAGGGACAAATTCTACTATTGATATTATATAATTAAAGAAAAGTTACAGAGAGAGGGAGAGAGAGAAAGAAGAGAGAGCAGATTACGTAAAAATCTGAGAAGTGAAGCTCATAAAATCCCCACACAGCAGTCTAGTTATCTCCCCTTTCTGCTGATTCTCAGTGGGTTGATTGACATTAATCACATGCTTCTCATGGGGCTCCACTGACTTTGCCACCTTTGACATGATAAAGTTTCACCTGGTCTCGTGACTTGGCTCGTGTAATAGTCATGTGACAAAGGAGAAATCTATACTGAAAGACACATGACCTGTAACTGTTTGGCTCTGTACCATCTCTATTAGCATAATTGAAAAAGGTTCTTTCTGGAAAAAAAACACATTTACACAAACATAGTTTATTTTCAGGTCTGTTTCATATCATTTGACATATTTGGAGCTCTGCAATTTGAGTCAAGGTGTTCTTTTTTCTCTGAGACTTCACTGTTACTTAAAACTATTGCAAATATTCTGAGGTGGTAAAACAGCACAGCTGCACAGTGCTTGTATTTATCTCATAATTTCTTTGGACTTAGACTTACATTGGATTTGTTAATAGAATGTTACCTCTTTAACCTTCATCATAAATAAAACAGTGGGGGATGATGCACATCACAGCCCAGGGCAATAACATAATGCCATGCTAAACTGTCAACAACAATCCACCACAGTCATTTAGATTGCCTTGTTTCTTTGCTTTCTTATATGGATATTTTATAGTAACAAGTAATAACTATGTATTACAAATGCAAGCTTTCTAGTTGAATTGAATATTTTATTTCCATGTAGAGTTGCTTCATATAATCTTTAGAAATTAATCAGACACTAAGCAACTCACTAAATACAGTGGGCAATGTCAAGTTAAGATTCAAACAGACTCATGCTATTATCTTGTCAGTTAGATAAACAAACAACTGGCATAAGCTCCATTCTGCATTTTCCTAGAAAATAGGGTGGTCAAATTTTGGATAAAAAACAATAGGAAATGACTACTGTGTTTACGATTACGATGTTAATTATCTAAAATTAATTATCTATAATAAGCCAATGTATTTTCTTTAAACATTGTTTTGATTTGTTATCAGACCAATGTTATTAGATGAAAGGCAATACTGAAACCAGAATTTTTGGTTAAGAATTTTGTAGGTGCATCAGGGCAGGGCCACTTCAAGCAATCAATGAGAGGAGAGCAAACCACTGACAACAATACAACGAGCATGCATGGAGAGGTTTCCTGCTTATAGTTAAACAATTCTGAACAAGCTCATCTAAATTTTGGCTGGCCTCATATGTTGGACATCTGTTTCCTCCAATCAGGTTTCACTTCTGCTGCCTTGCTAACCTATGTAACAACACATTGGGGAAGTGGACGTGTTGTTTCACAACAGAGACATTTCTTTCTGCAAGCCAGTGGGTGTTTTTACCCTTCTTCTAACTTTCATTTGTGTCGACACATCTAGCTCTGTTGTGCTGTTTTTCTGGTATTGTGGTATATCAGAGCATAGGGACTCCGGATGGGACATTACGTGTGTGTTAGTGCTGAAACACTTTGTCAATCAACCATTTTGTTCTGATAATTAATCATTAAAACTTGAATCAAACAAAATGTTATAGTTCCAGATTCTAAAATGTGAGAAAGTACATCTGAGTTTGAAGAACAACTTGCCGCTTGCTATCTGCTACCTTCGTTTATCTAGTATGTCATGGACCATATTTATGAGTGTGAGAAAGACTGTGTGTGTTTTAACTAAACTTTTGACACAAATGATTGCTACCTTTACCTGTGACAATGCCATGCTGTGTATGTTTTTCGCATTTAAGAAGGTACAAGATCAGAAAGACATGAACATACAGGATGGTGTGTGTGTGTGTGTGTGTGTGTGTGTGTGTGTGTGTGTGTGTGTGTGTGTCCTCATCTCACCTAGGTATGGTGACACACTTTGTGTTGCTGTTTTGCGTGCTGATGGCTTTCTCGAGCTCGTCCAGCTGCCCAGTCTTCTTCAGCTTCTTCACCAAGCTCTTCACAGCTTTTTCACACCATTTCTCCTCCTGTCCTCCTCCATTCTGCTCCCCTACTCCTCCAATTCCTCCTCCTGCTCCTCCATTCCCTGCTGGAGTCTTCTTCCAGCCCAGGAGGCGTTTCACCACAGGAGGAGTGAAGGGAAGGATAGAGGACATGGTGGCCTGTGTTTGTATGTGTCCTTTCTGTGTTTAAATGACCCTCTTAAGCTGATGTAAAGAGAAAAGGGGAAAGGGGAAGGAGAGTGATACAGGATATGGCTGTTGTCTGAATATCAACCGGAGTTAAAAAAATAAAAATAAAAATAAAAATAAAAAAATAATACAAAATCTATGTATGTATTTTTTAAATCAATCCCTTGTCAGAACTAAGGCATTAGTGGAAGAGTCTTGGGAAATATCATAAGGAAAGCAAATAACACAGGAAGAGGAGTACATCCAGAGAAACCTAAGAAACAGAGGGTAGAGAAGAGAAGGCCAACTTCAACACACAAGCCAAGAAGTATGAAAAAGAAAAAGAAAAGTCTGATGAACAACTTACAGCAAATCATTTTCTTCTGAAATTATATATGCAATTTTTCCCACTCATCCAAATTCATTAACTATTTTCTGCCCAGAGCCATAGTTGGCACAGCTATCATAGCATTTCAAGGAATTTCAAATCATTAACTAATTATTATTTGTTTTATATTCAGCACTTGTTTCTCTGCTGGCCAACCTTGGATGGATATGCTCTACGACTGGCATACTACTGCTTTTTTTTACAGCTTTCAAGGCTACGTATTGTCAGGCTATGTTAAACCCTGCTATAAGGCAGGGTCTTCAAGTCTGGTCAGTTAAAACAGGCTGACCTTTTAAATTTCATTTAAGACATGCAAAAAATCAATAGGCACAACACGAACTAAACAGTTAGTTAATGGCGTTGAAATGAGCTTTCACTTTCAAATGTAACCTTATCCTATATTAAAGCTCTCATTCTTTTGCCAAGTTTCATTTTCCACCCCAATGAGGAAACACACTTTCAGACAGAGCAACTTAAGAAAGTGTCTACAGAGAATAAGCCAATGGAATTATGAACAAATTTTGGAAATATACAGTATGTTTTTCTGTTGACCTAGTCCTTTCAAAAGACAAACACTTTGGTGTGAGTGGATCAGTGCAGCAGATTTTTGATCACTGATAATTAAATAAATACAGATAGAACGTCTAAGTGATGCAGAGTTTTCCCGTCAGCTTCCAGGGAGGAAAGGATAACTGTCCTCAGCATTCTACTCTAAAAGTCCAAGCCCGTTCACAGAATTAACTTCACAGGATTAACCCTTGGACTACTTGCTAAGGCAAGAGTATGAATGGTTTTCAAAACGAGGTAGACCCTTCATGGAAATAATAAACTAATCTTAGTACCTGCAGTTGATTGACATGCATACTGTCCATTTGGGGCCAGCCTTAAATACTTACATACATAGTGGTTTAGGGATGAGGCATCTTACCACAGTAAGAAAAGGCTGGAAAATACATTATTTTGCAAGTAAAATACCGGTGTTGTTGTTGGTCAAAACGTTGATTAAGGACATGGTTTGGTGATTATTAAACACAATAAAGGATAACTTAAATTTAGAGTTGGGATTTTTCGTTATGCTAAAGATTAATACACAAAGGAATATGAATAATCTCAACAAAACAACAACAAAAACGTTTGCTGATGGGAAGTCCCTGTGTCAAGAACTTGTAACGTTATGAGAGAGCATTTCAAACTGAACAGAAAGTCTTAATGTAAGGAACAAACAGCACAAAACGTGCCGCGGTGGCTACAATGTGTGTCTAATAGAAATGCTGACCATGGCTCTCAGGGCCTTGGGGGCAACATAAGCAACGTTATAGTGTCTTAAACGTTTCGTTTTGTGTCTATTTTGGATACTTCTTCGAAACCACAACGTTACACATTAGACAAACTATAAGGAGAATAAGCTAACGCTGCAAATGTCGACTCAAAAGCCAATCAAGATAGACTTTAACGAGCTAAAGAAAGCAAATTAATTTCACCACTAGTTGTCATTAGCAGTGATATACTGTAGCCTAACCACTGTGAAAATATTCAGGTTTCTTTTGTCTCGAATTGACTCCTAGTCCCCCCACCCTCTCCTCCTCCTCCTCCTCCTCCTCCCCTAGCATAAAAAAAAACAGTATGAAAAAATCCGCTAGCAAGCTTGCTACTTTGTGTCACAGACAAATAAACAGGTCTGTTGCATGTTTTGTCGCTTACAAATCAAACCTGTTACATGGTTAAATCACACTTACCCCACGAGGAGATGAAAGGACGCTTAACAGTTACTTAGGTACCTGTCAGAAATGCCTGCTTGTTCATTTTAAATGCATCCAGAGAGACTTAAACTGTATTTTCCACCTTCGAGCCGCCGGGATGATGGCCCCTCATTCAAAGCTCAACCAAACATGTATCGCTTCATGCAAAACAGAAACAGCAACCCGACTCTACCACGCCCCGCCCTCTCGATTATCCTATTGGCTAAATTCCGGTTTTCAGCTGTAACCTGTTGCCAGTCGTTTGTTCTGATTGGCTTTGGATCATGTCAGCCATGACGAAGGTATGTCGGTGATGTTTATCAGTGGGTACCTTGATTGTGCTCTCAGAAAAGCATAATAATGTAGCGCCTAACATAAAATAGAATAGAATAGAACACAGGCAAATCCCTTATGCATCCCTTCTAACAACCTGCACCAAAACATGTACGCGCTTAACCACATTTTGTAATAGCCCAAAGAACATAGCCTATCCCTTGTCTTACTTAATGCGTAACCATTTAAATTAGACCCCCCCACAGAATCCCAAACGCAGAACCTCAAACTCATGTTAAATTTTTGTTTTTTTTTATGTTATACGTATTCATTGATTCAAGTTTGAATACAAATGTATAAGAAGGTCTATCGCGCATATGTGCAGTGCACGGACGATAAAGGTTACTAAATAGGTTTTTCGTGTTTGAATACGAGATAAAACCATGAACCATAATCACTTTGAGATAAATGACCAGGCGGCACCTATTGGGTCAACTATTCATAAACCATTTGGCCACATCATGCAAAAGCAGACACAACCTATGCAGCCGCGGCGCATGCATGCAAGTCAAAGTAGCCTATTTTCTGTCGTTAAAATGCTCGATGAAGCTACTTTCCGAGCTCAAAACAGTCAGTGTAGGCGTCAAAATACGTCAAACCTGTAAGTATTTTCCTCATCGTACATTGGATCCAGGATCCAAAGAGGCGCATGCTCTGAGCATTCAGTCACCTGAGACCTGCAACTACTGCTGTGTTATGAGAACGATTGTTTTTAGATCTACAGAATGCTTCTCGTTATTCTTCATCGTTATGGACGTAAATGATGCACTACAGAACTGTCACGTTGAAACCAGCCTATACAAGCCGGATGAAATACTAAAGCAAAAGGTGGATACCACAGGTCATTGTGCCTTTTATCCAAGGCGGCTTAACCAAGAAAAGGACACACACGTGTAAGTAATTTTGTACTTTGTCTTTCGGTCATTTTTAAAATGGTAGGGGTTTGGTAAACAGTTGTAAAAATGACAGTCAGTAGACATCATAATATATAATTCAAAATGTATGAATCCATGTTGCAGGCTTAATGCTATAGGCGTTTGACAGTCATTATTTTACATGCAGTGAATCTAACACATTTAAATAAAAATCACAGTTGGGCTGTAAAATAAATTGATGAAATCCTCTTTTGGTGCCTAGGGCAAAACAATGTAGCTGTGTCTACCAAACTATTAGATCTAAGGAAAGATTGAGTTCATGCATTTCGTTCCACATTACTTGTTCCACACTGTGTCTACAGGGGCTGTGTGTCAAAAGGCAGGTAGGTGCTGGATGATGCTCTGAGTAGACAAGAACAGATAATAGCTCTCACTGGGCCAACACCAAGGAGACAGAAACTCCAGAGGGTAGCCTGCAGTGTAAGCTCTGAAAATCTTTTTGGTACACCCATGCCACTTAGTTTGGTTAGGGAGGAGAGTAATTTAAATGTTAACTCTACCATAATTATGGAATTAATGCTCTCCTTATGTGTTATTTTTATGTGTCTGCAGGTGTTTGTCTGCATTGTACACGAGAGGATATGGGCAAATGCTGCAAATGCAACAGCAGACTGCTGTGTATGTGCCTGCTGCCTTGCATGATGACTGGCCACCTTCTGGTTTATATCATGGTGTCCATATTTGTCACCATCTCTTACACTCCTCCAAAAATAACTATTCACTATATTGCCCCTGGGATTTCTGCTAACTCCACTGCATTGGCCTCTTACCCACTTGGCCCTTTCTGGAACCTTCGTCTGGAGGACAGTGCACTGTGGAACCAGTTGCAGCATGCTTGGGACCGTCAGCATAATCCAATATTACGAGGAAACACAACTGGGATAATTAGGAATCCAAAGGCTAAGGTCCTATCAGAAATTGAAGATGAATGTCTTTCTGACTGCATGTCGCAGTGTTCAGTCCCTCGTATACATGGCTTAGACAGCTTTCCAAAACAAATGAGGGCATTTATCAGGTCAATGCACTGCAGGGAGTATCCCCTCCTCATCAATCAGCCTGGTATGTGTAGGAGGAACAGTAGTAGCTATGATCTAGATTCTCCCTTGCTCGTTATGGCCATCAAATCCCAAGTGGGCAACTTTGAAAATAGGCAGGCCATCCGTGAAACATGGGGACGCAGTGGTCTAGTGAACGGGGAATTGAATAAGAAAGGTGGATTAGTGCGCACCGTGTTTCTGCTTGGAAGGCAGGACTCCAGTACAGGTCCACACCCGGACCTAAAAAACCTCCTGGAGCTTGAGAACCAAAAATATGGGGACATCCTACAGTGGGATTTCAGAGACACTTTCTTTAACTTGACCTTAAAGGACCTGTTGTTCTGGCATTGGCTCCAGCAATACTGTCATACTGCCATCTTTGTGTTCAAAGGGGATGATGATGTCTTTGTTCGAACAGGTGCTCTTCTGGATTACCTGAACAAGCAGTGGGAGGAGCATGACCTGTGGAGAGCCTATACAAATGAAACAGACATGAATTTGTTTGTGGGTGACGTGATAAATAATGCAATGCCGAACCGTGAGCCATCTACTAAATACTACATCCCGGGAAGTTTCTACAAAGGCATGTACCCGCCGTACGCAGGTGGAGGAGGGGTGGTATATTCTGGCTCACTTGCGTTCAGATTAAAAAAGGTGTCTGAAAGGGTGCGCCTTTTTCCAATCGATGATGTGTATCTGGGCATGTGCCTGCACAGACTAGGGCTCTCGCCAAGCCATCACCCTGGTTTTTTAACATTTGATCTCCCAGAGGCCGATAGGGGCAAGCCCTGTGCTTACAAGTCTGTTTTGCTTGTTCACAGACGTAGCCCCAATGAGATGCTCACGATTTGGAAGCGACTCCAAAAAATGCCAGGTCATTGCTGACACTCATTTGCCTGTCAAATAGGATCCATTGAGCACAGGATGAAGGCTGCCACCACATTCATGTGAGTAGTGTACACTGTGACTGAATGTTCATATCAAGCAGGTAGTACCCATGAAGGCCACATGCAATGTACCTTTCTTTCTAAGGGGTACGCAACATTGAAGAGAATACTGGTCTACCTCAACCAGTACTTTTATTTTGCTCGCATTAGACAGTAAGGGTTAATTTTAATATCAAAACAGGTATGTATCCGTACTCTTTCAACATAAAAGTATAGTTTACTACGTTATGACGAAAATATAATTACTTACATAATGTTTAAAGAGCGTTCTTTAGCTATGTTTGGGATATGTCCACTGCTGAAAATGCATTAATTAGTGCTTTCTTTTGATTTATTCATGTTGTTAGTTCAAGCTAAGAGAAATTTTCAAAGGCAACTGATCCTGAGGAAGTTAAATAATAATTATTTCTTCAGCCATACTTTATAGCAATGACTTTGACAGTTGTAATCATTTTGGAAGTGAGAATGCAATGTAAAGAAGAATTATGTTGTCTGATTTTGCAACAATAAAAGTAAATTCACTTTTTTTATTTCGCAATATGTTGCTGGATGAATAAAGGGGCCTTAATTATTAAACATTTTGAATATGGCGCATTGGTAATGTTATCCTGTTAAATATTTATTAAAGAATGATGTCTTTAAATTGGAAGGGATTGGAATTATTGGAGATGAACACATTCAACAGCAATATTATTTGTGGCTGTATTTGACAGTCTGTCTGATATTCAACCTCAATCTTGATCACTGTAGAATCACAATAGTTTGCATGTTGGTGTGAAACACATAGATTGATGATGTGAATGTCCATCCCTGCAATATGAGTTTGTCTATTCTTCTATTTGTTATTGAAGAATTTTCAATTTTTGAAAGCTAAGTTATGTTAGGGAAAAAAGTCAGTTTTGTGACCATTAACAAGGCTAAATATGAAAAGATATTGTTGCATTATGAGACCCCAGGGAGATGAATGTGCTCCCTGGAGAATGAAAGCTGTTTCACAAAAACACCAACAGAAATATGAGACGGATAGGAAAAAGAGTTTCATTCTATCCACACTGAGCAATTCTAAAACAGGGAATTATAAATATAAGAGTGCCTCTTAAATAGGAGAAATTAATGCTCCTCTCCTGCCCTGTCCTTTTGCCTTCTCTTCTTCTCTTTTTTTCTTTCTATTGAATTAAAGTCTACTCTTGTCTCGTCTCCATCATTGATTTTTGCAGTAATATGCAGACAGTGGCTTCAGAGTAATGTGGTAAGCCTTCCGGAAAGTCCGCTCTCATCTCCGGTCCAGTACCGACGCTGGGCCGAGGATCTGCGAAATTTAGCCGAATCCTGAATCTTCATACCTGGCTCCAATCTGTCTGTAATACCCACAACATCGGTTACATTCATAATTTTGATTTGTTCTGGGAGCGCTCTTCTCTGTACGCACATGACGGACTTCACCCTAGCAGGTTGGGCTGTCGCATGCTGGCGGCCAATTTACATCATGCAGCACTGTCCTTCCCACGTGATTGACTATTTACGTCACACACACAAACTCACTTGCTCCCCCTTGTGCTCAGATGCCTTCAATGCCCATAATCCCAATTGCTAGTCAGAGATCACAGCATAGGACAAGATTACACAGACAGAAGAATCCCAGAAATCCAAATAATATTACTGCTATACCTCGCCAAATTCAATTACAACCAGTTATATCCACCACTAATATGGCTCTACTTAATGTAGGATCACTCACCACAAAGTCCTTTGCAATAAATGATTTGATCTCAGATAAGTACTTAGATTTCCTATTTCTTGTAGAGACATGGCTCAGCTCTGATGGTGCTGCTGTCCTTGTTGAAACGTGTCCACCCAACTACAGTTTATTTCATTCTATTAGGCAGAATAAAAGAGGGGGTGGAATTGCCACCATTTTCTCAGACAAATTCAGTTGCACTAGGGCAAGCTTTGGTGATTTCTCTACATTTGAGTGCATTGCATTTACTTTAAAGGCTGAGCCAGTGGTACTCATACTTACAGTGTATCGCCCTCCTAAGCTATGGACAGGTTTTCTCTCAGAGTTTTCAGAACTTATGTCACTTACTATCACTAACTACGATAGAATAATTGTAAATGATGATTTCAATATCCACGTAAATAATTTATCTGATTTCAAAGCCACAAAATTCCTCAACATCTTGGACAGCTTAGAACTCAGTCAACATGTTACAGGCCCTACCCATAACCGCGGTAACACTCTTGATCTCGTTATCTGCAGAGGAATCACTGTCACGGACCTAGTGGTGTCTGATATCAATGTGTCTGATCATTATTGTGTATCTTTTAATGTCTCATTGAACACCATAAGAAATCACTCTGAAACCATTATTAAAAGAAGACATTTAGATACCACTGCAGAACTACGATTTACTGAGCTCACAAATTCTCTAGATCAAAATATCTTTAGTTATCCTCTAAATGAAATGGTAGATGCCTTCAACAGTGAACTGGCTAATATACTTGATAATGTAGCTCCTATGAAAACAAAAAAAAGGTCTCAAATTAAAGCACGGCCTTGAATGAACAAAAATATCCGTGCACTAAAGCAGTCTTGTCGGAAAGCTGAACGAAGATGGAGAAAAACTAAACTTGAGGTAAACCGTAATATTCTGAAAGAAAAAATTGCCATGTACAACAAAAGTGTTCGCTTTGAGAGACAGACCCATTTCTCTAAGATTATAGCTGAGAATGGTGGCAACTCTAGGGTCCTATTCTCAACCACCTCTGCCACCTTTTTTAATGACAGAGTTGCCACGATCAGGTCAGACATTAATAGAACAGCTGATAAGCCCACTGACACACCCCACAGCCACCCTCCAGCGTTTAAATGTTTTAACAGCCTTTCGTATAACGACCTCCATAACATTGTGGCTCAAACATCCTCCTCCACATGCCCTCTTGATCCAGTCCCCAGCAATTTCTTCAAACGTGTATATGATAGCTTGTCACCCTCGATCCTAAAGATAATCAATACTTCCCTAGAAACAGGCATCTTTCCTACTGCCTTTAAAACTGCAGTAGTGAAGCCTCTTTTAAAGAAGCCAAATCTAGATAAAAACATCCTCTGTAATTACAGACCTATATTCAACCTCCCCTTTATAAGCAAAGTTCTGGAAAAAGCAGTTTTTAATCAACTTAATACCTTTTTCAATGACAACAGTATTTTAGAGAAGTTCCAATCCGGCTTTAGATCCAACCACAGTCCAGAAACGGCCTTAGTCAAAATAGTGAATGATCTTAGACGTGCCACTGACTTGTCGATCCTCATCCTTTTAGATTTAAGCTCAGAATTTGACACCATTGACCATACTATATTAATAAATCGTCTGGAAAGATGGGTTGGTCTTTCTGGCAGTGCTCTAGACTGGTTCCATTCCTACATAACTGGCAGAAATTTCTATGTTTGTTTGAATGAACATGGTAATGGTAAATGGACTGTACTTATATAGCGCTTTCCTAGTCTTTGCGACCACTCAAAGCTGCTTTTACACTACATATCACATTCACCCATTCACACACTGATGGCAGAGGCTGCTACGTAAAGTGCACAACTGTCAATCAGATATCACATTCATACCCGTTGGCTATGCCACCGGGAGCAATTTGGGGTTCAGTGTCTTGCCCAAGGACACTTCGACATGTAACCTGAGGGAGCTGGGGATCGAACCTCCGATTGAAAGACGACCGACTCTTCCACTAAGCCACAGCCGCCTGTGTCTGTAAACCCAACGTGTCTGTAAAACATGACCTGCCGTTTAGTATTGCACAGGGAAGCTGTCTCGGTCCCCTGCTATTTTCCTTATACAATATCCGTTAGGCTACATCATCAACAAGTTCAATACAAATTTTCACAGTTATGCAGATGATACCCAATTATACATTTATGTTGAGCCAAGCAACCCAAATGGCCTATCTTCTCTGACTGCCTGCTTAGCGTCAATAAAACAATGGATAAGTGACAATCTTCTAAAACTAATCGAAGATAAAACAGAGATACTGCTTCTAGGACCAAAATGCAAAAGAGAGACTTTCCAATAGGCTTGGGAACTTTGCTCACCAGAACATACCAGCAGCCAAAAGTCTCGTTGTCATTTTGGACTCTGATTTAAGCTTTGAAGCCCACATTAGCAAGGTGACCAAGACAGCTTTCTTTCACCTGAGAAATGTGGCCAAAGTAAGACCGTTTGTAACAAAGCAGGATAAAGAAAAACTGATTCATGCTTTCATTACCAGCAGGCTGGACTATTGCAATGCCCTCTTTACTGGCCTACCTAAAAAGCTGATAGGGAAACTTCAGCTAGTTCAGAACTCTGCCGCCAGACTTTTAACAAAGACGAGGAAAAGAGAGCACATTACTCCTGTTTTAGCTACCCTGCACTGGCTCCCCATTTCTTTTAGAATTGATTTTAAGGTCCTTTTACTTACATATAAAGCTCTTAATGGTACAGGACCATCTTATATTGCAGACTTTTTAACCCCTTATCAACCAACGAGAGCTCTTAGGTCCTCTGATGCTGGTATTTTAACTGTTCCCAAAGTGACCCACAAAACGAGTGGGGAAGCTGCTTTTAGTTATTATGCTCCAAGACTGCGGAACACCCTGCCCAGTGACATTAGATATGCAAACTCTTTTGAAATCTTTAAAAATCAACTGAAGACCTACCTATTTAGGCAGGCATTTAGTTAATGTAATACGTTTTTATTTTCTTCTTACTATGTGCTCTCATTTCTCTGCCTCTTACTGGATCTCCTTTGAGTAACTTTTATTTGTATTACATTTTCCACTGAGTTTCTGTTGTTTTTAATACCATACTATAAAGCACTTTTGAGCTGTTTTCTTGTTTAATGCATTACTGTAAAGCACTTTGAGTTGTGTTCTTGTTTTTAATACCACACTGTAAAGCACTTTGAGCTGCATTTTGTGTATGAAAGGTGCTATACAAATAAAGTTATTATTATTATTATTATTATTATTATTATTATTTCTAAGGGCCATTGGAGGAAGCCACTTCTGAACACTATGAGGAAATGGAGATGGAGACAAGGTGAAGTAAATGATGTTAAATGGTGAAATTTAACTACAGCCTCCGAATAAAGCTGTTCAAAAAGTTTGACTTGTACTCGTATAGTATCAAATCAAATCAAATCAAATTTTATTTGTATAGCGCCAAATCATAACCAGGGTTATCTCGAGACACTTTACAGAAAGAGCAGGTCTAGACCGACTCTTTGTTAAGTTATTTAAAGAGAGGCCCAACATCAATCCACCATGAGTAGCACTTAGCAATTCGGCACAGTAGTACTGCAGTATCTTCTACTATTTTTGCTACAATTGTTTTTGTACCTTGACAAACTGGATCAATACACTAGTATCTAGTAAAGTGAGATACAATTGATGGTAAGTAAATAGGATTACTATAATTTGGCTGATGTAAACTTTAATCTAATGCCTAGAGTTGGAGTGTTATCTTGTGTCAAACCCTGCAGGAGAGTGAATTGTTTCGCCATTACCATAGCTCTACACTGGGGGGAGCACTGACGTATCTAGAGCGATCCTTTGTATTCATCAAAGCAACTGAACTTGCAAAAGTTCAACACTAGATGCCACTCAAACACATATCAGCGGATATTTCCTGTTTGAAAAGGAAACTTGCGGTCAGAAATAATCTTTAATACAAATGAAGATTTGAGCTAAAATAAAACAGCAAATGGAAGGTTGAAATTAGACAGTTTAGGAAATACATATACAAATAAATTATCTATAAATGAATATATACTGGTGGAGACATGCAATGTTTTTTTTTCTTCCAAATCCTCTGTCAGATTAAAAAAAAAACATTGTTTTAATTGATTATCTATAAATGTTTGCTAATCTACACCTCACTGTCAGGATCAGCTCTCTATTGTGTATTCTGATCCTTCAGTCTCTGTGTGTCTCTCTCTAAATCACTTTTTTTGCTCAAAGGCTACACACCAGAGATTGACAACAACTACACACATTCTTAATTGGTTTAAAATGTCAAAGCTGGAAGATTTATAAAAAAGTGAGTCAGAAGAAACAAGTAAATGGGGGAAATTGAAAGAATATAAGAAACAAAAAACTTAGTAAATAAGGTTTTCCATGGCTACATGTAATCTTCTTTTTCTTACCTAAAGTAAAAAGCTACTTCTACAACCAGCTACTTCTGGAGAAATATTGGAATCTGTGACAGACAGCCTCGTCATTAGATATTTTTGAGCCCCCCCTGCATTTGCACATGACTCCACTAGATGGAGACATGTCCTTCCACAAACATTTCCACTACAATTATCCTTCAAAGCCAACAACTTTCCTTCTGTCTCAGCCCTTTGCCACCAGTTGTCACCCTAGTTTTGAAAATACTTAATTAATTTGCACCACACATTATTCAGAGGTTCTAATTAACACTACAACTGTTAGAGTTTACATGTGTTCAATTTTTATTTTTGTGACCATATTGGTTTTAGTTTTGATTACAAGTGAACAGCATAACCATACTGACACTTTCATGTGTGAAGGTATTATAATGCAACGACTTAATCCAGGGTCCAGGTCACATCTCCCTTATGAAAAGGGCTCATCTTGTGAAAGCTTCAATCTGGATGCAGAAAGCATACAGCTTTGTTCAATGCATATCAATAAACAAAAAAGGAAACAATAAACTTTATAGATGAGTCATATCCTATTATGGCTTGACTTGATAGTTTGTGGACTAATGTTATAGGGTTAATTTAGTATTATTAGATGAACTTGTTACAAGTGGTTTACACCTTTGATCTTCTAGTATTTTACCAGTGTCTTCTTCATCCAGAAATGTACAGAAAGATGGATATGGAGGACTGTGCAGAGAAGTAGGGCAACAGAAACAACTTGTGGGGCAGGATTTAAACCCACGTCTTCTTTTCCATATATTTATCACTGTTACAAAAAACAAAAAAACAATACAAGGACAGATGATGAAACCTGGTCTGGGAAACATAATGCTTTGCTGCTCGGGGATATTGTGTCAAGGCTGATGTCAATAATTTTGACACACAAACAGAATATATGAGTATTATTTAGGGGGGGGGGGGGGGTTGCTTTTGTTTTTTTCTGTCAAGCGTTCACCTTTGGATGAACTCCCAAAAGTGAAGGCAGAATAGAAGTGAGAAGAAGGTGGAAGAAGAAGGTAACAGAATAGAGGAAGGATGAGGAGGAGAAAGCAAGACTCAGCTTCATGTATATCATCCGTATTGTTCTCCTAATGCTGCTTATATGCATAAACACACAGATATATCAAAGCTGCTGGGGCAGCATCTTACACACACACACACGCACACACACACACACACACACACACACACACACGAAGAGAACCACTTGCACATTCTTCATTGTTCTTGTCTTAGTCTGTCCCTCGCATAGATCGTTTTTAATGCGCCATAATCCCCCTCTTCCCCCTGAACACATAAAAGAGATATCCTTCTTTCTGTTTAAGTGGTTCTGACGGCCACCAACTCATCCCAAACACACGCGCACACATAGAAATAAACATGCAGAACCCCCAGCTCATCAACATGCAGTTATTCCTTTGGCGTTGGATTGCAGGCTGTTAATTGGCTGCCAAGCAGTATGTGTGTGTGTGTGTGTGTGTGTGTGTGAGTCTGTACTGCAGAGACAGGGTTGCTTAGAAATTCCTGTCACGTCTCCGAGCCTCGATTAAGACGTTGCTCCAGTTTCGAACAGACAGACATGTGGGGAGGAGGGGAAGAGAGGTAGAGCGGGGGAGAGGATGCAGCAGTGGGGTGGGGGGGGTTGGGAGATGAGAGAACGCCAGAGGAGTGGGAAGAGAGAAAGAGAGGTGATGAGGCAGGATCCAGCAAGGGAGGAAAAAAGTGAAGGGTGAGAGTAAAGTGGAATGCTGCAGTGTCTCTGTGTGAACGACCTGGAACTGATAACTCTCCTGCACTGCCATCCTTATCAGCAGTATAGAGTTGCAAAAGAAGAGATCAGTAGCAGTTCTAGTAGCAAGTAGTTCTAGTAGCAAGATTTGTTTTCTGCATAGACAATGTTTGCTACTGCCATCGACGAACTTCAAAAGAAAGGTATGAAATTCTTCGAGTTGGATCTTCAGTGCAAAAAGTGCCTGAGTAAGAAAATATCTTGTTAAAGGTCAAATGTGACAGTTGTGGCCATTTCAGGTTAAAATTTGTATGATGACCCCAGATCTCGTAATAAAGTGTTGCTTTACTTTTGACCGCTAACTGTTCCCCCTATGGTCTGTGCAATGTTTCCTACTGACAGCCAATGTACGTTTCTTTTAACCATGACTGCAGTCATTCACTTACTCGAAGTAGAGAATCAGCTGGAACGCTAAAATTGTGTCATATTCAATCATCAGTTTAGCATGTTAGAGCAGTCTAGGAGAGGTTGACAAAGAAAAGGTCAGCAGAGTAGTGAAAAAACTGTGAAAAACATAGAGAACACAGTGAAAAACACATGGAGCTTGGTATGACGACAGAACAATAAAAAACAAGTGAGCAAAACTACTCCACGAAAAAGACACACAGACAAACACACATGGTTACAGGGAGAGAGTAAGGTGTTAATTTGAAGGCTACAGATTCTGAACTATTGTTTCATGCCCTAATGAAGTCATGAGAGGCACCCTAGCCTAATCAGCACACACAAACGCACGCACGCATGCACGCACACACACACACACACACACACACACACACACACACAGACACAGACAGACCTCACAGCTGTCTGTCAGACACAGACAGCAGGCATGTTGCTCTTTTCCAGCTGCAGCATCCAAATGGCTTATTTTGACTTGTTGTTGACAAGTCAACAACAGTATAAATATTTTGATTTCAAGCAGAAAGTCTTTATTATTCACGCGCTGTCAGACGGTTACAGCAGCAAATTGCTTAGTTGTTGTAGACATAAACAAGACTACATTCCTCTTGCCCCTGAGCTAACACTCACTGGCATGAGGTCAACGTTGGCACGCTATCGCAATTACTTAACCAATGACATGAAAACTGGCCATTAGTACAGAATTAAATGAGAGAAATCAAGTACTATTATCTTACCTATTGGCCTCATTTATTACCATTTCTGTTTTCCCTTCACCACTTTAAGGTCAGAGATCAGGGTTAATTAAAGAAGCCGCTATCTCTGCTCTTTTGTGAATGTATTTGTTATTTTCTCTGACCTTGTTGACCTTAATTCTGTCTTATTTCCTATGACACAAAAGCAAATGTGACCCTGTGCTTTTGTGTACTCTCTCCTTCTCCCTCTCTCTCTTCCTCTGTGTGTTAGGGTTTGTGAACATGAAGGTCTGTGTTTTAAGTGATCTGAAGGTGCTATCACGTTTGTTTGATGGAGCATAATTAAATAGGTAATAGAAACCAGCCTGCTCTCATCACTATTGATCAATTTATTTGCAGCACTCCCCCCCACACACATGCACGCACGCACGCACACGCACGCACACACACACACACACACACACACACACACACACACACACACACACACGAATACCCCAAAGCCCCTGGTCTCTAAGAGGAGATGCTTGATTCTCCCACACCAGCTATCAACAACCTTTCATGTTTTAGAGGGGTTGTTTAACCTAATCCACATTTGGCCCCATCCTTCAGTACCATGCCCAAATATTCTTCAGCGCAGCACTCCAAATCCATACACTGAGACATTAATTGAAATATGTTTGTATTTCATTGTGTTTAAGCATGTTTCAAATCCGAAACCACAAAAAAGATCAGAATACTTCTCTAAATTAAAGACTTTTACTCCAAATGAGACTATAAAATAATCCTAATAATGAGATTATTTCTGACAGTATTCTTCAACAAAGCTGATTTTACCATTTTTACAAGCTGCTCTTGATGGCTTTGAACAAATGTCTTGGCGAGAGCAGACACAACTCACAAGTGCTCTATGGATGAAGTAAATCAGAAACACATACTGATTGGAAGCAGCCTGTCAAATTTATTGTCAGTGATGATTGTTGGGTTGTTGGCTTTTCTGAACCATTTGGGACTTGATGATCATTGCTGTTATTCATTTAAGATGATTTCAGATTAATAAGAAGATTTTCAATTACATGAAATTACTTTATGTCCATACAACTATTACTATTACTATTTATATCTTCAAAATATTTTGCATGCGTCATCTTTTTCAACGGAAAAATAAAGCCCCTGCTGTTTGCCTTTTCAAAGTACATCATATAATTTAACACAAGAGTCATTAATTGCAACATGGTTCTCTGCTCCATGTGCACCTTTGTTCTCTACATGTCTGTGCCTTTGTTCTCCCTAATGTTTTGTTTGTCCATGTATCTGTATGACAATGATTAGCTGTGATGGATGATAGTGACCCAGTAATTGTGACAAGGACACAACGTTAACATTGAAGCAGGGACAATGGCAGTGCAGCTGCATGGCCACTGCATTATTCAGAGAGGACGGATGGATGAAGAAATGGGGAAGGGAAGAAAATGGTGAGTGGGAATAAGAGGGGGCAGGAAGGAAGGATGAGATGCAGGGGGGAAAGTGGGGATGGGAGTGGGGCTATGTATGGAGCGATTTATGGATAGAAATAGAGATGACTGTACAGGACAGATGGATGATTGTAATGAAGTAGTGATGCATGGGGGTTGGGTGGTGGGGTTGGATAGGATTTTGAGTGAAATAACAAAGAAAGGTGAAGTGGATGTGCCTGCAAAAGTGGTGTGGTATGTAAGTGGTGGCTGTATGATTTTGGAGCCATTATCCAAAGCGTTAAAAATATAAAGTTAAATGTGTCAATAATCAATATTACTAGATTGAGGAAAATTATTTTTGTAAATATGTAAATGCAGGCTTACGGTACTTTCTGTAATTTAAGTATTTGCTAATCCTTATCCCAGCTAGCAGGGAACGTTTCCATTGGCAACATTGGCTAACATTAAGTTCTAATTACATTTGAAAGAAAACATTTTAATATAATATTCAAAGAACGTTTTGAGGATGTTTCTCATTTCAAATAGAGTTCTTGTAAAATTAAAACTTAAACTAAGACATAACGTTTTAACTGCAACATTCTGAAGATATTTTCAGGATGTTAGTACGGCCTGAACTATCAGAAGGTGATTTATAAAATGTTCCTGAAATGTGATTTGAACATTCTCACTGCAACTTTCCGAAAACGTTCTCAGAGAACGTTCTCCTACTATTAAAAGGAACATTCTGGGAACCAAATAAAAACTTCCCGCTCAAAACATTACCAGAACATTGCATGTAACATTCTCAGAACGGTCTTAGAACAAAACATTTCCAGCTGGGATGTTAATAAAATCTTCTTACACATTTGTAAAGAAATCACATCTATTTAGAGGATACAAAAACTGTACACCATATATGTTTAACTGGTATAACTAAACCAAACAGAATCAGCCAAAGCTTAGAGATTTACTTTAGTGGGAGGATTTGACAAAATAAATACATATTTATGGCTATTCTACAAAATAAAGGGGTACAATACAATATTTTATAATGCAAATATTGTAATTTATATAATGTTGATATTGTATGCTATCAGTTGCTATGGAAGTATATTTATATTTATTTTATATTCTTATTTTGTCTCATTCTCAGATTCTCAAATTGGAATACAAATCTTCACTGCAATGAACAATAGGTACTGTAGGAACTTATTATTTCACTAATTCTCTTATTATTAGCCAATGTGCAAATGCACACCACCCAGCCTCCTCCCTCACTACCAAAAGAAAAATTGATGCCAAAGCTGATCTGTATTCTGCACTGGCTTCAAAAAACAGAAAGATGAACTGTGCCCCCTGGACTGTTTTCCTTACCCTTGAGCAGTATCTGTTCACTCAATTTCTGTGGTGTCATTTAAAGTTAGTGTATAATATCTTGTTTACATTTGTCTGGGCTTTTATTTCAGGTTTTTAAATGGTTAGAACGTACGTATTTGTGCTATTATAGACAAGTTTTTGTTGATACACGATTAGGCCAAATAGGTCACCTGTTTTGGTATGATAGTTCCTGTATTTGGTCCTATCATGGTCTATTTAAAATTTTGCTCTATGTTAAAATTTGTTCCATCTTGCCTTTGGTGTCAGCAAGCTGATAAAATATGCATGGTTTGGACTTTTCACCTTTCCGATTTTTATTCCTTGTATAAATCAAAGGAAAATGGAGCCTTTTATGGTTGGAGCTCATCCATGTTTGATGTGCAGCCAGGAGGGAGACCTAGATAATAGAAGCTATCAGAGACATACAGCACTCTGTGTGTATGTGTGTGCCCAAGCGTGTGTATTTCACTGCATGTGTGTCCTCTTTTGGATTCTGTTTCATTCCAAGCATTAATGGACTTGAATGTATTACAAAATACACTTTCAAAAGGTCTGACACCGAGCTAAATGGGTTCATACACACACATGTTCATATACACACACACATATGCCTGTATTTAACAATCCCATGAAAAATTTGAAAGCAAGAAAATGAGACAGAAACACCCACTGTATCAATAGAGGTTAAGCAGTAGAATTTATTTTACCTCAGACAGATGTTAAAAAGCAGAAACACATTCAAATTTTGTGCTCTCTTAATCTTATGCATCATTCATTCAGTCCTTAATCATTCAGACAAATCCATCCATTCAAAGTGATTCACACATTCATTGATTTTTCTGTCAAGCAGAGAAGAAAATAGTTCTAAGGGAATATCAGGTCCAAACGTAAAGTGATCAAAGAGCAGCAGAGTGATGCATCACCAGCTGTATCTGATAACTGATCTACTGCTGGCATGATCCTTATAGAAACTTCATTCATATTCATTTTTTTGCATTTTGCTGTGCCTTTGGAAGCTCATTTTTACTGTGGGTCAAAAAACGAGTTATTACACACTGTAGTGAGTGCTGCAAATAAAGCAAAAGTCAGACCATGCAACTGTTTCTTTGAGTCAAGATTAATTCATGTTAAAAGAGCATAAATACAATTTTATTTACCTCCACTGAAATACTAATGGCAGGTAATGAGATATGGAAATTTAAAAAGGAATTTAGACATTCGCCTTCAACATTGAAAGCATTAGCATGGTTTGATAGCACAAGGGGTACATTATATGATATGAGATAACTGCTCCTAAAAGTCTCTGCTTATTTTATATATAAGATGAGACAAAAACTTGGGCCTCAGTTATTTAAGTGACAAACTCCGTATGCCCAACCTTCTACAGAGATTCACTGTTTTTCTGTTGCACCACACTGTACATTGGCAAATAAAAATACATGATGATGTATTATACATTAGTGACACTGAGCAAGGGACTGGAACAAGTGAACCACCCACAAAGGGACAGTGACTGGGAAGAAACGTTGTTACATGCTCAAATTATATACAAATCCACACACACTCAAAACCTTTAATTGAAATGCAATATTCAGGTGATGCATTGCAGTCATTAGTACAGAGCACAGTTGATATTAAGACAAATGGGATTAGTCCGTGGGCCAGGACCCAAAATTTGGGGGGAATAATTCTCATAGTGATTTTAGGCAAGGTATAAATCCCTAGTGCTAAAAAATATGTGATAGCGTTGCAGTGGTGGTAGCTTTCTGGTGTTATCACTCGATTTATAAGCCAATGCCAAAGCACACTTTTCAAAACTATACAAAAACAGAAAAAAATCATTCTACTTCAAACTGCTGGTTCTCTCTCATTATTAACCCTTTCTCTTCGAATGAGTGTTCAGATGATGTTCTGAATTAGAGAAAAAAGAGTCCTAAGGAATTGTATGAAGGGAAAGTTTGGAAATTAATCTATGGGAGAACTGCTCAAACCATGCCCATTTTGAACTCTAACTTCTCTTTCATATTTTAAGCTAGAAACTCCATTCAAACCACAGCTGACTATTTCAGGGGACACAGGGGATTCGCTCTGGTTTGAAGGGGGCGTGGCATATACCTGTCACGGGGAAGGGCCTGCGTTTTTGGGCAAGGCTTGTTTTTGGGGGCGTGGATTAAACTTGTCACGGGGGTGTGGCTTCATCCTGTCACAGGGGTGGGGCTTGTTTTTCAGGGGTGTGGCCTATATCGGTCAAAGGGGCGGGGCTTGGTTTGGGGGCGTGGCTTACACCTGTCACAGGGGCGGGCTTGTTTTTCAGGGGCGTGGCTTGCACCTGTCACGGGGGCGTAGCCTAAATAAGTCACAGGGGCGGGGCTTGTTTTTTCGAGGCGTGGCTTCATTATGTCACAGAGGTGTGGCCTGTATCATCACGGGGGTGTGGCTTGTTCGGGGGCGTGGCCTCTAGCTGTCACAGGGGTGGGGCTTGTTTTTTGGGGCGTGGCTTCATTATGTCACAGAAGCGTGGCCTGTATTGTCACGGGGGTGTGGCTTGTTCGGGGGCGTGGCTACCTTTGATGGGGCTTGTTTTTTGGGGGGGCGTGGCTTACACCTTTCATGGGGGTGTGGCCGCTAGCTGTCACAGGGGTGGGGCTTGTTTTTGGGGGCGTTTTCAGTGTGTTCAGAGTGTGGCCTATATCGGTCACAGGGGGCGTGGCCTATATTGTTACGGAGGCATGGCTTGCACCTGGCACGGGGCGGGGCTTGTATTTTGGGCGGGGCGTGGCTTCATCCTGTCATGGGGGCGTGGTCTATATCGGGGACGTGGCTTACACCTTGTCACAGGGGCTGGGCTTGTTTTTTGGGGAGCGTGGCTTGCGCCTGTCACGGAGGCGGGGCTTTTTTGGGGGGCCCGTGGCCTATATCGTAACAGGGGTGTGGCTTACATGTGTCACAGGGCGGTGCTCGTTTTTGGGGGCGTGACTTATATTGGTTTCGGGGACGTGGCCTACCTATATCATCATGGAGGTGTGGCTTGCACCTGTGACAGGGGCGGGGCTTGTTTTGGGGGCGGAGCATGTATGGGCCATGGCCTATATCATCACGAGAGCGTGGGTTGTTTTGGAGGGGCGTGGCTTCATTCTGTCACGGGGGTGTGGCCTCTAGCTGTCACAGGGGTGGGGCTTGTTTTTGGGGGCATGGCTTCATCATGTCACAGAGGCGTGGCCTGTATCGTCACGGGGGTGTGGCTTGTTCGGGGTGTGGCTTCCTTTGATGGGGCTTGTTTTTGGGGGGCGTGGCCTATATCAGTCACGGGGCAGGGCTTGTTTTTTGGAGGCGTGGCTTCATTCTGTCACGGGGGCGTGGCCTCTAGCTGTCACAGGGGTGGGGCTTGTTTTTGGGGGCGTTTTCAGGGGTGTGGCCTATATTGGTCACAGGGGGCGTGGCCTTTATTGTTACGGAGGCGTGGCTTGCACCTGTCACGGGGCGGGGATGTTTTTTGGGCGGGGCGTGGCTTCATCCTGTCATGGGGGCGTGGTCTATATCGGGGACGTGGCTTACACCTTGTCACAGGGGCGGGGCTTGTTTTTTGGGGGGCCGGGCTTGTTTTGGGGGGCGGGGCTTCATCCTGTCACGGGGCGTGGCCTATAGCTGTCGAGGGGTTTGTTTTGGGGTGTGGCTTGCATCTGTCACAGGGGGCGTGGCATATATCGTCACAGAGGCGTGGTTTGCACCTGTGACGGGACGGGGCTTCATCCTGTCAGGGAGGTGGGGCTTTTTGGGGGGGCCGTGGCCTATATTGGTTTCGGGGACGTGGCCTATCTATATCATCATGGAGGCGTGGCTTGCACCTGTGACGGGGCGGGGCTTGTTTTGGGGGCGGAGCATGTATGGGCCATGGCCTATATCATCACGAGAGCGGGGGTTGTTTTGGGGGGGCGTGGCTTACATTGTCACGGGTTGCGTGGCTTGTCTATGAATTAATTGTATTCCCTGTCTATCACCTCACAATTTTACAGAAACACATCATAACAAATTGTTTTATTCATTTACAGAATGGTTGTTCACTTCGAGACTCGAACCCCGCTCTACCAGGGGTCCGTTTCACAAAGCAGGTTCAACAAACTCTGAGTCTAACCCTGAACTCTGAGTTGATCTACTCTGAGATAGGAAACTCTGAGTTTTCGGTTCCAGAACAGCTGATCAGAGTTAATTCAATCAACTGATCCTCATGCGGACGTTCAGCGAATATGAGCATGTTTTTAGAAAAATAAAGTACCATGGCTGCAGCTGCAAAGGAGTTTGAACTGGTCTATTTATTTAATACTTAATCACGACCGGAAGCTAAAATTTATATTAATTTAGGAGCAATCCAGCGGGAGAAAAAAACGTGGAAACACTTCAATCATATTTTAAATATGAAATTAATGAAATATCATTCAGTGGCTGTTTTAATGTGCATTAGCTTTATCCCTAACATGATGCTGACTTCACATACATTAAAATTCATGTTGATTAAACTGAATTGTGTTAGTTTAAAAAAAAAAAATCCAATAACTTATGGGGTCTTATTTGAGTGCTCTCGGCAGTGGTGGTGGAAAATCTAAAAATGATGACTTTGACACAGATTTGTCTTTTGATTTTTTTTATCATAATTATAAAAGACTTTTGCAAAGGGGTCAGAGCAGCACAGAGACGCAACTTTTCTTCTTTTTTAATTCGGTAACCGCTCAAACACACGCGTGAGACGGGCTGAATGAATGAGGAAGTCGAATGAGGGTTTTATATTCTAGAGGGAGGAGACAGAGCGAAACTCTGAGTTTCCTGAAGAAAACCTGCTCGCGACCAGGTTACGTTCACAGACACAGTTACCATAGTAACCAACTCAGACTTAAAGTTACCTCTCTTTCTGAAACGGCAAACCCGAGGTTTCCCTCATTTCAGGGTTAACAAACTCGGGGTTTTCAGTAAGCCCGCTTTCTGAAACGGACCCCGTTTCACAAAGCAGGTTTATTGAAAACTCTGAGCTGGAGCTGAGCGTCTCTGTTGGTCATTTACTATAGACAACTTTAAAACATGAGCAAAGAATTCACACAACTTTTGTTGAGACACGGCTCCTGATCAACTGATAGCTTTGCTAAAGTAACTGTTGCTAATTATAGTTTCCGCTAGCGGTTCTTTATGATTACTCTGTCCGGCTTGGCGTCAAATTGTTTAAAGGGAAGATAAATATGTAAAAGGTTATTACAGTGAAAAGCAACACTGCTGCTGCAAATAAGGCAAGAGAGGAACGCTGCAAAAAAAAAGAAGGGATAATGTAACATATAGTAACATGTATAACATATAGTACCTCTTACACACTAACAATGATACACATGATTTCACTTGTATACAGGATCCACAGATACATGAACCTCATGAATGAAATGCGAGGAAATAACTTTATTTGGCTAAATATAATTTAAATGAATTAATACATTTGATTTAATCTGTGATAAATACCTACACATTAATCAATTCGATCATCTGCCAGGGGGCTCTTATATTAATCACTAACTGAATGCATAGACTATTACTATTATTACAAGCTACTTACTGCACGGTTTAATTCTGTGTCTTTACATGTGTAAAGTTTCGGGTCGAAAACTTTCCATATCCACATAACCTCAGCTGCGAATCTATATTAACCGCGAAAGATATATATAAGATAGATAGATTTTACATGTCAGGTTAGTTATTTGTGGAAAAAAGGATTGAAGTTTTAAAAAAGATTTAAGATTTAAACAGCATGGAAAGACTTTGTTGTGCTGCTTGATTTAATCTTTTTTAATTTAAAGTTGACTACCAAGTGGACATTTCTTCAACAGACATTACTTGTAACAGTTTTTCTGTCTTTTGTAGATGCATCATTTAATTGTTACAGGTGGCAAGGTGCAATACAGCCAACATCAACCTCAGCTGCTTCCTTGTCTGACCCTGGTCTACCACCATCTACCCCTGTCCTACTGTCTTATCCACCCCAGGCTCCTCATCCTCAGTCCAACCGAGCTAAACCATTGCACTGCACACTATTTTTAAATGTTTGACTTGCACAAAATTGAAATAAAAACTTGAATGACAAAAAAAGCCAAATATTGAATGATTTTGATGAGTAAGAATATAAAATTAAATTGCACAATGTAAGCTAAAACAACAATAATGGTAAATATAAGTTTAACTATATACAGATATTTCAGCCAATAGTGCAGTACAGTCTAATTGTGTGTACACACCATAAGAGGTAAAATATGACAACATATTGTCAAATGATAAGTTGGTTGATTATATATATTAATATGTCATAACAGTGAAGAGGCTTATAAGCCTAGTTTTAGGAAAAATTGTGGCTTGAGCTAACGGCTCGAACTGATAGGGCTCGGGAGAAACAAAGTGCTCTTCAGGGGACTCTGGCGGTGAGAAGTCCTCTACCTCAAAGTAGCCCTCTGTGGCATATGTACCTTGTGACTCTGTGTCGTTCTCCATTTTTCTCTGGCCAGGGGAGGGGACGTCACTGAGCTACCGGACACAACTCTTAACATTAACATAATGGTCAAACTTTATATATAAAGCTCCTGTGAGGAGCGAGGAAGTAAACGGACTGAAATTAATATTGATGACTCCTAATGAGCTACAAACGCAAACAAGAGCATCAGCGACAAGACAGTTAACTTTGCGCTGCCAAATCAGCGTTTTTTCTTTATTGTAAATGGCAAAGATTAACAGTGAATGTTCAAAGAAAACAGGATAAGAAACGTAACTGACCATGATCCATTTGTAACAAGCTCATCTCAAACACTTCATTGTACATTCACATATGTACTTACATATGTACTGCTGATTACTGAAAAATGTATGGCACACAGACACTATGCAGGATAATTCCAGCTCTCAGGGGTAATGTCAAAATAATTATCAGAGCAGACAGCTCAGTGGGCAGGCAGACACCTCTTCATTATGGAGCAAGGTTGAGGGGGCTAACAATCTCTAATGTGGCAGTACACGCCATATGAGGTTTGATGTGAAACTCTCCAAATCCTTTTCACCTTCATCCTTTGTTTTGCTCTTTATGCTCAATAGGGACCCCTCGTGGAATGTCTTCAAAGCTTTACATCATTTTAAATCTTTTACTTGATCACCAAATGACATCATAACAGTTACATCAGTTTTTTGGATATCAAGCATGTAAAGAGGCTGTTGGACTATTATTAAGATTCACAATTCTTTTAACAGATTTTAATGACATGACATATCTTACAGTTCAGAGCCGCTTCTGAACTGTACATTTGGACCAAGTTTTAAAAAAAAAGAAGGTAAGGGTTTAAGTTGTTGGTTGACAAAGAATAACATCTACAAGGTGGTAAAAAATGATGAAAAAGTCATTAAACTCTGACTAAATGCATTCTAGAGAGGAACTCTTTGTGTGTGTTCTGTGTGTGAGCAATTATAGACGTTATAAATATATTACGTCTCTGTTTTTTCAGGGTATCTCACCTTGACTGACCTTGGACACACATGCATGGATGCACATACACACATATACGCGCGCACACACACATACACACGCAGACACACACAAAGCTATTGCACCAAAGGGACCTCACATTAGGGACATTTCTGCTCATATGATTGACTGCTTCGAATAAAGGACCTTGGAAAAACATCTGGGCAAGTGACAAATATGTCCCTCTGGCTGCCTTTGTATGATGAAGGAGACAGATACTGTTGGCTAGAGAGAGAGAGCGAGAGAGAGCCAACGTGTGTTGAGTTATCTCTGGAGCTACACAAAGACCTGTCAGACTACCGCAGTCAAGGTTTGTGTGTGTATGTGTGTGTGTGTGTGTGTGTGTGTGTGTGTGTGTGTGTGCTTAACAGTGTGTCCTTGCCAGCCACTTGACATCACACAGCCCTCTCATGGCAGGCTTCTTGGATCAGTAGCAGAATGGATAAGGCTATTTACCAGCAGCCTATTTGGTCGGGGTCAGACCTCCTGTAACAGTTTATTGGGTGTTGAGGGTGGCCGCAACATGGAGGCAAGCAGCATTATCTGATAATATGCACCTTGAGCTCTCATCTGTGTGTCAAATTATTTAAAAACATACATTTTGACAACTAGGAGGCCTGGACCTGGACATATAAGGATAAAAATATTTTCTGATTAAGGAAATTATTATTTGAAACAGTGATAACACAATCTCCTAAAACTTGCCCATAGCAAGTTTTTTCGTCAAGTGAACTGTTTTGACTTCATTTTCTTTATTTTGATTTTATGCTTTAGTAAACTTGCTATATAAACAATATTGCTTCGATTTAGCAATATTTCAGTTTTTGTAGTGAATGCAAATATTAAATTGATGTGTTTAATTAAGATAAATAGATATTAGATATTCCTTGCTAGGAAAACCAATACGAGTGTGAGGGGCTAATCATTTCCTTGCAAGTTTCAGCGTTATTAGAATGCTAGTTTAAGTCCTCTTCAAAATAGCATTGCCATTTGAAACACCTAGCCAACTTGAAAAAATGCCCCAGCACCAGCTTTTGACTGCAATGTACCTCCTGCACCCCCTTTCTTTGAGACACTTCAGATAACGTTTTTTCCTAAGACAAGCAAAATTGCATAAAATGTCACAATGTCACAGCCCATCTAAACAGAACACAGAAACAGGTATAGACGTAGATACATAGACAGTACAAACACATACAGACAGAAAACAAAAAATCATATACCCACACGTGCCAACATTCTGACATTCTAACACAGAAACCAATAGATTCATAGACACCCACACATTCACAACTGAACTGACAGCTAAGGTCCTGATGAAGGTCATTCGTAATGATTAAAGAGGCATCTCTGCAATGATTTTCAAATGACCCTGGGGAAGCCTGGACCACTGACACCTCCTCAATAGAAAATTACTTTAACGTGCCCTGGGATACCTGACTTTAGACTGACGGTCTAATAGACAACCAGACAGTTAAGAGTGGCAGACAGGGACAGAGATGTAAAGGGAAACAGAAAACCAGACAGGAAGACCTAATAGAGTCGCAGATGGAATTGCATGCAGATATTGAGATGTGCTAGAATGAAGCAGTCAGGCAGAAGGAGCTGGTTAAAACAGGGAGAGGCAGAGAGCAAGAAGGCAGGTAGGTGAAGACATGCACATATACAGAGAGATAGCCTGACTGGCTCACAGCAAGACACCTATCCATCCATCCAAGAACAATCCCAGTCAGCACCAATGGGAAATAGCCCAAGTTAAATCCCAACACACACACACACACACACACACGCACACACACACACACACACACACACACACACCTACACACACACACACACACACACACACACACACACACCCTGTGGCTCTTTTCTTTAATCCGCTGATACAGAGGTTTCGGTAATAGCCAAACTGATGGTGTGATGGCTAATTTCACCTTCATGCACTTTATGTGTGTGTGAGAGTAGTAATCACCTTGAGCCATGAAGGTGGTGGCTTTCTCTCCAGAGATCAGCTAGGTTTGATTTGAGATCATAACAAACACACACAAACAGTTGTTTGGGGCTGATATTTTTATAAAAACTACTGTAGAACTGTAAGACCATTACCTTCACACAAAAAATGAATAGGTGTGTTAGGGAGTGCTTTATGTATGTATGCAAAGGGGAATAAGCAATTTTTTTTTAATATTCTACAAAAACTGTCATGAGGATTTAAGGAAGACATACCCCACCATGAGCATTCCGTACGTTTTTTGGTAAATTAAATCAGATTTTTGTTAAAATCCTAGTTTTTCGCAATGCTTTCACATATTTGGCTCTTTTGTAAGAGAGCAATCACACAATAACAGCTTACTGCTGACATCAGCAGCTAATTCATCTGACAGACACATTGTTGCCAGGCCTTGCATCATTAGGTTTTAAAATCTCATGAATTTTACACAACCTCACAGCTCATTATCGCTATAACCCAGCGATGAACTGTTTTCCACTGCATCATTTTGTCAGGTATGACGCATCGTTGACAATAACTAGCACAAATAACTTTTAAATAACCAAGCAGATAGGCAGCAATGCTACTTCGTATGACTTACTTCATTTAGAAAGTACTTAAATCGCTTCCTAGATTATAAAAATGCATGCTCCTATATTAATCAATCCTTCTTAGCTTCTTCATCTTCGTCTTCATCCAATCAAAGAGAAAAACTGCTAACTGGCTACCTTGAAAAATCAAGTCTTAGCCAATAAACTCTGTCTAATTGCATTGTGGGAAACATCTTTCAGCAATTACATCTTCTTAAAAAAAAGCAAATTACATGGAAGCCAACAAGGGATATAAAGACTGAAAAAGATTACAACTCATAACAAAGTAAATTAAAATCAGGTTTACATGCTTTAGTTTGATTAACTAGGGAAAATGAACAGCAATAACAGTATGAAGCTAAAATGCAGACAGCTTCATTTATAAAGTGTTTCAGTAACAATTGAAATATGTCCCATCACTGCTAAAACTGTCACTGAAAGACTTTATATTACTGAACTTTGCAACTTTCAATAAGGTTAAGTTAGAACGTGCATGGATTTGTCAATGAGGACATTAATAAACACAATTAAGAATTTACAGCCATGCCAGCAGCTCTTTAAGGCTGTGCATGGGCAGAGCATTGGTTTGAGCTAAATGCAAACAATGACAATGCTAATATGCTAAAGTTTAGCAGGTAAAGTGATCATCATGTTTGCAACATTTGCCAATTAACACAGCATAAAGTGCAAATGAGGCCGAAGGGAATTCTGTTTATTTTTCAGCTTATTTGTCGTAAATGAAAGTATTGGAAAAGTTCACTTTTTGACCTGGCGATGGGGCTAAATGGCAAGTAAAGGTATCTCTAGTTATATCCTAATTTATGATTGGAATATGAATGTCTGAATCAAAAACAATGGCAATCAATCTGATCATTCAAGTAGGTACTAGATTTTCAAAGTTATATAACATTATTAAAAGATTCTTCTAATGATTGCATTGTGTCATGCAGTTGAACTGGCTGTAAAGGAATCAGACAGTAAAATGGAATTCAAGAGCTGATTTTTAAAATGTTTTATTTCAAAAATAAAGAATTTGATACACTACAAAAACATCAACACAAACATAATACACGACAGTCTCAAAGACAACCAATAGCACAACAATTGCTAAGTATCTTTAGTGTGCTTCTGAAGAATCACAAAACAGTTATTCAGTTGTTTTAAACTTTATGTGTGACTTACTGGTAACATGATCATTGTCTTTGACCTGGGGGAACTTCTTCCCCAATATCAAATGTGTCATGGCCAAGTAAATGTACCTATCTCATCCTGAGAAGTTTAATATACATTTGTGAACAGGGTGGGTTATTTGTAACAGAAGTATGTTCCCCACTTTTAACTTACTTATCACTCAAACACTGTAGTCTTCAATACCATTTTACCAGTTTTGAATATTTCAATATTATATTTATATATTATTTAAAAAACAGATTATTTCCCAACAATGAGTTTGTCAGTGGGACAACATATTACAATACCCTCAAGCCTTATTGGCGTAGATGTTAGCTAGAGATGTGAAATCTGCTCAAGCTATTTCCACAATTTCTTATTGTCTGGAACGGATGATTCAATTGAATGAAATTCATGCTTTTTTTCTTTTGCAATTATTTTTGCTATGAACATCATGTATTGCTTTTGTACATTTGCTAAAAATCAGTCAAACCTCCTATCCGAAGTTTTATACACTTATGGAACTCCAATGTGTACAAATGCAAAAACTTGTTCAGGAAATTTGTGTACATTGGTTTGAAAAAATATATAACCCTCTTTTAAAGTCAATTCCAAACACCAAAGTTGTTGCTTCAGATATGAAATCAATGTGTTGTGCAATAAAAAAAATAAGAAAATCATCTCCTGCACTTCACTGAATGGTTGATGGAGTCTGAGCTGACACTCAAAAAATGTAGTCTATGCTGGTGTGCTTTATTTGCTACTTTGTTTCTTTCTACTAAATGATAATTGCATTTTAAGAGATGGCCAGGATTAAATTGTGCGACTGTGAAAGTGCTGATATTAAATAATATGAATTACTGACGATATTTAGCACAGCAACACCTAACAATACTGACGACAAATCAATACTTGTTTTCACACCTTTGTACTCAGTAATGCTGAATACAACAAACACTCAGATAAAATGTCAGGCTGAAGTTTGATGACATCAAGGGCTCGTGCTGTAAACCTTGTAAAAAAAAATCATATCATACGCTCACAGTCCTAATAGATTTCTGTCAACCCTGTGCTTACATTCTGAGGGTGTATCGCTGTGCCGTACACAAGAAAATGGTGCTTTATATCAATGCTGCTTTAGATTTCCATATATATCTTTCCTTTGTTTTATAATATTACCAATGCTTTCTGTTTTCTGTTAACACCATGAAAAGCATTGAGAATAAGTAATGTCATTAGCATTAGGGAACATAGCAATTATATAAATTGTTTAGTAAGTAATTAAGAAAGTCTTTTACACTCAAAATCAGCCATCTGTAGACAGTGTTAGTCAAATAAAAAAGCAAAAAAAAAAAAAATCTTAAAGTGCAAATTAAATTAGTTCCAACATACACATTGTCTGACATTCTTCTTATTGCCTGTAGATATTGTTGGCAAATAGTAAATACATTGGGGCAGAAATCGGGCAGAGCATTTTGGTGGGGGAGGAAATAATGGTGCTTGAAAGACGAGAGGCACTTTAAAGGGTGTACTATTCACCAATTGTTCATGCTCCACGCACAGATTTTCGGTTGAAACTCAAGTTGAAATGGTCAGTTGTAAAAAGCCAATTCAAGAAAATTTGGGTGGGATCAAAACATTGAAATGTCATCAAAGGCCGATGGTTTATATGATGAAATAAACTTTAACTGAAACGTTGCTGGATATTTACCCAGCTCTTCTTTTCTTTTACTGTACATACCTTATATTGTCTTATATAAAAGGTGCACCACATTATTTATGCATTTCCCAACTTAAATAAATATCTGCATAGCCACAATTGTCGACATAAGGTATATCTCTTTTACTCCCATAGAGTTGGTTGCATTTTTAAACAGACCTGCCTGAATAAAAAACGACACTGGCTTATAAAAGCAACAAGACCACAAGTCTAGAGTTGCTAATTGGCTACTGTTCTTCACCATTGAAAATACAATATAGTATTTTAATGTATAAGCTGAAGCAAAACCTCCAAAGTGATAAATTAGACCACAGAAACTATGCAAATGTTTAACTTTCAAGCAAACTTTCACTTTGGTAGAACATTTCGACTTTTAAAAACACATACTCATATAAAATAACAATTGTGACCATTCCCCACTCACATTCTTTTATGGAACCAGTCAAGAAGTTCGATCTTGATTTTGTCAACAAACGGAAGACCACAGGGAAGGTTGCTGTCCACCATCATTTAGGCCTCTTACTTTGACTCCCTTTTAACTCACTGGAAGGTCTGGGAGTTTAAAAGTAGAAATGCTCGCAAAAAAAGTAATATACCCCTTTAAAACCTTACATTCTTCTTGTGTGCTTTTCTATGTCTTTCTTACAGTCGAGCGGTACCACCTCTTACAAAACTAGCTTTTCAGTCTCATTTCAGTATCACTCTTAAGCCACAGCACTAGTACAATGTGTATAACCACGAAAAATATTACCATGTCATCTGCAAGGAGGATACATATACTGTCAGAACTCCTGCTTCAGTTAACACAATGGTGAAAAGGGTCAAGACTTTGCAATAAAGCACTGAGTAGCAATTTATAACATACCATCCCATGAGTAAAGCAAGGGCTTGACATCATTGTATACTTTTAAACAATACCAGAGGTTCATACAACAATCCCTGTGCACACTTCTCTGGCTTTTAGAGACAACATACTATTCATTGCCACCTCATATAGGGGAGCTGCAAATATTTCTAGGTCTTCCAAATTTAAAAGGACACACAATCACCAACAAAATACCATGAATATTGGATATTTCTGCATACCTTTTAAGTCCCGCCAATGTGGGGACAGATGTGCTGGTTGCCCCTGCCTGACAGGGGCCTTGGTCTAGGTAGCAGAAATGCTGATTTAGAATATCTGTCACTATTTACTAATGTGTACTACTCTGAGATGCTAGATCAATGCCAAACTGTCCACATGATGGTAGACAGAAGAACAATGCTCCCTGCTTTAAATATATAATACAGCATATAAATGTAAAACATGTAGACAAAGCTTCTTAGTAGTCAAAGAGAGAGTTTTTGATTGAACATAAAATGTTAACATCATTTTTGCTTTTTTTAAAACAAGTTTGAATAAGTAAATGATTATCAGGTTGATCAATATTGCCTCCTTATTTTTAAGCAGTCCTTAAAGAGTGAGGTTTATTGTGGTGTGGCAGACATATGGTGGAGAAAGAGTCTGATGAACTGAGCAGATTGCTGAGGGTTTTATGCGGTACCTGAAGGTTGTTGGTTGTAAGTGAATGCTCCATGAAGTGCTCTCTTGAGTGAAGGCTGCATGGAATCCTAGAGAGATTCCATTACAAAATGAGCAAAATTTCCAACACATTATCAGCAAAGCGTCCCAATAGAATCTGTGTGACCATTTCCATGGAAATCTGAGTGGCAGTTCCATCATGAAAGGAAAAAATATTTAATCAGGATGACTTAACTTTCCAGGACTTTCCATTGGATTGAGTTCCAGTTGCATCCTATTGGAAGAGCCTCATGAGAATCTGGGTGAAGGATCCAAAGATTCTTGTTAGAATCTGCATGTGCATATTAATGTGTATGGTTAAGGAGATGACAGCTGAGTAAGTTCAGTAAGAAGTGGACATCCCTACAAAGATAATGAGAAGCTAGTGAAATTTTTTACACAATCAACAGATCAATTCTGGTTTTAAGGACCAGAATGATTCCATAGCCACATTCTATCCCCGACAGCATATATGAATAAAATATAACTGGTTGATGTTGCAACTGAGCCTTGTGTTATGTGTTGTGCCATACGTACATTCAGCCAGAACTTACATACTATCCTAAAGCCTTGTATTTATTCACATAATTTTTTGTGGGTTCAGACCCAAACAATCCTTTTTAGTTGTCAATGACTTTGTGGTATTGACATTTCAGCCTATTAAAGTATATGGTTGCCATATTAGTCTTGTCTTGCATTGTTTTGGGAGGTAATGAAATGCATATTGCAGAATATGAGTCTTGACCTTCCATGAGCTGCTCGATAACAACTGCAGGCTTGTTGCATGAAGACCTGCCTGAGACAGGAAAACTCAATCCAAAGCACATCAGCATGGCAAAGCAAAAAGTGAAACTCATGAAGATTTTTCTCTTGGTCCATAATAACTCATTTACCCTGCCTGGTGTTCAATTCATGACTGGATATGGAAGTGTTGTTTCAGAGAAAATCACCATAGAGAATGTCAGTACTTATCAGAGCCACTGGGTTCAGATCCCCTGAGACAAGCTGACATAGTTCAGTTACAGCCTGCTGTTTGAAACTCCCATATTTGTGATATTGTCAAAAAGTGCTTGTTGCTCTCAAAGCCAGATCTGCAGTTTTGTTTTATGTTTGATCCGAGAGAATCCAAGCAGTGCAAGAAATATGAGAATCCCCAAGATTCACACAAATGGAATAATTCAATTGAACAGCTTAACTTGGTTTCAGTTAAGTTTAGCTCACCATCATCTTTCCTTCATGTAGCACCACTCAGTTCAGTTCAGTTTGGTTTTAGTGCTGCAATGTCAAAAATCCCCAATGACACCACAAGCAAACTCCACACACCAGAACCACAAAAATATGGTTCCTCCAGTTTAGATCCATAAACACTGGCTTTCCTTGTCAGTAGAAAGTGCTTAGCTGCTCTAGGTCCAACAGCAAATCTTTGTCTTTCCATCATACTAGGTCCATAAATTGTATGTTTGTTTGTTTTGTGTGAACGTGTGTGTGTGATGTGTACATGTGTGTGTGCTGCCTTTACGTATGCATCAGATGTTTACAGTAGAGTTGGTGTTGTTCATATGGACTCTCATCTCCTGAATGCTAGTGATAATCTTTTTCTGATGTCCAGCTAGGTTCACTCCCACTCTTCGCAAATCCCTGAAAAACAGCAAACAAACAACATGTCAACTCTAGAGACCTTGATTTAAGCTATTTTGTGTTGTAATACTGATATGATGTTATTGGATGGTTCTTAAGTTATGCATACATAAGTCTGATTTTCTGCAGCCACATAGAAGCACTTAGTTGTAAAAAGGGGGCTGGCTTTATAGAACTTTTTCAAAGGCTTGCAACCTTGTAATAGATCCTGTATTTTCAATTTACTTTGACCTTCAACATGTTGGGATCATGTAAACAGCTTAATTATAAAGGATGTCTAAATTGTATGTGCTGTATGTAAGTTGTCATTAGAGTCTAGATCATTGCAAAATACTTAATTTAGTACTTTAAAGGGTATTCCATTTAGCTCTAGTGCATAAGGAAGGAAGCACAAATCAAAGAGATAGATATCTAAAACCCAAACTATATGTATGGCAAGATGTTATGTTAGGCTACTCACTCTGATGTCATCTGAGCCACTGTCTCCAATGAAGAGTAACCTCCTTCCATGAAGAGCTCAGTGTAGCGACCCATCTTGATGGAGTCGAGCCACTCCCCTACAGTCTGGCTCTGTGTGCTGCAGTCCCCTTCTACACTTGCATGCTCCACTAACAGGTTGGAAACTCTGGTACAAGGATAAAGATACAGTAAAAGACACAGTAAGACAGTTAGCATGTTAATGCATGAGATCATACATACAGTATATGAGAAAGTATCAACTCTCAGGATGACAGATTATCAGATTAATGGTCTTGATAGTTGCTAGCCTGTCCCACATCGTTACAACAAATGCAAAGGAGTGGAATTTACTGTGCAGTCAACCACATTTTGATGTCCAGAGCTCAAAAGTTCTCATAGTTACCACTCAGATTTCATAATGCTGCTCATGCAACATCAACCAAAGCTGGAAAAGTTGTCCAATCTGTGTTATTCAGCTCACTCTATATGCGAAAAAAAATTCTCCATGCTATCAAATAGAAATGTTGACGCTAGCTAAGAATATTCTCCACGCTGTAGCTAGAACAGGAGTGTCATGTAGAATAACAACTCTCCCTGTAAGCATCCTATTAATCTGTCATACACTACCAGTCAAACGTATTTTCTCATACAAGTGAATGGGAAAGTGTGTCCAAACTTTTGACTGGTAGTGTATGTTATTGCATGGGCTGTTAGACGTGGCATTGATTTATTATGTATCTTTTTGTGTGTGTTTGTTGAAAAGAGAAAGGAGGACAAAATATCCGACAATATTTCATTATATCTGCAAAGAAACTCAGGTAATTAGGGCGTTGTACCAAATGCCTGCTTCAGAGCACTTATATAGCCGTTTTGTGCTATTTCACACAAAAGCAATGGATACACATAGTGGGGAAATACTAATTGAATCTTCAAATTGAGATAATCAAAAGATATCCTGCTGAATACAATTCACACTAATGAGTTGATTAAAGAAAAAAGGACCACTTTCATTTATTTCTCTCCTCTTCATTGTTGGAATGCAGAAGTTATTGAGTAGGTCCAACCTGATGTTATTAGGCAGCTGCATAACACTTCAATAGAAACTCTATTTACATTTTATCTGAACAATGAGCCAATTGCTGGTGGTGCAGGAATTCACTTTAGAATTAAAATACCTATTTAAAAAAATGCATTTCCATAAATGAAAAAAAATACGGCAAAAAACAACACATCTTTTCTTGAAAACAATACATTAACATAGAAGTCTTTCACAAAAAACTAGGTATGCAAATTAATTCCTGAAGTATTAAGTAAATTCAAAGTTTTCATAAAAAGGTTAAACAAAAAAGATATTCACAACTTAATGTCAGATAGCTGCGTACAGCTTGAAAAAAAATAAAGAGATACTACAACAACTACCTGCTATAGCTTTTCTTCAATATAAAGGATTGTTTGCCATTCAATTTTAAAGAGATAGTACGTTGTTATCGAAGAGGGCTAGAGAAAGCCCACTGACTACCCCCACAAAAGGTTTTGTAGCAAAATGTATTTCAGCCTATCAAATACGTACTAAATAAAAATACCAGTTTGTATTTCCCCGTATTCCTACACATAAGGCACACTAGCTTAGCTTTTTGTAACTAAGCAGGGGCCATGCTTATTACAATCAACTGTGGCGACACTAACTGATGATTGATAAGTATCCTCATAAACCCCTGCTTCAAAATCAAAACTATCCCTGTAAGATAGAGATTTGTATACAAACATTTATTGTCCACTTTTAAGAAAAGTATCATATTCTAAAGAGAAATGTTGTGTGATCTGAATTCATACCTGTGGGAGGAGTTGACCAGTTTTTTTAAAGAGCTGGGGTTGCGAATGAGTTTGTCTAGTAGACAGACAATCTCATCAAACTTGGGGCGGTTGCTGCGTTCTCGCTGCCAACAGTCCATCATTAGGTGGTACAGAGCCTCAGGGCAGTCCATAGGACCCGGCAACCTATAGCTTTCTTCTACTGCTTTTATTACCTGCAGAGAGACAATGGTAACAACAGATTAATTTGCAAGTTGAGATTTGCTTTGGGGTTTGGTCAGAGCAATAACCCCCCCACATGTAAATCTAGTTATCCCCAAGTGGTAATCTGGCAGCCAGGAAAACACAGACTTAAACATAAAACAATAAAATACATATACAATACAACTATATAGAAATACATGCATAATACATGCTAAACTCTACATAAGCATAAAGTAACAATATTCAATTGTTACAACAAGATCATCATCATCTTCCAACAACTATGCAAGGACTATGCAAGACTGATCATCAGCTGACTCATGGTAAATGGTAAATGGACTGTACTTATATAGCGCTTTTCTAGTCTTTGCGACCACTCAAAGCTGCTTTTACACTACATGCCACATTCACCCATTCACACACATGTTCATAAACTGATGGCAGAGGCTGCTACCTAAAGTATCCACCTGTCAATCAGTTATCACATTCATACCCGTTGGCTATGCCACCTGGAGCAATTTGGGGTTCAGTGTCTTGGCCAAGAACACTTCGACATAACATTTAAAAATTTGAAGGATTGGGGGCAAAATCAATGTAAGATGCTATTAGACTCTAGAAACTATTAGACCAATCGTCCTTTGGTCAGCTGCATCTAAGTCATGCAGTTACTAAATCTTAAAAGATCCGTTTGTTCAATTGATTCTGGATTTTGAATAATATTTGACACAATTTTGTCCACACAGTGAACACCATTTACTAATCTACTGATTGTGTGTATTTAATGAGGCAGCAATGGGGTAGCATGATGATCCAAAATACACCACAAGGATGGGAATATGTTCTATCATTGATGACAATGACAGAAAAAAAAAAATCCATTGCATAGTTCTGAAATCTGAAGAAGACTAAATTATTTTCTGGGTATGGAGAGGATAAAACTTGTTTGATGTCTGAACATGTAATAACTTTTTCACAGCAAGATCACAACAAACTTCAGCTAAATGTTTTCCAGAGCAAAATCCCAAAAGCTGATATTTGCTTCAGGGATGCACCTGCTCTCTGTCTGACCCTGCACTCAAACCTCCATGAAGTAAGCATGCAAAAAATGAATCCTCTGCCAGGGTGAATAAAGCAACTCACAATTTTTTTGGTTTTGTTTATTTGACACATTGCAAAGCTCAGCTAATCATTTCTGCATTAAAAAGATGCAGCACTCACTCACAGATATGTTTAGGGGGAAAATTGAGTTAGATGAATAATAAATAAACCTGGCTTTCTCTGTTAGACCCTGCAGTAGAAAGCAGGCTGGAGTTCTCAGCCTAGTTCTGCCAGTGCAAGACACTAGAGGGAATTGATTTGTTGAGTTCATGACAGCCTTTACTTGTGTCAAATTCACACAAAAGACAGACGTGATAGCACTCCAATACACATGAATGCATAAAAGGGCACCCACAAGACCAAAGCGTAAGAGAGAAGCGCAGCTTCAAATCACTGCTACGTGCAGAGAGGGAGAAGAACTACACATAGCTGACTGGCAGGGAGGAAAGATCAGAGGAAGAAAATGAGAGACCAAGGTGGGAGAAAGAAAGAGCGAGCAGAGAGCAGACAAGCAAGAATACAGACAGAGATTGCATTTTTAAGAGACAAAAGAGAGAAAAAGAGGAAGAAGTGAGGAGCAGGAATGGGAAACAGAAGGAGAGAGCTTAGAGAAAGAGAGTGTGAGAGCCTGCACTTTCTGCCGCAGATCACAGAAAATCCAGCATAACACTTTCAATTAAACATCAAACGTCTTCTCCTCTGCTCTCCCCTCATCCTCCTCTCCTCTCCTTTCCTCTCCTCTCCACTCCTCTCTTCCCTCTCTCTAGACTTCTCTGAGACTGCCTAATAACCAGAAGGAGGAAGGAGGGGTCTGAAGCAGAGGATGAAGAGGTCACTGGAGGGCTGTACGTGCATATGTTGCTGTGTGTGCGTGTGTGTGTGTCAGTGGGTGTGAAAAGTGTGCATGTGTGGTGTCTGAATCAAATGCTACATCCTCACTCATAGCTGTGTCACAGGATTACAGTTCTCCTCATTAAAATGACCTCCAAGACACACTGTAATATAGGTGCTACCCTCTCCTCCTCCCTCCTCACCCTCTTTTTCTGTGACTCACTTTTCTTCATTGCCTCTCTGACGAACAGACACATGCCGGTCATTTGGTTACTTGCTGAGCAGAGCTTATTTGCCACTGCAAATGCATCACTTAACAGTTATAATTTACAAGTGTAACAATTTAGCATAAGGGAAAATTATTCAAAAAGTATCATGAATATCACAGAAATCAGGAAATAAACAGTTTCATTCTGTTTATAAGTGATAGTGTTAAGTGCTAAGCACTGCACCTCGTGATTATTCACCTGTTTTACTATTTTGCTTGCACACACCTTTCACTCCACTCCACAAGATACGCATTAATAATAATAGGTTCAAGCAAAGCCCAACCTATTTTAATCAACATTTAAGTTCCCAAGGAATAATTGAGACGGCCTTGTGCTAACATTAACTCTTATGGAAGTAAAGACTTTGCTCACAAACTAAAATGACTGTGATTTCCGTGATTTCATGCTGTACAAGTAAAAGTACAGTATAGAAGTGTATTCAATATGTACTGCCTTTAAGTAGGCATTTTTATACATAGTTTTTAATAAATTAATAAGATATATTGTGTTAATAAGTGAGAAAAAGTGGAAAGGAGCATCTTAAAATTCCATGACAACAGGGCAAACTCCGCCTGCAGATGAAGAGCATGTGTTGAGATTGAAAGCTCCAGAACAGCTACTAAATGGACTTTTGGGAGATTTCATGGCCCTTGTATATACTGCTTTCTTTACATGCACCCCCCAAAGGTTATAAAAATTTATATTGGTTGAATGCCACTTCAAACTCACATCTTGATTGGACATCTCCCAGTATGGCCTTTCTCCGTATGACATCACTTCCCACATGACAATACCGTAACTCCAGACATCGCTGGCAGAGGTGAACTTCCTGTATGCGATTGCCTCTGGAGCTGTCCAGCGAATAGGAATCTTCCCACCCTGTAAAAACATGTAAGAACATTTCCAACATTATGCAAAGACCTTGATGTATGTAAATAAAACTAGGCTTTTTAAATGTAACCTCAGCTTTCCATGTTGTGTTGCTTAATAGAAATAACCGTGATGTGTTAACATTGCCAACACCTCAGTGCAACACTTACCTTGCAGTGTCCATCATCACAGCTGCAGTCATACAAAAGTTTTACATTTTTTTACGCAAAGCATACACAGTATGTGGTCCAACCCACAATTATACTAATGAATACCAATTAAGGAACACATTGATGATACCAAGTTTCACTTTCTTTTTAAAATTCCCTATATTAATTGTTGGGGGAGCAGAGATCCCTCTACGCTTTTCCCCCATCTTCATTACCATGCTTTCATTGCAAAGATAGAATAGTTCACAGGATGACTGCTGAGTTTCACAGGAAAATGTGTTTTCAGCTGATGAGTGGTGAAATTGGCTTGATGCAGTATTGATGAACACAGCAGCAGGATATATCAGGGTCTGATTATTTGAAGGGTGTGGATTGTGTTATTTTCACTGCTCTGTCAGGGAAAGAGAGCCAGGAGAAGCAGATAGAGAGAGATGGGGGGTGGTGGCAAATGAGATGTAGCCTGGAAGTGAGAGGTGAGTGACAGGATATTTGGCATAAGGCAGCAAGACCCAGTGCTAATTGAGTATTGTAGAGACTGAAAGTACTAATTGGCCATTCTCCTGCAGGAAGCAGACGTTTTATGGCTGACAGGACACCACTCAGCCTACGACCATACAGCTCAATTTAAAACCTGCTGCTGCTGTCTTTGTGTGTGTGTGTGTGTGTGTGTGTGTGTGTGTGTGTGTGTGTATTAGATTTCAGAAGGACTCTTGTGTAAGACTTTTCCACTTAATCCAAAGTTTGAAATGCTACAATCTCTGCGCACACATAGAAGTACACACCGGATTATATATAAAAGTCCTCAAAGACATTGTTGTGGACAGTGTCAGATTAATGTCTTAAATTGTGTATTAAGCATAACAGCCAGAACTTTTCTGGCTGAACCTCTTTAATGTGTCAAAACTACATTTGGGTTCTGGACAGTTGGTCAGACAAAACAAGCAATTGGAACTGTGACAAGCATTTAAGGCTGAAACAAGAAGTATTTACAGCCCTATCTTTGATACACAAAAATGCACTCTTACCCGCGTAGTGTATGCAGCCTCCGGGTCATCTTCCAGGACTCGGGACAGGCCGAAATCAGACACTTTACACACTAGGTTACTGTTGACCAATATGTTGCGAGCTGCAAGATCACGGTGGACATAGCCCATATCGGACAGGTATCTACAATGATCAAAACAAAAGAGTGGATTATACCTTTACACTGTGCCCTAAGCCTTAATATGTTCATTAATACAATCTGTGTTTGTGGACTTCTATTTGTACCTCATGCCAGATGCGATGCCACGCAACATACCAACCAGCTGGATAACTGTAAACTGACCATCATTTTTCTGAAGAAAAGAAGAGACAAAAAGAAAAAAACATCTTTGTTAAATATGATTCCAATACCGCATAAGCCCCTGTATACACTCTATGAGAACAATGAACAGTTGGCATTAAGAGTGGAAGAAAATCAGGAGGGAGAAATTCACAGGATGATCTTAACTTTAACTTGGATAATTTCTGTACAGAGCTGCCACTTCTCTGAGCTTCAATAGTTCGTCAACATGGTGGCAGATGCTAATGAGTAACAAAGTAGTTCTCAATAAAGGCTCCTCAATCATTTGGAAGTGGTTGGGTTGCAGCCTTTGACCTTCAGCAAACCACTAATTGGCAGCACAGCTTATCACAGCCAAGTGGGAGATGTGAATAAGAACAAGTTTCTAAATAAATTCTACATCTTGTTGCTGACATCACATGTGAGCATTTTAAGTTGAGACAGAGAAAATAAAAATGTATTCATTTCAAAGTCATTTCCAAATTTTATGCATCAACGAAGCCAGTACAGAAGAATGTTCAAAACAAATTTTATAAGAATCCATGTCCGATTAGGAGATATAATCTTGCAGTTTTTTGGCACATTCTAGGGGCAGAATCACTCACAACTGTGTAGTAAAGTCTAAACCCAGCATACAAATGAAAGCACCAAGTTTGGTTTTAATCACTTGAGCCAATTTTGACTTGCACTTAAAGACACATATTAAAAAATGTATAACATCAAAGCAAATTGATGTGTCTTGTCTTGATGTTTGAAAACTTCAGATCAGCAAGGTCTGTAGATAATCCTGACAAAGTTTCCGGATGATTGACTCTGCTGTCTGAGAGGAGTAAAAATAGCCTTTTAAGAAAATAAGTAAGTCATAAAACATTTTTGAGATGGAAAGATGCAGATTAGTTAAGAGGTTTAAATGATATGATATAATGATGTTATTATAGCACTATCTTTGGGTCAATGAGTGTTTTGTTATTGAGACGTTAGTGGAATTTGCATCTACTGGTCAAATTTGGTGAGTTTTCTTCCTATAGTTTTAGCAAAGAAAAGAAGAAGAAGAAGAAGAAGAAGAAGAAGCAGAAAAAGAAGAAAAAAGAAGAGCAAGTAAAAGAACAGTTAGAAAAACAATAGGGCTCCCACAGCAGACAGCACTGCTTGGACCCCTAAAAAGAATGATGTGACAAAAAACCTTTGCCAAGAACAAATTAAGAACTAAATTGTTAGATAGTTGTTAGATTCATGATTTTTTGAGTTGATTTCATGAGTTTTTATTATTCCACCTTTTTTTTTTTTTTTTTTAAAACCTTGAGCATACATTATCGAAAATACGAATCAATCCCAACAGTCTGTTTGGTAATGATGTAAGCTTTGGCTGCTTTCTTTTTACTCCATAGCTCAATTTTTTTCCCATTTTCAAACTTCGTGTTGTTTCCAACCAACAATGAGCCAAATTATATTTCTGGACACATTAGCAGTAGTTCCTTTTTAATTCCACTTACAGCACAAACCAGTAACCAAGTCAATAACAAATATTTTTATAATGTGACCCTTTGGTTTTTATTGCCTTATCCTAACCATAAGTTGAAAATTGTTTATGTTACATAACCATGATCTTCCCCTAACTGCCACTATTCAGTTATTGCCATGCACAAATATTGTAATCATTTCAACAATGTAACCACCTGATGCTTAAAGCAATACCGCTGTCTTGTCTTGCTGATTTTGTGGATATGCAGCAACAAAAAACATTAAACATTACAAACATTTTTTCAAAGAGCTTAAAGGGATAGTTCGGTTTGTTTGAAGTGGGGATGTATGAGATACTTATCAATAGTAAGTTTACTACATACAGTTGATGCCGGTGTTGTGTCGAACTCAGTGTGTCTGTCGAGATGTGTTTCCTCCCTAGCCTGGCCCTGTCTGAACAGAGAAGGCGCGCAATCAAGAAAAACTCACCCACGAGACGCCGTGCTCAGAAAGCGGAGCTTCTATGGTGAACGCTAAGGCTCAAAACTAAGTTGTTTTGTATGTACGTATGTGTTGCGGGCCACACAAAGTAGTGCCAAACAAAGAGGCATTCTTACTGAAAAGTGAAACATGGTGAATTATTCAAATATAGCGTACAATCGATACCACTATTGTTTTTTAGGTGGGATGTCCTTATAAGTGGATAAATTACCTGTGGAATTGACCCTATCTGCAGCGGCATATAGCCTAGCTTCCGTGCTGCACTCTGGCCGGTTTCTAAACACTGGGCATGGTGACCGGTATCCACTATATGTAGTACACTTACTATTGATAAGTATCTCATACAACCTCACTTCAAACAAACTTGACTATCCCTTTAACACTACAGAAGGTGTTAGCCTTCATACATTATTATTATACTGCTCCTGCACTTTGCATAATATGAAAACCCTGTTAGTTTACTTCCAATGACATCTCTCACTTTTAGCTTAAGCTGCAGCTCCTTCCGATACCAATGAACGAACAGTTGATCTACAGCAGAACATCCCACTTACATGTGAAATGAGATGTTAAGCCAAACATGTAAGGTATGAGCCTTATGGTGCATTGTCCATAGCTGTGACACTTAATCCAGCACCCAGTCCAGCCCCTGCTTCTCTCATGTCTGTGTCATTTACCGACCTCAGTACCCTAGCCATCCATGTAATTACTTCACAGGGTTTTTTTATGCTGCTCCGCCTGCTGGTCCCCCGGCTCCTCTGCCTCTCCTTTGCCATCCAGAATTACTCTCCAAGGCACACAGACCAGTCATGTCAGCAGTTTCAAGTGACCATAAAGCACATCTCCACCACTCCTCCTCTGTCTTTTTACTAACAGTCTTATCTCATTTCACACATTTTTGGTGACAACTTCTTGTGAATGTTAAGGTAATGCGTTACCTTTCAAACCTGTCCCTCCAAACACTATCCTTTACTGTCATGTCCCCAACATTCCCGTAATTGCTCTACTGAAATATGCATTTACCATGTTGCATTTACCTTATTTTCCTCATCTCACCATTAGCCATCTGCTGTAGGAATTTAACCATTTTTCATGCAGGATTAAGTCTTGTCTGCCTACTGAGCATATTGCTATTGTAACCACTGAATAGACTGAAGTGCTCCGGTGAGGGATCACTTGATTCTGAGATTTGCCAGCTTGTCTCTCCATTATACCCTATCTTCTTCACTCAATAAAGTCCAAATTGGCTGGACATTGTCGATATATTTCCAGCCCCAAGTGCTCATGTTTGTTCATATTTTCTAGGTCTCTTTGCCAACAGTGCCGAGTTTTTGTTTTTTTTACTTTCCAGAGAATCAATTTTTCTCCATCTCTGTGTTCTCTGTATTTGATATGTCATTAGTGGCTGTCAAACTTTGCCCATCTGCCACTTACTTCAGCCCAACACTATTCTACATCTGAGAGATTTTTACTCCTCTTCATCTGACGCCCGGAACACACCGGATGCCGAAGCGCTGCGAAGCGCCGCGCAACGAGCCGGAGCACTTCCGTTCACACCAGACGCGCATTTCTCCGCGCCGGTCGACAAGCGCCCCGTTCCTCAGCTGTCGTTTACTCACATTTGGAGCTGTTTTTTAATCATGCTCTCTCTCTCTTGCTCTCTCTCTCTGTTTACGTGTGTGTTTTGACACCCCGCCCGCACCCCCTATAGCCAGTCCACTTTGTGTCTCTCTCTTTCTTGTGTGTGTGTGTGTGTGTGTGTGTGCCTGTGTCTGTGTCTATATCCATGTGTGTGTGTCTGTGTGTATCTTCATCTCTCTCGCGCTCTGTTTAGATACTGACAAATATATAAAAGCACACAAATATAACATCGCATTTGTCAATCGCGGTGTTTTATTTTGAAAATTGTTTTAATTTTGAAAATTGACCGGATTCTCTCGTTGTTTCATGTGTGACTTCCTGCCAGGATTGACGCGATCGCTCGCGGCTCACGCAAAAAATAGACCAGACGCCGAAACGATCGCTGCAGGGCGCGAGCCGGCCGCAGAGGTGCGCGCCGCGGCGCGTCTGGTGTGAACGACACAATCGGTTAACATGGGCCCCGAAAAGAAACGGGCTCCGCTCCGCGGCTATTCGCGGCGCTTCGGCGTCCGGTGTGTTCCCGGCGTAAGGTGCTCTTCCTATGATTAACATACTACCCTTTTTAAAAGTCCTTCTACCCTTGACCTTGCAATCCTTTACTTGCATGCCCATAGATTTCCCATGACCCATTTCTTTAGCATACTTGTCCTGCAATATCCTACCTTGAGGAAAGTGTCCAATGATCCATTCTCCATGTATTCAGTGATGATCATCACTGGCTTACCTGAAAAACAAAATATGACAATAAACATCAAAACAAAACAATAATACATTCTGAGACAAAGGAAAGATGTTGAGCCATAAGCTTAATGTTAGATAGATAACAGTACACTAGAACTTTGTTATATTAAATAACTGACCTGGCTGACAAGATGCTGTTTCTAGCTTTTTAGACACTTCTCTATTAGCTATTCAGATCGACAATATCAGAGCCTTCTTGAATATATTCACTTTAATTTTTCCCGTTACTGAACTACTTGATGACATCAATAGTATGGTAGAGCCTGTAAATGACCATCATCAACACAATGTACATACCAAAGTAAGATTGACTAAAGACTGCTAAACCACAGTTGAAGCACATCTCAGTATGATGGATGTTAAAAAACCCTGACAAAGAACATCTTACACACTAAAGAATTCAGAGTAGAATTGGACAAGTAAACCTGAGATGTGGAGCATACGATTTCTACTATAATGCCTGATGAGGAGTCCCAGAAATCTGCATTGTGACAAACATTATATATCCTACAGGGTCAAACTTGAGCTCAAAATGATATGGCAAAATAATTTGTGTTGAATCTAAAGAGGTAGGACAATGCTGATGACTTACTCTTGGTGACCACACCCTCCAGACGGATGATGTTCGGATGGTTAAACTGGCCCATGATTGACGCCTCCCACAGGAAGTCGCGCCTCTGCTGCTCAGTGTATCCTGCTTTCAAGGTCTTAATGGCAACCTGCATCTCTCTTTTCCCTGGCAGCCTCAGCGGTCCGCTGCACACCTCGCCAAACTCCCCTGAGGAAAAACGCAGCGCTCTACTACGGCCTCATAATTCAGCCCACCTTGAGTCTTGTCCAATGGCAAGACAGTCCTTGCACAAGGACCTTAATCTAAAAGTTCACTTTGTAATGTAGTTATGTTGTAAAGATTCATAAAACAAGATATACATTTCATGTCAACAAACTCTTCATTCTCTTGAATGTTACGCAAAGCTGTGAAAAATATCTATTTTCTTTTTTTTTTTTAAATATATATATATTTTTTATAGCTTTTATATATCTACCAATTTAAATCCAGTGTTGTTCTTGATTAACAAGCGAACGTACCCCTGTTCTTGAGAGCATCACTTAACACTTGCTTATAATGATAACAGATAAGAACCTTGAAACCAAAATAAGAGACATACTGAAAAGCTTATTTCACTGCTGCAAAGCTAAAAACCTGAGGCAAACAAATGTTGCAAATCAACATGTTTGTAAGCAGAGGACAAACACAGTTTATAGCCATGGGAACTGTCATTTTCCAGCACAATGTTTGGTTTAATTGACTGTGTCTAAATGTGCTCTACAATGGAAAGCCATTATGAATGACACAGTTATATGCAGGCTGAAGAAAATGTGAAGCACAATTGTAGAGTTAATGAGAAAGTGGTTGACTTCTATACAACTGGATAAAAAAAGGCTATATTCATATGCGTTATGACTGTATGTTCAGTGTGTTATAAAACAGTACCACACGCAGTCACTGCAAGTTGACCCACCAGCTCCGATGATCCTCTCTATGGAGATGAACGAAACATCAATCTCCTGTGCAAATTCATGCACTGCCTGGTTGGGATCTTCATAGGTGAGGGGGTCAATGTAGGTACGAACCCCAGGGAACTTTACTGCAGACACACATGCATGGTATTATTACAATCATTTAGATATCAACACTATTATTAACACATATTCAGGCTTGTATCCACAATACAATGCATGTATACATAACATTAAAATTGGATGGGTTGCCCACCCCTATAAACCTGAAAATGTAACTTTGCTACAGTATATTTGATGATTTAATCATTTTTGCCAGCATTTGAATGATTGCTATAATAAAAATTTAAGATGTGCAATATGTCAGCGTATTGTTTATGATAGCTTCCCTTTGAAATGTTTGCTTGTATAATGGCATTGAAGGTAAATCAAAGGGCAGAATTATTTTGTATAATACATTTTTCCAAATATTTATGTTTAACTTTGAATTGTGAGTTTTCATACAAAAATGTTTTATATTATGATATAAATACATGAAATAAAATAACAGCAGAATTCAACCCCTAATTATCATTATTTCCGACTTATTCTATTGCTGAATCCTTGATTACTCAAACTTTTGAAATACATCCCTCAAACTAAAATAACTTGTGCTAGATGCTGGTGCATCTTGGATATAAAATACAGTACAAAAAACCCAAAAAACTGCAGTTCATACCGTTATTCATCTCCCAAAAAAGAAAATCTTTCAGTCACTTTTTGTGTGCATGATACATCTTTAACTTAATGAAGCCTTTTTTGTTTTTCTTTTACAGTATATATAAATATGACCTTAAACCACACTCTGGCTGATGGACCGATCACAACTGGCTTGGATGCCATCAGATGGTTAACAGGATACAATGCCAAAAATGTGGCCAGATATTATAAGCTGTCATGGCATATAAGTCATCATAGCTTTGTGTGTCCTCTGCCAACATAGCTGCAATAGAGCAGACTTGTGGCAGTGCCATTTAAAGAATAGCTTCCAGTACAAAACATGGTCAACTGTACACACACACATGCATCTGCCTTGGGGGTCACACAGAGGAACGCTGTCTGAATTATCTACTATATAGAATAAACTTTAAATGTACTTGCCCTTACAGACACATACACAAACACACATATACCGGTACACACAGAATGAGTTTAGGTTTTCCTAACTTACTGTGACCGTTGTGGAAGTGCATCTTCTCCTCTTCAGGATCTTGCTTTGCTTTGCTATACCCACAACGTCTGAAAGGGAGAAGACACAAGTACATCAGAGTTTTGTGATGTACTGCCTCAGTATTGTTATGTACACATTTGAAAGCATTGACTAGTATTTTTGGTAATTGTAGAAAACCATTCAGAATTATGGAGAAAAAAAAAGAGAAATAAATTACCTTGCAGGTAAGTTTCAGCTGTTCTATTCACATATATATATATTTTGTATGCATACATTATTAATTTCTAGTATTAGCAGAAAATATAAAATATACTGTATATGCATTTATCCTTACCATCTATCTATAAAGCATTTAGTGACATTTCCACTCAAAGAAAGGTTACCAAATAGAGATCACAGTAAAGATAGCACAAAACTTGCCAGACATCGAAGCGCAAATTCTGGCCAACAGAGGGCAAGATTACACTTGGATCTATAAACCGTTCATTTCCTTATTTGCAAATTTACATTGCAAGGTTTCAAGATTATTTATGAACATGCTCAAAACTACCAGCATGTTTTTTACTACCAGAGTATTTTTTATTTAAGAAGGTCCTTGCTTGTCACCAGAACAAATTTGAATTTGAAGAGGAAAGAGCAGTCTTGTGCTTCTTAATTAAGGACACATACCAAACATAGAATTTTGGTTGAAAAAGGACATTAAAGACAAATTCTTTAAATCAATAATGCATCTATATCATATACTTTTGTCTCATTCACATAAGAGAAGGCATGTCCATGTATCCTCTCATTTTAATGCATGCTCAAAGCTTCGGTATGTCAATATTTTGACAGGCAGCATGAGAGATAAGCATAGATAACCCAGATTAAACAGCAGGTTTGCTTTTCAACTGGATCCTATATGCAAACACACACAAACCTATGACACTAACAGGACGGATAAGAGACACACTCAAATTTCTGTATTTGTGAGGGTAATATTTTAATCTGCTTTTCTGCCTTTGTTAAACCAATAGTCATCAAAATGATGTTGAGTTTTCATAATTTGTTTCAGTGTTAAAGACAAAAAGTGCATAAACACATTAACAACACACAAACACACAGACAGGGGTCCAAGTCTTTCCCATCTGACTCTCTGTAGGATAACCAGGCTTGGCTCGAGGGGTTTGATATGGGCAGCTGGATAGTCTGGGGGAGGGGAGTCTGTGTGTTGTGTGTGTGTGTTTTGTACATGTGTCTGCCTGAGGGTGTTTAGTTTGCTGGATATGTTGAGTCAAGGGGTTTGAGCACGCTCAATGCCCAGTCTGCCCTCCAACTTCCTACATGTGTGTTAGCGTATGTGTGTGAATGTTGACCCATGCATGCATGATTCATAGGGTATGTGTGTGTGTGTGTGTGTGTGTGTGTGTGTGTGTGTCTGTGTGTCCAAACGTGTGCTGGTTGTCTATGCATGTGTGCGTAGTCTAGAGGGTCATACAGGAGGGGTGGTAGGGGAGGGGATATACAGTGGTTGGAGTGCTTCTGTCCCACATTCATCACTGGAAAATTTGACATTTCTCCGTGTCTCCTCCCCCACACAAAACCCAAACAACTGCAATCCTTAACCCTGGTTCGACTTAACCAAAATCCCTACTGTGTCTTTCTGATTTGCTTTTAAATCCTTGAAAATTGGGAGCCCCCAACATCTATTCATCGGATAATTCTTAAAAATTGATAAATAGATAAATAAACTGTTAAGTAAGGATGAATGGTAAATAGACTGTACTTATACAGTATACGCTTTTACACTACATGTCACATTCACCCATTCACACACTGATGGCACAGGCTAAGTGCCGATCTCCAATCAGATCTGTGCCCATTCATACCCGATGGCTATGCCTTTGGGAGCAATTTGGGGTTCAGTGTCTTGCCCACGGACACTTCGACATGTAGGCTGTAGCAGTCAGGGGTCGAACCCCCAAGCTTCCGATTGAGAGACGACAACTCTACCACTGAGCGACAGCCCGCCAATGAACTAAATGACTTAAATTAAGAAATGTGTGTATGCAATGATTAATAATACAAATGCATGAATGGAGTGATGTGTGGATGAACAGATAACTGGACTATAGCTGTAAACATCAATACACAATCTGCCCTCTGCTTTGCTACTTATGGTACAACGAAATGAACTGGACATAAATATATGTTAATTCACTTGAATACATAACACTGCATATTAAAAATCAGTGATAAAATAAGGTACAAGAGATCAATGAACTTTTACAGACATAAGGAGGTTGAGGGACTTCCATTGATATAGAAGTCACATGCGTATGTCTCCTAATATGGGCCACAGGCAAAATTCCTTGAATGAAAAGGACAACGCTGTATGTCCTTAACAGTTTATGTTTCTCTCTGTGAGCATACAGTTCCTTGCCATAGGCTTTTGCTTTTGTGTATGTGGTGTGTGAGCATGTGTGGACATCATCGGATTCGAGGAAAAAAAAAAAGCTGTATCAATCACAAGACAAGGTTAAGTGAAGGTCATATGAGCCGGGAGGCGTGTAGATTCAGTAATAATGTGGTTTATAATGTATGGGGTAAAGGGTGCTAACGTGTAACAGAGCAACATTGTGTCACAAGACCAGAGACTTCAGTGGCTTGTATGGATAAACTGTATTGCTAAAACTTAAAAAAACAACACTTAGCCCTGACAAATTACAACACTCTAACCTAAGACATGCATCTAATTCCAAAATGCTGCTCAGCAACAGGAATATCAGTTCAAAATGACACTGGGATGTCCTCATACACAGAGAAGTGCATGACAAGTTCACTTTACTAAGTGAAAATAATTGTATTTACATGGATTTAATGGTTCCTCAATAAATAAGTTCATTATGTGTATTTATTTCTTACCGTCCACTGAGCAGGAATCCAGCAACGACTGCCAGTAGGACCAAAGCCAGTGTAATGGCCACAGCTACTATCAAAGCTTGAGCACGCTCACCGGTAGCAGTTACTGCCAAAGAAAAGAATTGAGAAAACACATACTGCACAAAACCACAGCTGGCGTCTGTAGTGGGTGCAGCCTCCAAAAGCAGGTGTGTGTCACGTACAGTTTGACACTTTTTGTTTTGTCATGCTCTCGCTCACACATTTTCTTCCTCGTGTATACTCACAGTAAGGGCTGGTCTGGAATTCAAAACGTCGGCTAAATGCGCCATACCCTGCTGAGGTCCTGGCTCGCACCTGTAATGGGGTGAATCCAATTACATTTACAGTTAATGTCAGATAATTTTTTCATAAACTGTACATTTATATTTGCTACACGTGACTTTGATCCATGAACTTCTTTGTAATTGCTTATTTATATCAGACTGAAGTTAACTGCTTTTTGGTATCACTACATATTTGAATAATTAATTATTTTTGTCCACATTAATATTTATCAGTGCCATGTTTGACCTGAAAGATGTAGACTGAAGAGGGCTTCAGGCCTTCCACCACCATCTCAGTCTCCTTGGACTTTATAATAGTGTAGCTTGAGTCTTGCTCCTTTGGCAGGAGAGAGAAGAGGGAGTTAGTGTTATTCATTCACTTACATACAATCATCATTGTAGCCTTGATGTTTTTGTGGTACTCATTCAGCTGAAATTTTAGTTCCTATTTCTCTGCACATTTTCCTGGTTGTGCTACCTGCAGTATGTGAAGGAGGAGTGTGTGCAAGTGCATGTGTGTAAGTATCAGTTTCCCAAATGTAACCACATCAGGTTTAAACAAAGCTAAATGCCCTGTCCATTAGCCAGAAGCCATTAGCTAACCACTGACCACAAATAGTGCTCTGCTCTCCTGTATACCTTTTTTCTGACCTTCCCAGAGAAGAAGACATCAGAGAATGAAAAAGAGGAAAAAGAAGAAGGGCACACGAACAAAGATCTGAATAGAAGGATCAAATTGCTGTCTTTACCAAAGTCCCACTTAAAAAAATACTACAACACAAGAAACCAAAATCATGCAGCACTGTTAAAAGAGTCTGAAAGACTGAATGAAGGTTTTCTCAATGGACCTGATCAAAACATTTATAAAAATATAATAAATATCTGGAACATGGCATATTATGTAAAGTTGCATGGAATGTAGATATACTTTATTAATCCCTGAGGGGAAATTCAATCTTTTAGACTTAGACTTAGACTTAGACTCAACTTTATTGATCCCTTTGGGATGACTCCCTCTGGGAAATTTCACTCTGCTTTTACAAACATTCATTCATTATACATTCAGTATACTGTATATCAAAAGCACATAAGCATAGTAGCGCAAACAGAACCAAATAACAATTGATAAGCTTATTACCTTTTCAAAATACTTGATTTCGTACTCCAGGATGATGCCGTTGGGCCGATCAGGCTCTGCCCAAGAAAGAGCGATGCTGCTCTTCTCCGTATGACCTTTTCTCACCACACTTACTGGGGAAGGTGCTGTACACACAAAGATTTAAAAGACTAATGACAATTTCACCCCATTAACTTGCTTGAGTTGTAAAAATCCAGCAGTTTGATGCATTAAATGAATCTCTTTCATTCTAATATTTACCATGACTGATATAACTGGCTAGTTAACTGTGATGAAACACAAAATAAAGGCTGCTAAAGTTAAAAAAAAATCTGTTGGATACCACCATCAATGTGTCTTCTTTTGATGATACCCCATTCTCTGATGTAAACATGAGCAGATATATATGTTCTCTGTTGTTATTGAACTTTATTAAATTAAAATGAAATATAAAAAATAAACATCACAAAAGGTCACAAGGTGCATCTGTCCCTAATTTACCTATCCATTCATACCTTGCTTAGATTCTGGCAAAGGAGACGATAAAGACAACTTTGAATCTATACCTCTCGCACAGAAATGTCATCGTTCCGATTTTTGTAGTCTGCAAAAAATGTTACACATAGGTTGACAAATTGAACAGGCAACAACAGATACCTAAGCCCCTTTTACACTGCGAAGTCGTTCCGCCTCTGAGCCAGCTCCGGAGGTAGTAACAGAGGCCTAACAGAAGTGAAATGGCATCAGTGTAGATGGCGGACCCGACAGGGCGGAACAGCACTGTGTGTGTGTATGTGTGTACTATATGTTGTTCTAAACTTGCAAAATTTCCAATTCAAGTATGTCATTTGTTTTTTGTGTGTGTGATTTATTCTATACGTTTGGAAGTCAAGTTATCGGGATTTTAGATCAATCATCAAACCATACTGTTGTAACTGTTAGCCCATATCTCAGAGGGACACTTTGAGAGTCTCTGACACATAAAGAGCTTTTCACCAGGCAAAATGCTCCCTAAGGCAACATCCTGAGTGCGTATGTGTGTGCGTGTGTGTGTGTGCGTGTGTGTGTGTGTGTGTGTGTGTGCTACAGCAATTGCTACACACTGTTAAGGTTTCAATAGCCTCAGCAGAACTCCACAGGGAATAAATCATTGCAACAAACACAGTAACTGTATACTGAGTGCATGGTCACACAGAAGTGTTATCCGCAACATCTTAAAAGCCTGAAACCAGAAACCGTACAACACACTCGATGCTTAAATGGTATAAATGCTAGGATGCAAAGATGAGAAAGAGGGTTTATTTTCCCAGCAGCTTAATGGGTAACAAAACACCAAAATCTAAGTTTAAATCCTCCAAAAATGGATGCAGTTTGCCTTGCTATATTAAATTAAAAGTTTTGAATAGAAGGTGTCACACGAGGGTGTACTGATTTTTAAGCCTGGTACACAAACCAGTATGGGTTTGAGTTTATGTAACCAAAAAAACAAAACATAAAAAACTAAGGCTGCAGCAAACACAAATTTTTCAAAGAATAATCTACTTTTTAAATAGTTGAATTTTCAGCTGATTGATCAATAGACTACTCAGCAACAAAAATATATTTGTCCATTTATTCCAGCAAATTATGCTTACTCTTATTTTAGTTAGTAACAATATTACAAGCTGCAAAATGTGCAAGTTTGAAGCTCCCTATATAGCTACTGCGATGTTTTTTTGTGCTTCTGATGATCTCGTCATCAGATCATGCATCACGTCCATGTACAAAGTTAACAAACAAAGTCACATCTTAGTCAACAGATGCACATTTCGGGGCAATGTGACACCTTTTAGTGCCATAGCTCCACGGCTGAGACTAAACAAAAAAGTCTTTAAAAGTCTGCCATAATTGAGATGCAGAAGCAGCAGGAGAATTAGGAGGCGATGAGAGAAAAGAAAGGCAAGCGCTAAAGGAGCAGGAGGGGATGAAGACAAGCCAGTGGGTTGACTAAAATGGAAAAAGCAAGAGATATTATGAGAGAGACATAGAAGTGGAGACATGATGAAGGGTGTAGATAGGGTTCCAACAACACTTTCATTTTAGCAACAGTGAAGATAGTGGAATCACACTTCCCTGTGAAAACTCTTCCAGTGCGTGTTACATCTGCTAATGAGAACCACCAATACGGTAAAACAGAGCACAAATGAACATACACTCCTCCAAAATCAAGCCTGAGGCTGTGAAACATTCCATTTCATGAAGACAAGGTTAAAAAACGTTTCAGGCTATTCAGTGGATGAGTGCAGGCCTCCAGTGTAACGCCTCACGCCTTAGATAAGAGCAATGTTATCACAGTGCAGAACATAAGCCTCTCAGACCACTATCTGTCTGAAGCATCACCAAAATCAATATAAACCTTCAACTATCTGGTTTATTATCCTTTAACTACCCTCAGAGAATGACAGGAACAGAGGTCCAGAAAACAAATGAAAGAGAGATTGGAGACGAAGAGAGGCAGCTTTTTTAAGGTTGTACAGTACCAAAGATGCGCTCATCTTCCATGTACCATCAGGTTCCCCTTGATCGCTATCTAGAAACACATAGATCAGGACTGTTGTCATCCATACTTAAATGATCAGATCACCCTTAACCCAAAAATGTAAGCATTATACTCCTTCCCCTTCATGTGCCCCATGGCCACTCTGTTCATACCTACTCTCCATTCTCATATCCCCCCTGCTCTGATCCATCTCCTTAAATCCTTTTCTATTCAAAGTTAATTTCAGTTCCACTGCAAACACTCCAGTGCCCCCATTCTTTATATACTGTATATGCCCAAAGTAAAATTAACACACAATGGCTGAGAACTCGGTTAATTCTTTACTTTTACCACCCACGATAATGCAACACGTTTCATTTGGTTAATAGTCACTGACAGTAAAAAATAATGTGTGCAACACAGTGCTTGCACAGTGTGAATAACGTGAAAACCAAATGGCCAGATAAATAGACTGCAAAAATGCTGTGCTTCAACGCCAAGCAACATCAAGCTTATTGGCTGACAAATGTTTAAATTGTATGTTATTATTGACAATTAATAGCCAATAAAGATTTCAAAACTTATTTCAATTTAATGTCATTGTTTGGTTTCATAAAAAACACTGTCTCTCTGTGTCAAATATTTGTTCCTGCAACTCAAGCCTTTGTAGTTTTGTTCACAAGGCATGGTCAAAAGTAAATACATTTGGAATGCCATTAGGTTGCAGGGATAGTTCGGTTTTGAGTTAAGTGATATTTCTTTCTTTTTTTAAATGAATTTCTACAACTTATTAAAAGTTGAGAGCAAGCCACCTTATCAAAACTGTGCATTGGCATGAAAGGCAACATCAAAGCAGTGCAAATATATGACTTGCATGTTTAAAATTGTCAAGCGGCTCCAGAGTGTTGCAAGCAGTTAATGTTGACCACCATGTTTCTAGTTCTTTCTTCACCAAACCTTTTATTTCCTTATCATAAACATCTCATCATTTCTTTTCCATAGTTTGTCTCCTTTACCTCTACCTCCCTCCTGTCGTTCTATCCTTTACATCTTCCCTCCTGCCTTTCACCCCTCCTCATCACGAGTACCAACACTTTATTATTCAGCAGGGCTTCACAGGGACACTGTGAAATCACCTATTTCATGGATCCCTTATCGAGTGTGACACTTCCCACACATCAAACGGCAGATTCTCTGAGTCTTTTTCTCTATCTCTGTCTGTATGAATCTCTCGGTCGCCCCCATTTCTCAGAACTTCAGTCTCAGTGTGTTGTTTTTACCTTTTTACCCACAGAAGCAGAAGCACAGTCAAAACGCAGAGTACAGCACAAGTCCAGCACAACAGATGAACAATACTGATCAATGCCTCATTTGCTAATTACATCTGCGATACAGAGCGAGGCAGGATCAGAGTAATTTAAACTGTTCATTACAATTATTGCCTCAGGATTATTATTATAATCATTAATCTGATGACTTTGGGAAATTACTTGACACAAAGATATCCAGTGATTAACGTGCAAACCTTATTGCAGTGAAATACTCAGGGTGTGTACACCATGACATCACTGTTTATGTGTGGTAAATGCAGCAGAACTTCTAGCAGTGTTCATAAATGATACTTGTTTTGGTCAGAGGTGCAACACACACACTTTCAACCAGAAAAGGTTAGTTAACTAATGTGGCTGAGTTGGCATACTGAGCGGAGTATTAAGACAATTTTTTAGAAAGCCTGTCATTTTACTCATATTAAAAGCTGTTGGACGGAGTATCAGAAGCAGTATTAATGTAACAAAACCAGATTAGAGACATACAGTAGAAACCATTATCAGAAGTAAGATCGAGTGAATTAAAACAAAGCAGTTGCTGCTTACGAAAGTCACCACGCTTTTCATATTTTTGGAGGAATAGAGAGGTAAACCTTTTTGCATTGCACAAGAAAGAAGCAAAAATTGGGGAAACTTAGGAAAAAATATACACAATAAAAAAAATTATTGCTTTTTCTTTGTTGTCGTGTTAAATCTTAAACTTTTCTGCTGAAACTTGAAGAGGTCCAGAATCAAGGTTGGGAACCACAAACTTAAAAATGATGGTTTGAGTAAATGTGGTAAATGGACTGTACTTATATAGCGCTTTTCTAGTCATTGCGACCTCTCAAAGCTGCTTTTACACTACATGTCACATTCACCCATTAACGCACACATTCACGCACTGATGGCAGAGGCTGCTACCTAAAGTGCCCAACTGTCAATCTGTTATCACATTCATACAATGTGAGCAATTAGGGGTTCAGTGTCTTGCCCAAGGACACTTCAACATGTAGACTGAGGGAGCTGGGGATCGAAAGTTCGACCTTCCAATTGAAAGATGGCGGAGTCTACCACTGAGCCAAAGTGATTTTAGGATAACAAATAGAGATACTTCCTGTTAACAGATCTGCTGTTTTGCAATTCTAATTATGTGATGAACTGTTTTGTGTTTGTTTGTTATGTTTCTGCTTCATTAACATGACAAAATACGGCATTTAGAGTTAACTGTAAAAGGCTGATCTAAACAATAAAGAGTACAAGCACATATGTTTCACAATCTGTATTCCAGATATTTGGACCAGCTAAACATCCCAGTTGGCACATCTGTTCAAAATCTGACAATCTTTCAATGCATTCCAGTTTACTATCCTGTGAATGCTTCTGTACAGATGCATCATTTTTATTTATGTATTCAGTTTATTACTGGTTCTACAACCAACTAATTTACCATTGTAGATAGACAATTTTCAACTAATGGTTATTATTATAAAGGAAATAATGAAAGTTTGGATTAGCAGTCTATTTTGACCATCTCAATCTTACTTAGCCATTTGGTATCATCACAGGCACAATTCCAGGGGGTTAGATTAAGTGAGATACATGTGAAGTTGTTAAACTGTCATGCTTCAGCAACTATTGTCTGTGTTTCTATTAGTCATTAGTCAGCTTTTAACTTTTTTGGAACAGCCTGCCTGAGAATTTGAAGTTGGATCAAAGTCTTCAGTCTTCAATGTAAAATTCAAACGCATCTAAGCCAGATTTCACTTGGTATAATTTCATGACCTCCACTTGAGTTAAAAATGTTTTTCTTCTTCTTGTTTTAACTTATTAAAGCTCCTGTGAGGAACTTTAGGTTTGTGTTGATTTTGGCGCCCCGTGTGGACAAAGCCATACCACGTACCCGTAACTCTTTGCTGTGCTTTTTAACAAAAAATCTCCTCCTGCTTTCTTTAACAGTCATATGTATCACTCACTTTAAATTTTTGCCATGGCAACGTGCAGTTAATCGCTTCGTCTGACACCTACCCCCCACCAGCAGTGTCAGGCATTAAAAATAACTATATAGAAATAATCATTCTTGTCGCTGATGGTCTGGTTTGCTTTTGTAGGTCATATATATAGACATCAGAATTAGTTTCAGTCTGTTTCATAACCAGTGAAAATCTCCTCACAGGAGCTATAATTTAATTTAATTTGTTTTATGGTTTTAATTTTATTGCAAACATTATTATCAAATTATAAAAATAAATTAACAAAAAAACCTGAATTTGTTATTCTGTGTGCATAACTCTGATTTATATTTATTTCATTTAATGCATATTATTTTTCCATTGGTTTGTCAGTCACCTTTGAAGCACTTTGAAGAGCACTAACCTGAGAGCAGTGAGAACAAAGGTTTACTGAATAGATTTGATTGCTGTACATAAAGCCCTGCCTGTACCACATTTATGCCAACGAGCAGCACATTTTATATGTCTGTGACTCTGTCAACGATGTGTAATCTAGCATAATCCCTAATCTCCATTTGGTCCAGTGACTGGCTAACTTTAATCCAGCTACAACTTCAATAAACTGAATGTGAGTTCTGTGGTATGTTGTAATCCACTCAGACTGCAGACAGCCACAGTGACAACACAGCGAGAGGGTCGCCAGTACTCTCAGCTGTCAGACAACTGTCTGTGTCTCTCTCTGTCTGCCTGTCACCCTCTCTCTCCCTCTCTCTCATACTGTATCCATCCTACTACTACTGTGGCTGCAGTTGCTCCGGGATAGAGCAGGAAGTTCAGCGGTTCAATTCCTGATTTCTGCAGTCATGTTGAATTTTCCTTGGGTAAAACACAGAATTCCAAATTGTTTCCAAGGGGCATAGTCAGTTTGTTTGAATGTGAGTGAATGTGTAACATGAGATCCTGATGGGCAGGTTGAATAATCTTGTTCACAGAAAATAATATAATCCTAGCAGCTATAGCACAAATCATTATTCCAGCTACAGTTTTTCTTTTTCAGAGCTGATCAATAATAGCACTTCCCAGCCTAAAATTAAGATGTGAACTGCTGTTCCATTAGCTCGATTCATCATTGTTGACAGGCATACAGAATAACACCTGCTACCACACAAGAGACCTGATATGAAAACATCTTGCAAATCAACCGCTTCCATTGTGCCACAGATTCTAGTAATTTCTTATTGATGAAATGCACTGCCTAATTGAGGGGACCAAGCTGCTTTTTCAATGACAAATCTAGAGGCAAAAGCAAAAAAGCTTTCCACTGTGCCATGTTCTCTCATTCACTGTAGGGATGCTGCGTGAGGGAAAATTAACACAATGACAGATTTGTTGGAAAAATACTGTGATAATTGAATCATCTGGTGTCTTTGTTATCAAACTCATGATATCGACACAGGTTAGTGTGTGGCAGTCTCAATAAGAAGGAAAAAAAGTCATGTCAAAATGGTGACGATTTATGTAGGGGTCATATGGGGGGAAAAAAACAGGCAGCTGTGATGCTGATTTGAGAACTCATAGGGAGCTTGTGATTAGCAAAAAATAAAGTTTTGACAGTGGTGATATATCTTGCGCAACATACCTGCCTGATTTGTTGTCACATTTAGTGACACATACTGCTTCGCGTGATCTTTGGCTAGCTCTGAAACTCCGTTGACAGCCTCCAGCAGAAAGCTATAGTTGGTGTGGGACTGCAGGTCGGCAACCATCACAGAGGTGTTTGACAGGCCGAGACTGCGTGGCAAAAAACGTACGTTTGGGCCGCATTCTTCCAAGCCCCTTCCATCTGGCAAGACCCGTCTGCACAGGATGTTGTAGCGGACATCCTTCCTGCCACCTGTTTCCATTGGAACAGCCCACTCAAGAAAGACGCTGGTCTCATTGACATTGGAGATGGCGTTGCGTGGAGCAGAGGGGGGACCTTAGAGATAAGGACAGTGTTTGGATGAAGAAAAAATAAATAGATCCAGTTATTAAAATTTGATCTCAATACTCAATACTAACCAAAAGAACAGAAATTGTGCAGTGAATAAATAGAAAGATGTACTGTACAGTACTTACGTGTGCAGGCCATATTGGGAGGGTCTGAGTCAATCTTATGATACCCATCCTCACAACTGCAAGAAGTGGATCCTGCCTGCCTGGCCACACTGTGGGGTGGACATTTACTGCAGCCTGAAGACTCCAGCAGCGAACGGTAAAACCCTATTTTGCAGACTTTAAGATGAGCGGGAGGGGCGGCAGATGCCGTTGGGTGTTTGGGGTTAAATAAAGTAGAGATGAGATGATAAGAGTAGACATACCGATAGAGAAGGGAAGGGGGTCATGGGGAAAGAGGTTTTTAGAAAAGAAGTGGGGGAGAGAAAAAGCAAGACAGTTCTTATTTCCTTTGAAAAAAGGAGGTCAGTATCAAAACAGTAGAAACATTTCCCTTGGTGGTTATGGTTGTTTTGAGGTTCCTCATCAGAGATAAGACTGTAGTAGCAGAACTGGAAATAAAAACTGCATTCTTGAGTAAGTATATATTTTCAAATTTGTAATTTTTATTTTTTACCTTGTGAAGTTTAATTTTTTTCTTACAGCCATCTCGGGACTATTTCTTTTACCGAATCAGTGGACCACTAGTCTCATGTTTTTATTATTCTTTGCGGAACTTCCCTTTCTATTCATAGTCAGAATTTAATTTGTGCACTGTACACTGCACCCAAACAGCCCTATATGTGAGACATATTAAATAAACAAACACTGAGACAGACATAATCTCTCTTCCTCCCACAAACAAACACAGTCAGGCGGTTGATCTAACTGGGGCAGGTAGACACCAGGGTGACAAACACGCAAGAGTACATCAACAACCTCTGTTGCCATGGCTGCACCCTCAAGCAAACCAATCATTGACTTATCACTGCATCATTTTCTACCTGATGTTGCTGTTGCACCCAGACAGACACAAATAGACATTTGCAGTAGAGGATGAAAGTACAGAAGGGATATTGGACTTTTGATAAGCAGAGTTGCATAGATTTCTATGTCCATAGATATCGTGTAGTAAACAAATAACTGTTTCTTTATTGCGTAATCGAGGAGAGGAGAAATGAGGGGAGCAGAGGTAAGGATACCAGAGAGAGGAGTGTAGGACAAAGGACAGGATGTTTTTCATCTTGGTTTGTTATCCAAAGGCTCTAAGGTGAGGAGCTGTTCATCTGTTCATCTGTTCTTACTCTGGTGGCTGTTGTGAAGCCCATGCAGGCTGTTACTGCGATTAAGAACTACGTCGTTAAACTTCAGGTGGTAGGACAGACGGATAAAGAATGGGTAAGGAGAATATATAACTTAACAGGTATAGAGAAAATACTAAGGGAAAAGAAAATGATCGGAAGGAAGGAGATGATGGAAAAAGACAGAGGATGAGACACAGGAAGAATGGAGGGCAACATTTGTGAGTGTCTGTGTGTGTGCGTCTGTGTGTTTCAGGCGTTAGGCAGCAGTAGCTCTGATTCCCCTTGACGGAACCTTGGTCCATTGTCATGGAACATTAGGCCTGAAAAATTCTCCCTCTGCCCTGGATCGCTCTGTGTCTCACCTCTGCTTCACACACATACACACGCACACACTGACACACATGCAAACATACACGCAGGAAGTCTTTAGTAAAATGTGTTTGGCATGTAGGATGCCATACCTAGCCTAATTATGAGTTGAGGCTTGAGACATTTTGAGGCATCCATTAAGCTGGCCTAGTTTTGAATTAGCATTTGGTTATTCATGTGTCACAGAGCACAAACAGTAATGTATGCCTTTAGTGGTTATTTTATTCAGATGTGGAAAGATAGTCGTTAATACGGTGGAAATACAAAAACGGTGCAAATACAAAAACGCTGCAAAAACAGCACATTGTCACACATAAGCTCATTTTCCAACACCACTGACAAATAGCCACAATGAGTCAGAAAACCGTGGCAACAACAAACATGTCCCAGACGTTTATGGTCGGGTCCAGCACTTTTTATTATGTGAACAGTTTGTGCAGTTTCCGTTGTCATCTGAGATACTTCGGTGTTTTTGTATTTGCAGTGTTTTTCTGTTTGTTTGTTTGTTTGTTTGCGTTTTCTAAATGCTGTGCATGTGCTGTCAAATTAATGATGTTTTCTTAATTTGCTTGTGTTTTGTGTATTTGCATGTTTTTTTCTAAAGTTGCTGTGCATTTAGCTCTCAGGGCCACTGTAAGTTATGCTTCATTTTGTTATACAATTTTGTATTTTTTTTTGTTAGATTAGATAAATGTGGATAAATGCAAATGCAACGCATGCCCTTTACATTGATAGTTACTAAATGGGTTTTGTATTGCAGTTCTATGTACTTTACTTTTCTGACACCTGATCCTTTGTCTGCACATCACATTTACGGTTGCATACAGATTTATTGCCAAAGTCTGGAGTCTAGCTCTCCTTGACTCCATCCTCAAACCCCCCATGGCCAAATCAATAAAAATCGTGGCAGCTCATTTCACATGTACATACACACAGGCACACATGCAAGTAAAGGGAAGAGAAGAAATTAAAAGTGGAAAAAAGCAGCCTATTCACTATTTGAGATAGTATTTTCTGATATTATGCCAGTAGAACTATTTTGATATTTCTTTATTTTTAGCTCTTCCCACCAGGTGTGTCTATGCTGCTCTTCCCAATAATCACTTGACTGTGAAACAGTATGGTGTTGGGCTTGTATTTTCTGAGGGTTAAAATTTTATTTTTAGTACATTTCTCAAACACATTTATGAGATGATGTTCCCTATATGTTCCCCAGAAAGAGTTACAAGATGCTTACTCAATGTAATAACAATCATTTAAACTTTATGTTGGTCTTTATTGCATGTGACAAGTAAACCTGTATTTGTTTGCTTCAGAATATAACTAAAAAATAGATAGACAGCCAGTGACATTTTCATAGACAAAGACATTTAATGAATGTGGTGTCAAAGATAAAAAAAATTGCCTTTAATCAAATTAATTTAATGCATTTCTTTACCATGCCAGTTGCAAATGATTGTTAGAATGATATAAACATTTGCAATTAAAATGTGCAAATTGGTGTGAAAAAAAATAATTGGGTGCCACTTTAATTGAAGTCAATTCCAGTTCACTAATAAACACCAACAGTGTAGATGTTAAGATATTAATTATCATTAATTCTAGCTCATTTCCATTTAGGAGTAAATAAATTATCCATGCTCCATGGGAAAAGTGAACACAGAACATGTGTGAAAATCAGATGCAAGCATGTATTCATAGATATGTCATGACGATGTGAGCGCAAATGACTATGTGTAAGGCTCCACTTTGTGAGTGTATTTATTTCTTAATTATGTGGCTAAAGATTACCATGTGCAGGGGAAAGGGGGCATAATAGTCAGGGAAGCCTAAAGAATAAAAACAAATGTGATAAAGCAGTTAAAAGAGTGAATAAGAGCATGTATGTAGGAGCAAACTACAGTTGAACGATGCCTGAAGTTCATGGTATGGCTGTCAGGACAAGATTAAAAAAACATGCTAGCTAACTAAATGTCATTGAAATGGCAACTGAATTAATGCACACGTGATGATTGCTGCTTTTATTTGAACTGTACAAACAATCTATTACCCTGATGGAATGAAGAGTTATACTCCAAAGAATACCTGCAAAGCTAGTGACATTCCCATCAGCCTCAGCTGTCCTTTGTGGTTTATAAGCAAATGTGTGCTTGCAAACACACTCAACCAAGAAGATTGTGTTTAAAGATTTGCAATGGATAATACATATCTCTAAAAACATTTTTTGTAAAGCTTTTTCAGTTAACTTTTTATTAAATTATCTCTTCATTATAGATCTTCCTGGAATTTCTAAAATGAAAAGTCTCCAGATGCAAGGACAGGTAGGATGTTAGATCTTTGGATCAGCTTTACTGGTTTAAATGTTTTCAAGGGGCACACCACACTCACACATGCATCATCAAATCCACAACACAAACATACAGTATGTTCACACAGTATGTTCTTGTAGTCAAGGCTGGCTGACTGAAACGACTCTTTCCTTATTGTGAATGCAATTCAAATATGCTTTAGTGTGTGTGTGTGTGTATGTGAGGGTATGTGTGTGTTGCCCTTGGGCAAGCTGTCTTTCTGCTGCCACGCAGCTCTTAATGCACAGCACAAAGGGTAATAGGTAATTAATATGCAATACACACTAACGTGCTTGTATGCATTTGTGTGTGTGTGTGTGTGTGTGTGTGTGTGTGTGTGTGTGTGTGAGGTTAATACGTAATTTATATGCATCACACAGTGGAATCCCCGGCAATTAAGGATGCAGTGGTGTCCATTGATGCCTCTTAACGAGCATCCTCTTTCATTGTAAACATTTCATTGTAAACATGTTGATTTATATAACTAGCTGTCATTTGGTGAGATAAGAGGTAGTAAGCAATTAAGGCAGTGGGAGAGAGAAATACTGGAGAAATAGGATATTGAGATGGAAGAAATCACAGGATAATGCATCACAAAAACTCTGAAAACATGACAAGTTAGATAGTTAGCCAAACGTTATGCGTATTTTAAGCTGTAGAGGTAAGACAACCAAAAATGTCTGCATTGATTTACATAAACAAAAGTAGCAATGCCACAATGTAAAAAAAAAAATTGCATTTTAACGTATGACTTTTGAAGATGTTTCACCTCTCATCCAAAAGGCTTCTTCCAGTCAGAAGAAGTCCTCTTGCCTTTTGGATTAAGCTTTGAATTACCATGACCTGGATGACTGAGAACCTTCACAGACATCTCCAGTGAGTTAACGTTAGCCGAGGGGCAGGTCAATAAAGAAGTGGAAGAACAGCCAGCAAACATCTCAAATCTGTCAGCCATCCTGTCCCCATTGAAGCCTTTCAAAGAGGAACAGCCAAAAATTGTAGCCTTAAAGTGATCTGTTTGGATCTCTTCATTGATCTTGCACAGTAGCCAATCAGGACTTGTATAAACATTTTTTAGAGTGCAGACTTTTTTTTTGTAGTTTATGTATGTTTTTTTTTATATAGTTTATTTATCCAGCATTTCAAAGCTGTAAGAAACGGGAAAATGGGGAGTTCATTAAGGTTTTTTTTATTGTAGATTGCAAACATTTTTTGCAATTATTTAGTTATCGTTGGAAATACATAGAATCTTTTGTGAATTGTTGTGTGTGTGTGTAAGATCATGCTATAGATGTTATTTTTATGTGTGTAAATGAATAGTATACAATGCATTATTTTATGTCATGTTTCAATTCTCCAGTCAGCTTGCATTTAAATATAGCACTTTAGCACTAAATCTGGGGCCCTTATGGGTGCAGTACTTGAGTAACTATTCTTAAATTGCTCATAATGTAGTGATGTTCCTCCACAGACAACCAAACAAACCTTTAAAATTATAAAAAGCAAGAAAACAAAGCCTAATGGCTCATACAAGTGACCGCTACTCCATCTTCCATCTTTCCTGCCACTCTTCCAACATAGATTCAGCAGGGCTGACATGAAACTCAACTTTGACAGAAGAAATACAAAAATGGTAGAACTTAAGTTCAATACAATTCATACATTTTTAGTAGATACTATTGTGAACTAATAAACCAAGCAAGGAAACACAGTAAATATCCTTTTCCTGTATTTGTCCCACAGTGGGCTACTGGCCAAAGGAATATAAACAGAGTGTGTGTGTGTGTGTTTGTGTGTGGGCCTATTTGTGTTTATGTGCATGAATGAGGATGTCATACCTTCGCCTATTATTGTTGTATTACTGTGTTTGTGCGCACTATTCTGCATGTGTGCATGTGTTTGTGCCAATGCATGCTCATATTTATGTATGCCTTTTTGTGAACACAAACAAAGCCAGATGATAATACCATAACAATAAACAATCAAGTCAATGGGGGTTTTCCTGTCTGTTGGATGGTAGAGAAGGTCATTGTGCAGCACCCAGTTATTCTCACAATCAGGCCTCTGGAAAATACCAAGAGGTCAAGAAGGTCACAGTAAGCTTCCAAACATAGTGGTCTAGTGGGTGAGATTGAACAAAAGCGATATATCATACTAATAAATCAAGTGTCAAGTTATGCTGACCAGATGTGTTGGAAAATAATTCAACCCACTTTATAATAATGACATGTTATGTTAATATTTCAGAATTTAGTTGACATTCATATACTTGAAATATTACTCCAAAGAAAAGGACCAGCAACTGCAAACACAAATTGCAAGCACCGACAGATTATGTGTACAAAGGTCAGGAGCTAAGTGCCATTACAATACTCCAGAGGCCTTTGATCTCAACAAAAGGTCAAAAGCTGTAAGGTCAGACAATTATGCGAAATGCCTGTGCATGAAATTTCTTTTTAGCAACTTAGAATAATCCATGTGATGTATGACATACCCTGTACTGTACTTAGCAAAGGACAAATAAGGCAAATTTAAAGACAGCAATGAGATATTAACTTTATCATCACATCTCTCTAAACTTCTAGAGACAGTGCAAGGAAAAAAATGTCTATAATATGAATGAAACTGTGTCATTCATCTGACCTAAATGCTTGTGAGTTGTTAATAGCCACCAGTCTAACCAGTCCTACAAGCCACTATTGACTGGAACTCTGGGAAAACCATGCTTTCATGGGAAGAGGCTTGCTCTGCTGAATGAAGCACAATATTAATATTTCACCAAGTGCAGGAATGTGCGTGTGTGTGTGTGTGTGTGTGTGTGTGTGTGTGCGCTCTTGTATCATTGTCGAGAAATTGTGAATGGCCCACATTTATTTAAAAGAGACGTTTGAGCGTTTCTAAAGTTTAGGTTAGGGTTAGGACAAAGAGGGAAAGGCAAATAATTATGATAGTTATGACTTGAGTTAGAATTTAGGAAATGCACTGTAATGTAATACATTTGTAATACAAAAGCTTCTCACAACTATAGAAAAAAACATGTGAATGTGTGTGCATGTTAGCAGGGGGAGGGCAAAAGGGAGGAAGCACTTCTGGGAAAGTCAGTTTACCCAACAAGCACTCAGGAAGCACTTTAGTTGTCATGACAGCATCACCACGTTGAGATGATGGGGTGATGGAGAGGGGGTGGGGAGAAAGATGTAGGAGGAGAGACAGATGCAGGAGGAGATAAAAGACAGAGAGAGAGTGTAGTAAAGAAGCAAGTAGAAGCTTCCAATTGAATAGGATCTATAAAGATGAATGGCCTCTCTTTCCGCAATGAATCCGGTCAATTCATAAACCAGGAGATGATGGAATAAAAAAGGCTTCCTGCCAATTGCACATTGCGCATTTCCCATGTTGTTCCATTTCTTGGGCAACTAAGGGGAGACAGAACTTTTACATAAGTTACTTAACTTAAATGATAATATAAAGACACATTGCAATAAATAAAGGGGGAAATGTCTGATTTGTGGTGCTATTGGATCTTTTTTCAGTTCTATTGCAAAAGTACCGTTATCAAAACCAGGTATTGAAGATAGAAGGGAGTTATATGGGAACAATAATCAAGACAGTGACACTGTTGAATGAAGACGAGATGACTGAAGATGAGATGACATTTTTGAAATTAAATGTTTCTCCTATAGTAAGAGAGATTAATTGTCATTAAAGTAGTTCATTAACTAACTAAAAAGTAACCTAAAGCCTGGTGGTGTCAGATCTCAGATCCTTATCAGCACATATGGATGATCAAATTTAAACTGCAGATGTTGTCATGATCATGTGTGTTTTGCAAGTGACTGTATACCCTTGTCACCACACCATCAACCACAAGCCCCACACTGCCTGTGTGACTTGCTTGTTCGCAATTCCATAATTCTCTCGGGGAGAAGACAGAAAGCTTCCTCACATTACTACACCAGTGAGACAGTTTTTGATGGAAGCATCACCACCATGACCAGATCGAGTTTGACATATGCTGCAGTGACGTCTGACAGGCAGGCAAACAGAGAGGAACATCTGGGGAGCCCTGGCACTGAAACAAAGTACTGTCAATGGAAATCCAGCTCTACCTATGACACACTTGGAAGGCCCTTACTGAAAAAAAGGTCCATAGTTGTATAATTTTCACAGTTAACGGGACTGTAACATGCTGTTAAGGCTTTTTAATTGTTAAAGCAGTTGTCCTCATTTTCATCTGTATTCCTCATCTGCTTTCATCCTTTTCTGCCTACTCCTCCCCTCCCCCAATTTACCCTCCTCCCTTCCCTCGACTTCACTGCCCATTTTTTACACCTCCAAGTCTTTTTTCTTCTGTCACGTGAATTCAGAGCAGCTGGAACATCACAAAGCTGTCAATCCTAGGATCCATTCAGTCTTTATTTAATCTTACCAATGTGGCATTCAGCTCTTTTCCCATCACAACAATGTTCAGCCCTTATTCCTTCTTTCCAACATTAAATTGAGCCATGTTTCCACTATTAACCATTAAATCCAGTCCTTAATCCATCATTCCATAAAGTCGTTTAATTACTTAAATGTTTTGTAAATGTATGGTTTTAATATAATTCTATTATTAGATGCCATGTTTATATTTACCTTTATCGTACACTGTATGTTTAAGTTACAGGGGTAACAAACTCTGAGTCTAACCCTGAACTCTGAGTTGATCTATTCTGAGATAGGAAACTCTGATTTTTCGGTTCCAGAACAGCTGATCAGAGTTAGTTCAATCAACTCTGAGTAGGTTCAGCCAGAGTTAAGTGCGTGCACGCTGACTATAAAAAGCCAGCATTAATGGAGCCCCGATACCATGATTCACCATGGCAACGGTACACAAAAAGAGGTCCTCCTACGTCACACCAGTGGAGCTGGAAATCCTCATGCGGACATTCAGCAAATACGAGCATGTTTTTAAAAATAAAGTAACACGGCTGCAGCTGCAAAAGAGAGGGAAGAAACTGCTGCTCGAGTAAATTTGCAAGTTTGAACTGGTCTATTTATTTAATACTTAATCAAGACCGGAAGCTAATATTTATATTAATTTAGGAGTAATCCAGCGGGAGAAAAACGTACATGGAAGCAGTTAAAAATAAAATACCAGAACATCATTCAAAGGTAAGGCTCAGGCAGAACAGGTTCATGGCTGAACCTCACTTCAATCATATTTTAAATATTAAACTAATGAAATATCATTCAGTGGCTGTTTTAATGTGCATTAGCTCTATCCCTTACATGATGCAGACTTCACATACATTATAATCAATGTTGATAAAACTGAATTGTGTTAGTTTTAAAAAAAATCCAATAACTTACGGCGTCTTATTTGAGTGCTCTCGGCAGTGGTGGTGGAAAATCTAAAAATGATGACTTTGACACAGATTTGTCTTTAGATTTTTTTATCATAATTATAAAAGACTTTTGCAAAGGGGTCAGAGCACCACAGAGACGCAACGTTCCTTCTTTTAATTCGGTATTTGCTCAAACACACGCGTGAGACGGGCTGAATGAATGAGGAAGTGGAATGAGGGTTTTATATTCTAGAGGGAGGAGACAGAGGGAAACTCTGAGTTTCCTGAAGAAAACCTGCTTGCGACCAGGTTAGGTTCACAGACACAGTTACCATAGTAACCAACTCAGAGTTAAAGTTACCTCTCTTTCTGATACGGCAAACCCGAGGTTTCCCTCATTACAGGGTTAACAAACTCACTAAAGTTTTCACTAAACCCGCTTTCTGAAACGGACCCCAGGTGACAGGAGATGTAGTTGTTGTTGTTGTTGTTGTTGTTGTTGTTGATGTAAACATCTTATTCAGGTTTGCAATCAGTGTGAGCCATAGGGTGGCACATCCTCAATACAATTTGCTTAGTAGATAAAAAAAAATAAAAATAGAAAAAAAAAATATATCATGAATGTTGATTCTATTACTGGCATTAGAAACTCCAGCAAAGCCAGCTGGGAGCCAGACTACAAACTTGCATCTTTCTTAACTGCTATGACAACCCAATTGTTAAATTGATAACAGAAACTGGCCGACAATAATATTTCTCATGTTAACCTATATAAACATGATAACCTGAATTTGATCAAAATCCTTTAGCACTTGTTCCATGAATCCAACATTCAATCCAAATCTAATTTTGATATTTCATTGAGCCAATTTTCCTACATTCCTTTCAGTAATCATTCAGTCGCATCTACGAGCTTAAACTCAAGCTACAATGCCCCCCCTTCCTTCTGATCTCTCTCTTAATCTATCTGCCTACTTCTATCCTCAGTTATCCTTTATCTACCGCTATCACCACTGCAACAACACCCATCCATCTTTCTGTCTCTCTGCCCTCACACCCTGTGGTGAGAAATCCTCCAATTTATCTTTGTCCCCTTGATTTGCCACCACTTTTCCCCTCTGTAATCCCCCCATCCTTCCACCTATCCATTCATCCATCCATCTACCCATGGGTGAACTCCTTGTCCTCACCCACTGCATCTCTTCAGTGTTGCCAGGCTGACGGTGCTGCAGGCTATCACCAATTATCCCTGCTCAAGTAGAGTCTACATCTATACATCTCACACAACAACATACAATATCATCAGATGTCATCTGACACAATATTAACTCTGGTGTAACAACACTGGGTTAGAGAACAGAACAACAAAGCAAATAACAAATCGAGCAATCCATTCCTGTGACCTGATAACGTAAACGACATACTGAACCATCAACTATTATTATCATAACACCACTTCTACTGACCAACTCACAGCGTCCTGTTCTTGCTCGAGCTCCAGAGAGAACCATGAGAGGAGATAAAGTATACTGAGATGTTTTTCAGTACTTAAAACCACAAATTAGCATCTTATGGATTCCAAAACTTGACACCAGAAAAGTATAAAATATTGGACCTTTAATACAGATGTACATATGAAAGTGAATTGAGCAGTATAGAGGAAGAAAAAGAAGGAGTGAGGAGAAGCCATAAGTAATAGACAGTCACAGAAAGGAAAAAGTGAGAAAAAGAAAGGGGAAAAGAGAAATTAACATAAGAGTGAGAATGATGAGAAATTAGGTATAGACTTAATGTAAAGGAGACAGAATGAACAAGAGATATGAGAATGACAAAGAGCAACGAAAAGAAAAAAGAAAACGACAAAGAGGGGGAGAAAGAGCTGTCCATAACGAGTTCTGTCCTACATTCACAAAGGCTGTTAAATCATGCTCAACTAGGCAGCACACACAGCCAATACAGCCAGGATCCACACAGACTTCACATTTCTCTCTCTCTCACACACACACACACACACACACACACACTCACACACACACACACACACACACACACACACACACACATTATACCTGCGACCCACTAATTCACAGTCTACTGTGAAACCAGCATGCTTAATAACCACATTTTATTTTAAAGGCTTTTCAGCTAGTGCATTAACAATGCTGCATGCTTTTTTTTATGGCTTTATCGTTTTCGTTTTTGGCTCATTCACTGAAGGGGCAAAGCAGACACAATGGAGTGGAAATGTAATAACGACACCGACTGCAGGTTCTCATTTCCAGATCAGCAGATGTTCAGAACTTCCACATCTGAAAGGCCACCAGAAACCATACCCCCAAAAAGAAAAGAGACTGAGTACATAACTGCTCACAGTATGGAGCCCAGGCACTCAGAATTCAACACTTCACACTGCGATGTAAGTGACTGAAATACATGAAAAAGTGTTTGCAGAGCAGTTAACACATATGGTTACAAAGCTGAGAGGAAACCCTGCCATGTTTTTTCTCTGTAGACAGTTTCAAAAGGCTCAGTTTAATCTCATATTCATAGGAAACTAAGGAAGAAACCATCTTTTAGCCTCAGTAATTGCTGGGAATGTGTTTACTCTGACAGCTCACAGTTTTTTGTCTTCATTTAGCTGTATATACTTATGGACTATGATTAAGAAAAAAATATTTTCCCCTGAGCACCGGTGATGTTTTTATTCTAGTACGTTTAACTGACGACTTCCTGGAAAGCAAAACACACTGCAACTCATTAAAATGAAAGTCAGTTCAACCTTCTTTAACCTTAAAACTTTGTTCTGTTGCAACAGGACAGTGAGAAGGCCTAAAGGCGTACTGTCAGCTTCTTGCAATAAATGGTGGCAGGGTAAGATTTAATCAGTGTTATCCAAATATACCCTCACATGCTTTTGTGTACAGGGGTACAAAGGGAAAAGCTGCTTTCGGCCGTCTCTTTTAAGCTCATTCTACAACTGAATAGACTCAGTTGTTTTCTTTCATGAAACAAAAACACATACCAAACATGGTATGGTACATGAACAATGGTATTTAGCGATTTGTCACTCACTCCCCCTCCAAAGGAAAAAATGCTTTTCTGCATGTTGCTTGTGGTTTTAGTTGTAATATGACATCAATGGTATGCACATGTTAGGTGGATAATGTATTAATATTACAAAAAAATAAAATGAGTACTATAATATGCACGTCTATTGTTTATACTTAGACTGTGCTTAATATATTTTAGAGCTCTGCTAAAACAAACACTCCTAAAGCACCACACTGTACATTAACATTTGTATTGTACTTTGAACTGACTTAAGCCCCTTTCACACATGCACTGCACTCCTGAACATTTTTATTGTAGCAAAAATTATGTCACCCTATTTGAATAAAGTCCTCTTGTAATTCCAGGGTAAAACTGTGCTTCATTCTTCACCATATGTTAGTGTTTATACACAACACTGTTGAATCTGCTCACCTTGTTTCTCTTCAGTTATTTCTCCCCACACACCTTCACCTGCTGTACCTGCACACAGCAGCTCTCTCTGCTTCTCTCTTCCTACATGTATCTGATCTGTTTACATTTATCATGAGCTGCACATTTTATAAAGTCGCCCAAAAAACACAAGTCACGTTTTGTATTTTTTTTTTCACCCACAATCTCGTTTTCACAGCAGCAGATGAGCCCAGCGTAAAGGAGCCTCGTCGACACAGCTGCACTTAAAAGCATAAAACAGAATGAGAACTTGGGACGCACCAGTGGCTGTGTGTGTGTGTGTGTGTGTGTGTGTGTGTGTGTGTGTGTGTGTGTGTGTGTGTGTGTGTGTGTGTGTGCGCGTGTGTGTGTGTGTGACGAGCATGTGTGGTGATGCTGCTCCAGTTATGTGAGAGACAGGGGAGAGTGTCCAGTAAGGTTAATCAATTGTTGATGACGATCTTTTACACAGATAAAAATAAAGTAAGATGATAGAATAAGTTGACAAATTTACAATTAGAATCACTGACTGTATATATAGATGGACAATGCGTCTCAATCTGCTTCCATTGTACGAAATTGATGACAAAATAGCCCCTGTGATAGGCGCTGCCATCTTGGTGACGTTATATGGAGCCAGACACTGCGCTGTAGAGATCGGTGAGTGAAGCGGCCATAGCCACTTCCGCATACCCAAACACACACTTAACTTACTGAAAAAACAGCAAGGATCCCACACGCCGGCGTGTTTAACAGCAGAACAGCTTCTCTGTGTTGGTCTGAGGTTAACGTTCACAGGTATGGAAACTTCAATGACTGTAGTGATTGATTTTGTTACATTTCCACTCGCGGATTGTCCTCCACTTTGCTCACCCGGAACTGATTGGCTGCAGGAGCTGAATTTGTCAACAGAGCTGTCAATCATCATTTTTTCAGCATCAAATAACAAATTAAAAATAAACTTGGACGTGAATCACCATGATAATAACTAGCTATAATGACATCAGGCGTGTATTTTGATTTTATAGTTTGACCCATCTCCCACCTGTTAACATGGAGGAGCCGGGCTTTATGACCTATACTGCAGCCAGTCAGCAGGGGGCGCCCGAAATGTTTTGGCTTCACTTTTAGGGAGCCGTCATGTTGTCCATCTTTTTATACAGTCTATGGTTAGAATGATGAGTCATCAGCTTTCTAAGTAATTGGTCAAAAACAAACTTTTAAACCTGATGCTCTCAAGTGCAGTGTATAACATCTTCCACCATGATGCAATGCAATGCAGTTTTTCGTTTATATGGCGCAAATGTAGTTTTTAATTCTCAGGACTGTAACCTGTTGTGACACAGCACTGGTTGACATGACACAGTAGCAGAGCTCTTATGTTTTACTGTTGAACACCAGAATGAGTTTTTCAGCCTTGTCAGCCACAGATCTGACACAGTCTGTGTGACTGTGCAGTCTTTGGCAATGTGACTCCAGGCAGGCCAGTGGCATACTGACAGCTATTTCCTAATGATCTCCCCACAGAGACTCCATTCCTGAGGAAGTTAAGCTAGATATGGTGCACAGTTTTTAAGTCTGCAACTGTTTCACCGTTTGATTACAATGAATCGATCACAGCTCAGCATTGTAAAACTCCGGGATTAACTGCTGGATCTCTGTGAGGCATTCTGAATGAATAGCAATTAAAATATTACCAATGGAAAATAAGATACATCAAGTGCCAAGAAACCACCGCTATCCTCCTATTACAGTTACATCAGTGTCGGATGCAATCAGATTATATTTTTGGTAAAGCTGTACCTGCAGACGATAGGTAATTGTTTTATGCTATAAAGTGCATAATTGTTTTGATACCACAGCTGTGGCTCAGTGGTAGAGTAGGTCGTCTCTCAATCCGAAGATTTGGGGTTGGATCCCTAACTGCAGTCACGCGACGAAGTGTCCTTGGGTAATACACTGAACCCCAAATTGCAAATTGTATGAATGGGCAGAGATTTGTAGTGCCGGGCATTGACTTCAGTGTATGAATGTGTGTGTGAATAGGTGTGACAGGCAGTGTAAAAGCTGCAAAGTAAATATCTCAGGTGCTCAAATTTGTGTGTTTGCAGTTGAGTTTTTGAGATCAATCTTTTGGTTCATCGCTTGAGACACACACTTAATCAGCAGGGAATTGTGTGAGGAGAAAAAACACTCAACAGGTACCAAATAATCACTTCAGCTTTCTGTACAGCTGTATGCAGCCGTAATAAATGTTCTTTTTTTTTTTTTAGGACATTTTGCCATGCCACTCAGAGCTACAAGCATAGTCTAGTGTCTGAAAAGTGAGTAATTTAAGGACAGCAGAGGGGATGATTGGAGAGGAGTGAAGGAGAGAAAAACAGAGAGGCCCTGGGTGCCCGTGGAGAAGGCAGTTAAGGTTGGCGATGTGAATGTTTGGGCTTGAGTCAGAGCAGAGCAGAGGCTGCATGAGAGCAGCAAAGTGCTGCAGGGCTCAGGGGAATACCCTCCACTAAGCTAGGGAGAAACACACACACACACACAGTCAGAAACACTCTCAGTAAAAGAATAAACAGATTCAAGCACATACACAAGCACACAATACTAAAAACAAGAATGTGCATGGATATAAAAATAAACAGAGGGTTCAGATAGCAACCAACAGGAAACACAAGCAAACACCAAAAAAGTGAACACTGGGCAATGATTTAGAAAGAAGAGAATTCTCACATGAAAGAATAATTATGGTGCTTTAGCTTGGGAAGTGATGTAAATGACTAAGTGATCACTAAATTTTGCAGATTAATTTCAATCAATAAATCAACCATATGTTTTAGCATTACTCCACACCACTCCTTTCTTCTCTTACCTAAACATGATCCGTTAATTTCCTCAAATCCTGGTTGGCACACACACTTCCCAATGGGCACCAGCCATTCGCCCTCAGTGCTGCAGTGCATCCTGGGAGGCTCATATAAGGGCAGAGAGTTATTGACGCAGTGGCCCACTACCTCTACCAGCTGTGAGGCCTCTGAGCCTGGGATTGTGTCGGGAAACTCTGCCAAACTCTTCACGAGAAAGGGGCAACGTTTGTAGAAAACACGTACTGACACTAGAGCAATACAGGCCCCCAAATCCTGAAATGCCAGGTAGAAGCCTTTTCGGGTCAAGGGACCTAAATCTCGGACTTCAGTGTTGAGCTTCATCACACGGTCCCCCAGGTCAAGCTCAGTGAAGCTCTCATCGGCTGCTATCGTGTCAATTTTGATATATCTACTCTCCTTCATCGCCCTGTCCTCCTCCTCTGTGATCCCTGTTCCATCTCTCATTTCTCCGTAGTCCATTTCATCCTCGTCCCCGTCTGTTTCGTAGTAATACATGTTAAATGTCTCCTTGCAGGTCCCGACACCCCCAGGAAGACTGTTGCAGTCTCTCAGGGTGAACTTAAGCTCGATGAAGACCCGCTGGGCGCCCTCGGTTAGAATCCAGTTGGTGTGCAGCCAGTTATTCTGGTTCTGCTCCATGACCCGGCACACTTGGTAGGTGTGGATGGGGGCATAGTCCTCGTCTACTTCCCCAATCTCCTCCCACTGAGACAGGAAAAGAGGGATATTATAGAGGACTTTGATTATGTAAAAGTACCCATAGAAAATTATACAAATACTCCACTACAATTTTGCATGCATCAAATCCTAACTTAGACTGAACAAGTTGGCAATTTTTTTAAAATTGTTTTTTAGAAGTTAATCTTTAGTAAATAAATCTGAGGCAGAACTCCTAACATCATGTGGAATCTGATAGGGGCTTATGATGTGTGGTCACAAAGTTGCTTAATACTAGGTTTATCTTCTTAGTTCTTATCTCTTACATTTTTGTTTGTTTAAAATCATAATCTGCAAAGGATCTAGCCTGATACATGTAGGAGTACAAAGCACAATATGGCCCTCTGTATGTAGATGTATGTTGATGTATGTTAGAAATGTAGTGGAGCAGAGGCAAACAGCTGTGTAAAATGGAAATGTTGTGCTTAAGTACCACTAAAGTAAAAATTTTAATTAACAAAAGTATACTGCACAAACTTTTGCTCAGATTTATACTCTTCTTTACACTACTTGATCAGAGAATTTTAGATTTCAATCATAAAGGACAAACCTCCTGTAAGGCTGTTAAGGCAACATTCAAGAACTTTGGCGCCTGTAGCAAAATCTGCCGCTAAAAATTGCAAGTTTCAAAAAGTATGGTAGAAGTACAGCTTAAGTTTCTCTCCCAAAACTCTGGTATCTGGTATATATGCCACTATTAAAACATTTCAAAAAATACCCAAATGTACAGAGAAATGAACAATGTCATTCGAAAGTCTTAATAGTGGGGAGTTATGTGATTTTGTGCGCGAGTGTGCGTGTGTGTGTGTCAAGGTATAGATAGCTGAATAATCCTCATCCCTTCCACCTCATTTCATCCGACAGACACAAAAGAATGAGATAGTGTTATAGGCTATATATGACTTTAGCCTGAATGAGGGGTGGAGTTCTTGTCAGCAGAAAAAGGAATTAACATGCACTTAAAGGTGTTCTTCTGTACGTACTGTATAGCCATACCGCTATAAAGTGTGTATGAGTATGTGTGTTTCCATTCCTTCCTGTATAAATGTATGTATGTGTGTGTGTATATATATATGCAAATTATTCTGTCAGCGTTGTAACTTGTGTGTGTGTGTGTGTGTGTGTGTGTGTGTGTGTGTCTGCATCCATGCCTATGTGAGTGTCAGACAGCTGCATTAATTCCCTCTGCAGCTCTCATGGGACGTGGCTATTATCTGCATCACTAGCATTCTCCCATGGCTAATGCAGGCGCTTCATCATGTCACCATAATGTGGCCAGAGGGACCAGACTATGATCTGGTGTTATAGCTTAATAGCCCATATTAGTCGATCTTTTGTGTTCTGTACAACCTTCTGTCTTCCTCTATTCTCCCTCTTCTCTCTGTCTTGTTCACCATCTGTGATTTTTCTCTGCCTCTTTGTTTTTTGGTTATCAAGATTCAGTTTCTGAATGTGTTCATGTGCTTTTAGTGTGTGTTTATACCATCGGTGAAATGACACATTTAAGTTAAGACACTGTTAAAAAGTGAGGACGATGTAGCCATCCTCAATTCTTACCTGGGCTGTTTGGGGGCTGACAGTTAAAGAATTAAGGTTACTGTTACTGAGTGTTCTAACATGTATAGATATAAAGACAGATCTGTGTGTGCTAGAGTCCCTATCTCTCCCAGACTTCAGTCAGTCCCAGTGCAGACATTAAGCCTCTTACTGGTTAAATCACACAGATCCACCAGCCTGTTCTGTGCTTTACACAGCTTAACACATACACACACAGACACACACACGCACAAATCCACACGTACATGTGCACACACAGAGACACACAAATGTACACACAAACACACAGCAATCATACACAGCAGGGAGTTTAAAAGACGACCCTCTCTAGTTTTGCCTGGAACCAAATGGGTTCAGCTTTTGTTTCTAAAGCATAGTTGCCATTGTTGCCACTGGACCCCCTCCAACTCTGCATCTCTACAGTATTAACAGTGTTTAATTACCTAATGTAAATGGGATATGACACCTGCTAAAGCTAAACCTTTAAACTGAGTCATCAAACTGATTAAATGTTTATGTTTTTTAAATTAAAAGCAAATGATTAAACATGATCCATTTGCATGTAAATAACCTATGATATGCACATTGAAACAAACACTTCCATTCAAACTAGAAGGGGTTTCACACCTTTGCTTTACTGTTCCATGATATGATATCCTTACTTCCTTAACGTGATGCATTCCATTTTTCATTTTGTAGAAAGGAACATGGTTTTCCAGGAAGCAGCTGCTCTTAAGGAATTTCAAGTGCTTATTTCATAGGATTTTTTTCAAGACTACTGTACATGGAATTAGGTGGATAGGGGCCTCTGAGGTAAAACATACAGCTCAGGGCTACATACTAACACTAAAGGGTCAAGACCACCCATGCTAGTGTAAGTTGACAAAATAATAAACTCAGGGGAACCTTTTAAACTGTAAATTGTGTGTACCTTCTTTTTACTATATCAATTTTTGCTTTGCCCCTTTTGCCCCTCAATGATTGTGTAAAGAAATTCACAGTATTTACTTAAAACATGGAATAGGGAGATTTCCCCCCTGCCCCTACCTTCTTTATGCAGTTCACACAACCTCTTCTAAAAGGGTCACTTCACTTAAATTCCAAGAAATCTCCAATTACTCCTAGGGGTGTCTGTCCATAACAATACTTGGATGGATTGGATTCACCTACTGAACATTTCAGATTTTTTTCCTAAGTAATCCAGTGTGCAGAGGGCAGCTCATATAGTTGCTGACAGCAAACAATGAAAATTATTCAGAATAACTTATACTGTGTTAGGAGTAGTTGCAGATATTTCAGAGTCATCTTATCCTGACACATAAAATCCAAATATCTGCAGGGCTTGATAACACTGATTTTGATGAACTGATGCTCTGATGTCAACAATCAAAAAGCCAAAATAGCTTTTGGTCCCTTTAGATGCAAAAGGTCCAAATAATCAGAGGTTCTTAATTCCAGTCATACCAGACATTCTTATTTAGTCCTAACCTCTTTTCACCTCTGCATTTATACTTTCCGCCCTTTCCCACTTTGCTTGGGACATTGAACTGGCCCGAAAGGCATGCCTCTAGCTTGTCACTAGTGTGTGTGTGTGTGTGTGTGTGTGTGTGTGTCATATCAATCAGCAGATTCCCTGTGGCTGTACTGACTACCCTCCTGGCTTGAAGCTCTCTTATATGTATTATTACTGCCCATGACCGCTGACCATCACAACACTGTAATAGAACTGTCCCCCTCAGTCGTTTAACACACAAGAATCCCCCACTCCCCTTTTCCTCATTTCTACATCCATCTCAATCTCTCTAACATCCCCCTTCTCTTGCCTCATTCCTCTGCCTTTCCATGTCTATAATCATTTCCCCTCTCTATGTGTCCTCTATTCTTCTTTTAATTATCCAATTTTATGTCTAACCCAGAAACACTGTTCGACCACTTCCCCCCTACTCCATCTCATCCCCCTCCACTTAAAGCTTGAGCTCCTGTCTTCTTCTTTGTCCTCCCCTCATCTCGTCCTCCCTTCTTCATGGTGCAGTAACATTTTACGGGAAAAAACTAAGATCTGCTGAGTAGCATGTAAGCTGCCGCACCACAAACCTCTAAACAAATACTCTTCAACATGTTCAAACAGCCATTCCCCATCCTCATAAGGGAAAGACCATTGAGGACCCTTACACAAGAACCGTTGTCATTGGGCAGTCATTGTGTCATTGAGTGTGTGCAAACTTCAACAGAGTTTTTTGCAGAGTGTAGAATGCCTTTGATGGTAGCTTGCCCTTTCCTTTGGTCAATTAAGCATGCTGAATCTGCAGAGGCAGTCGATGAGAGCAAGCTTTCTGTAGGGCTGCTCACCCTAACCAATTGGTGTTTACACCAATTTAGTGTGGCGTCACCTTAATTTTGGTGTGGCTTCTTTTTTGCACAAGCATAAAATGGGCAAAGTGCTTTTCGGAATCTCCCAGTTAAACATATTACGCATTTTATATTATTATTTAAGCTTATCATCTGCAAAGCTCTTAATCAGGAACAGCAATTTTCAGATGTGTCAACATTAGCCTCAGCAGCTTTAAGGGTATAGCTGCCAACTCTATCATTAGGAGTCGTCAGTCAAATATCTAATCACTGTTAGACATGTTTGATTTCATTATGTCATAAAACACCACATACATAACAAACTTGGTCAGACCCAGCAGTTTGTTATTATGACCATATATCTAGCAAATGTGTATCATATGTACCTAATTTGTAGGAAATATTTACCATAAAGCGCAAATACAATGCTGCCCAAGGAAAAAAAGGAAACTCAAGTTGCAACGAATAGTCAATGTCAGATAACAAAGTGTCAGCTATTTTAAAAATTGATTAATCTTTTAGGTAGTTGCAAAATACCATGATGTCTTTGGTTGCAGCATGTCCTATTCGAAGATTTCTTAACTTTTCTCTGTTGCATATCATTGTAAATTGAAGAATATATTTGGGTTTGGGATTGATAGTACAACAGACAAGACAAGACAATACAAGACATTTGAAGATGTCAACTGGGACTTTTGGACCTAGGCGACAGAGTAAACATTTTTTAATGAAATAAATGATATGACAATGATATGCCATTGACCAAATTGCACATTAGACAGCCCACCCTATCTACAAAGTAATCATCCAATGCGATGGGAAATGAAGTAATCGATGTTACTAAATAATCCCAATAGGCAAGGAACCAAAAATCCTGAATTAATTCATATTTTTTTATTCTAATCTCTTTTTTGTTTACCACTACATCAATAGCAATCCTAACAATGCAGATTTCTTGAACCAACTGAAATTATGCTTTTGAAAACGAACTATTCGCTAAAACATCCAGTGGCTTTCTAGAACGTTGATGGTTGTTTCTTCCCTAATGATTCTGTTTCCTCTAACAGAAAAGTGGCTTATGAATAATACACATTATATATAAACCCAATTGCTAATTAATTACAATACAATACTACTACAACTTTCCATCCTAAGCACTCATCAATCACATGTACTTTCTGCTGTCATTAAGCCACAATGAGATGTGGAGACAAAATAAAACCTTTTTTTTCTCTCAGAGACCCTTCTCTTTTGTTTCTTTTTAAAATGTCTTTCTGCCCATGTGGAATTTGTATACGAGAGGATTTGTTTTCTCTAGGTCACCAGAGGCCTGCTTCTCTTGCACACTTTTCAGTCCATCTCATACCGGTACAGCCTGAGTCTCCATCTCTCTCGAATTTTCTCAACCTCTGTCTTGCACCACACTTGTCTCCACAATGACAAATTTACCTGCTAGGGTAGGGCTACTTTTGCCTCCTGCTAGCTATAAGATCTTCAATTCAGATTTAAAAATAGGTTTGTTTGAACTCTGCTTGTGAATAAAATAGGCTGTAGAGAATAGAAGAGTCTCCAACTCTAACACTCAAGTTTATGCAGATAATCACGGATTAAGAGAGAAGGGTTTTTGGTGACATCTTAATCTCTTAAACCAAAATATTCATGTTTTGGAATTTATAGTCTTCATTTTTAAGCTACTATGTTAGTGTCATGCTGCTCATTGAGATGTGCCATTTCAAGGTCATTCATTAAATTCTGAATACTTTTTAAGGCCCCTATTTTACTTCATTTCCCATTTGCTTGAATGCATGTTTGAAGAACTTTCAAAGCACATTGAAGCTTTCGAAGAAGGAAGCCGGGAAGAGAAGATGGGCGGATGAAAAGATAAGCAGATGACAAATAAAAGAAGAAATGAGGAGTTAAAAAAATGTAATCAATGTTCAGGCAAAAGGGAGGGACACAGATTAGAATGGAGCCAGAAAAAAGAGTATAATGAGAAGAGAAACGATGAAGGGGAAGGAGGTGGGTGGAGGAGGAGAAAACAAGGGATGAAACACACCATCTGGAATATGAGACTTAAAAAAAAAAAAAACTTCTTCTCTGCTTCCTTAACATCAAATTTAGCCACAGAAGACTGCTGCTACTGCCAAGTGTGTGTGTGTGTGTGTGTTTGTGTGTTTGTGTGTGCTAGATTATGCTGGAGTTTGGGCTCCGTCGTATAAATATTGAACACGATAAGAATTATAATGGCCAACAACAATAACGTCTGGGATTTCAAATACCAAACATGGAATACATTATTTATTTTGTTAAACATGTTTGTCATTTAATCAGACAGGAAATTCAGGAGAAAAAAAAGCTAATAAGAGAGGATGTCAGGATGACAATACATTTTCTTAGCACATCTTTTCATTTCTCCCCTTCTGTCTACCCTGAATGCAGTTATTTATGCAGATGCATTGAAGAAACCACACACCATAATCACATCTTCATTAATATGATTGTTCATACGGCTGCTTTTGTCAGCACTATCTCTCCCATCTACATACAGGCACAGAATGGGTTGTGATTTGAATACCCAGAGCTGAGAAAATTCAATGGTCAGCACTCTTTGGTCCTGCGTGTGTAGCTGCATATTTGCCAACTATATGAGAGATTTTCCATGTGGATCAAAAAGATGCACGAATTAATTCCTTTTTAAACCAACAACAGCACTATCAATCCCCTGGGGGCTGGGGAATGTTTTTTTCCCTAGAAAGGTGGCAGATTCAGCTTCAATCTAATTTCTCCTGAGTCGAGGTAATGCCGAAACTTTCATTTCTTTAAACACCATTTCTTTTTCATTGAAATACACTCTATAACTGTATGAAATAACTATTTTCCAACACGAGTAAGTCATTTTCTAATTAGCTCTCACCCTGGGAATAATTGGAAATGGAAACTCAATTCCTGGCTTGAGAATAAAATATCCCATGGTGACTTTCAATATCTTATTCATGAATTCAATTTACCCTGATAATGAAATGAAAATTCTTAGAAATGAAATGAACTTTAAACTTGGTTAATCAAATCAAGAGCCTTCAGGGTGAAATAATAAAGTTACATGTGTCTTCAGTTCTACACAGAAAGTGAGTGAATCACTTTAACCTTTATTCATTTTGTTTTTCTTTGTATCATACTTTTCATTAATACTGCTGGGTAATTGAGTCTATTAAATATTTGAATTTTTTTTTTTTCATAATCTGTATTAATCATGTGACAAACAAAAAATAAAACGACACACTGAAATACCTCTAAGAGAAGAGAAACCATGTGATACCAAAAAGACAACAAATCATGGTGCAATGACACTAGCATCACTGCAAACTTCAAGGTTAGAATAAGATTTTAAAGTTGTTGTCACTAAGTTAAATGAGGATTTAAATATCTTAGCAATGGTCATACTCACCCCATTTTTAGGATAGGCCACCCATCCTAGGTCTCCCATCACAGAGCGAGAATCCAGCAGGTTTACTGTTAAAGATTAAAAACACAGAATATACTTAGAATAGGCAAACAACCAATCAATTCAACTTAACAAAAAAGGAAATAACTGAGAACATGACGCCTTCATTCTGCAACACAGAAAACTTGATCTAGTCTGGTCAAGATTTTTTTTTGTTTATTCACGAACATGACAAAAGATAAAAACATTTACAACCATTTTAAGAATTAAGCAAATGATGGTTAAACTGTTCCAGGTGTATCACAAGGCTGTGTGAGATTTGACAAAATTTTAATCACAAAATGAGGATTAAAAAAGAACTTCCATTCCAAATTCCATTTGATTAATATCCTAAAATGGTTTTAAACATAGTAATGAGAATTGAAAGGTGTTTTAGTTCATAGTCGTTAAAAAATGCAAATGCCAAGTCACGCATCACAGTAGACATAACCCCAGACACAGCCTGAAGTGTTGGGCTTAGAATAGTGGCTATTTTCTTTTCAACCTCTTTAGTGGAACGACATCTTGTTGACCAAAATCTCCAGCTCAACTCAATTCTTCAACAGAGCTCTCTGCTCAGATTGATCCATTAAAATCCTCCTTTCTCAGCCTCTCAGTTGAATGCCGTCAAGTGCAATTACCTGGCCACTGCACTCCTCAAAACATGTTTCCATCTCCTCATGTGCAGCACTTTCTTCTCTACCTGTGTTTTCCAATATTCCTCAAACAAAGTCACAAGTTCTTGTCAAAAGTGCTTCTAACAGTGGAGTTTTTTTAATTCATTTGGAAGCAAATTCAAGGCTGCGAACAAAGGGTGCAACTTTTTCTTTGGTTCCTCAGTTTGCAATAAAGATAAAACTTTTAATGATGATTTTGGATGAATAAGTTCCACAGTATCAACATAGAGCTCAGCTGAACCCTGTTCACGTCAAAGCCTGATCATGGTAGTGTGATAATATGACCGAACATGAAAATAAAAACTCTGACGACGCATACGTTTTGTTTTGTTAACGAGACGACACGGGACTAAAAGCTTAGTGGTGGGCTGTCGGACATTCAAAATCCATTATATTTCCCCCCAACGTGCCTCTAATATGTCTGCCAGCAATGCATTCCTGTAACTAGTCCAATTGGTTGAGGGGTGTGTGCAGTTCCCCCTGATTCTGACCCCGCCATACAGGTGATGATGTCCCAAAGCGGGAGCTTGAAAACAACATGATAGCATCCACACAAAATGGAGGGCTGTACTACGAAGCGAGTTCAACATACCCAGGCTGTATTTACGTAAGCTGGCTCAACGAAACCGCAAGCCCCAGTTAGAGATAACGGGTAACACAGAAAAAGGGGCGTTTTACGCGTTATTTGACACAATAAGGAGCGATTATCAGCTGTCTCCTTCAGACTGTTTAAATGAGAACGATGATGAAAATATAGAAAGTTTTTATGGTAAAAACCAACACTGCTGCTGCAAAAAGGCAAGAGAGGAATGTGCAGTATGTGTTACTTTACCTGGATGGCTTCGTTCTGTGGCTTTACATGTGTAACGTTATGTTTCCAAAAGTTTCCGTATACACATATAGTCTCAGCTGAGGATTTATGTTGCCCGTGGAGAACATCGTCAGGAAATAATTAATGAAAGGACGGTGCTTCACAGAGGATTAAACCTGTATTAGGCCACTTGTATTACGTTAAAGTGAGAAAACATTTTGACTAAAAGTAATGACTAAAATGTGACAACTTTTTTATGAATGTTTTGGGTTGTCGTCGACTAAAACTAGACTAAAACTATAGTGTAAAAATGACTAATGACTAACTAATAAGCATTTGTGTCTTAAGACTAAGACTAAATCTAAAATAGCTGCCAAGAATAACACTGCTCCAGTTACTGGATGATGTTTCTACACCATGTTGCAATATGTGAAAAATCCCCAATAGCACTTTCACAGGCCCTGAATACAAAACATCACATCAACGAACATATGGATTTTCTTGTTACATGCTGTCTTGAAACAGCTTCAAAACTTGTCTGAGTTTGGCCTGACATGGCATCCATCAGCTCATTATCTATAACACTTAAGGGTTCCCAGCTGTCATTGGGCAAGAGGCAGGGTACAACCTGGACAGTTACCAGTCAATCACAGGGCTGAAAAAGTGTAAGGGCAATTTAGAGTGAGCAATTATACAACATGCATGTCTCTGACTGGTCTTGGCGAGAACCCATGCAGGCACGGGGAGAAGATGCAAACTTGAAACGGCAGGTTCGAAACAGGAACCTTCTTGCTGTGATGCCACAATGCTAACCACCGCACCACCCTACTGCAATAACTTTTAATTTTTGTCAGGCAGGATTTTAACATCTTTCGTGTTCTGTGTCTCGCTTAAAGAATACCGAAGCAATAACATAGAAAGTACAAAATAATGACACTGTCAAGATTTTAGTCTCCATTAAATGGGTAACATAATGAGCTAGAAATTTAAGCATACCACAAATAGAAGCAAAGAAGTATCTGTTACATGCTTGAAAATCTCCCTTTTAGAATCTCTTCTGGGTACTAAATCACTGGGCCTCCCGAGGTGTTAATTTGTATTCCCTATGTTACTTTCTTATTTACCTTTTTGGCAAGCTTCAAATCCCAAGTTACTCACTGTTAATTTTACAAGGACAAGGAAACTTAAATAATCACATCAGTTGCTGGACAATGCCGGCTTCCTAGAGGCATACATTTTAATTACAATAAGCGGTTAGATTCATGTGTGCCATAGCATTCACCATGAAACACTTGTGAGCTGGATGCATGCATTCTTTTCACTGATACAAAGAAGGACAAACATTTTTACTACTGTCGACAACTACTTCAACAAATTTTATATGCTATTAGTGTGATACACTACCCACATTTCCAGGCAGCATAGTTAAAAAGCTTCAGTTAAACTTTTAGCACTGTTTGGTGCTAGCAAACAGAGGGGTTTCTTTGAAGTTTCCTTTTTTCACATTAATAAAGAACAAACCCCGATTCTGTTTGTAAGAGATTAAGTCAGTCATTGGAAAGTTACCATCCGTGTCATAAACCAGCTGTAAAGTACAATTTTTTCAGTTTACAATTTGTTTGTCATTGATTAACTGTCATATAACAGCTGATCCGCGTATCAACCCTTCCCGTAATGTCAACAAAAGAATAGACATCCGCAGCGAAAGGTGGAGTAGGGAGAACAAATGAAGTGGGTCGTTCAGTACCAGAAACATACTTGCTCTGACACACTCCTCAACACACACACACACACACACACGCACGCATGCACTCTAAACTAGTCTTACTGTCTCCACTGCTCTGCAGAGAATAATAAAAGATGTCCTTAGGAGGCGATTAGACAACTAATTAGGCCATAAAGAAGAGATAAGTGATGCTGAACTAGATCATAAGGGATATGTTACCTCGTTCACTTTCTCTCACTCTCTAAGGATCACACCACCTAACAAGTCTGTGCTCAGCAGTCACAATGATCAGAATGTATTATTTAAAGTGATCACCAGTGAATGAACAAGTTATTCAAAGTCTTGTTGTAACATTACTTTAAGGACACTCAAAGTATTTCAAAATGTTGAAGAGCATATGGATTTTTCAGATGGGAAATATAGATAAAAGAATCCTTGAAATAACGACTGAATAGTAGACATTTTTAGCACTCTTGCAGGTGATGCACAGTTTATGGGCCAACATTACTGATCCTACAATACAATCTTATCTGAAACCATATATTTCCTCCTAATTTTGAAACCAACGTTTAAAATATAAGACTTATTTCCTCAACACATTTGCCCGAGTCTTAGTTTGTGATTGATTGTGGCATTTACATTTAAGAACCACTAAAGGCTTAGCTGCCTGCCTACATGTCTCTCACACAGACACACAGGCAAGTGGGCACACATGCACTTCTTTTAAGCCATTAACAGTAATTAACTCATTCATTTGATCAACACCATTACACACAAAAAGTAGAGCCTAAAATCTATGCTCACACACCAAGATCATCTTAATTAGTCAGACATTATTAATCAGACGCCTTGTCTCACACAGATGTAAGGCATCTGGCACTGGTCGAAACCATTCTAAGGAATGGATCTAAATAAGAATGGATTAGCTTGAAGAAAGGAAATAAATCAAGCTAGCATGTGTCTACGGTTTTCCTAGCTATCATTCATCAGAGGTAGAGTCCCACTGAAGGATAGCTTTTCTGCAATATAAAGGATGCATGGCAACTGTTCACTCTGTTTAGGGTACTAACAGGTGAATATGAAAGGTGAACCCCTTAACTTGATAAAAAAAAAAAAAAAAGCAAGTTAAACCATTAAGTCTGCTGCAGAAAATCAGCATAAAGCCTGGTTGTTACTTTCACATTAGGACAAAAATTGTCATGGGTAAGTGGCTAAAGATCCAAAAGGTTCCTGGGAGATGTCGAGAGCGGGCTGAAACAGGGTTTCATCCTACTTTTTCAGTTATGATGAATAGCCCAATGAGAGACGAGTGTTTGTTCTAATAATCGGCCTCAACCTCCTCGCCAATAATGCATGCAATGCATGATTATCCTTGCAAATATCTGCCAAATTCATCAAAAATGTGTGTTGAATGGCAGCCTCGAGCAAAAGCTTCTCAAGAGGTTAGCTGTTTAACACATTTATTTTATGTGTTCTGTTAAAGTTTTGTGATTTTTCTGTCACTTTATTAAAATAAAACAGTTTTTGTAAATGTGCCGTGTCGAAGAAAACAAAGGATAGCTTTGATAAACGAAGAAGGCAAAGAAAACAAATGTCTTATTAATTTTAACATGAGGTGAAAGACAAATTGCTGATATGTTATTTTCTTTTATTCTTTCCCTCTTTTCATTCACTAAAGTCTAGACACAAATTTATGATCCAGTCTGCCATTCAGTTACAATTCTCACAGCCTCAAGCTTGTTTTCACAAGGCTATAAATTAACTAAGTGGAAATGTAAGTGCAGGTATTAATCTCAGTGCTATTACAACAGACCTCATTAACTTGTTTCAATATAGAATTGTAATGGACAATAAAATATTCTTTTAACTGACTTTGGGGAAACTTTTCACTTTTTTGAGGACCTTGTCTGTCAGTCCGCAGCTGTACTAAGTGTATTTTATCCAGCACGAACACAAACACCCAGACCCTAGTGCTGTAAATTAACTTGGAGGACAGAATATAAAGAGGTTACTTATAGGTGAAATTTAATTGAAAGTTGCACTGCAAACCCCTCCAGGACCCCTCAGTGATCCGTGGTCACACTTTTGGAACCACTCTTGTGACTCTAAACTTCGACCAAATACATCTGTCATGTGAAGGATAAGTAGGTTGATGACTGTGCTGCCTTTCTCGGACAATACTGTCTAATAGCCTCAAACAATAGCATCCATCTCGTGCTATTTAAATGCTACTCCGTCTGCAGAAAATACCGTGGGAACAATAATTGCACATGTTCAGTCAAACATTTCAGACAAATATTGATGAGCCAAATGAATCTGTAAATGAACAAGATAAGTTACATCATAGCAAATGCATCTGTAAATGATCTAACAAGATATATTACATCATTGCAATCCATATAATTCATAGACTGGAAGAAACATTAAGGGCTTCACAGGTTAACGTTACAATGATTCAGTTTGTATCTTTTAAGAAAGAATGCCGCATTTGTCCAAAACAAATCATATTTAAAGGAAATGAAGAGAAATGTCGCAGCAAAAGCACTAAAGTTTGCATTATTTAAGGCTAAGGAGTGGACTAACAATGAGGTCAATTAAAACTCAGCAAATAGTTTTGTCCGCATCTATTTTAAAATGAACACAATGTGCTTTAAGATCAATGTCAGTTCAACAGTATTAGCCCCTTACATGCTGCACAGGAAAACGTTTAAGCCTAAAAGCCTACGGTGATTTTCGCAGCGCGCCGCGCGTCTGCCGGCGCTGCCAAGTCCTCAAAGGACTGGTTATCTGAGACTCCTGTTCGGTCCAAAGGTCCTTTTTTTATTTGTGCTTTTGGCGTTTCGGAGCTCACATGCATTAATGCATTGCGGGGCACAGTTGTCATAAATATTTTCGAATCAAATCGATTTTAAAGGCGACCTAATTTTCTGTCAAAGGTTGTCGGAACCGTGTAGCCTGCCTAACGGAGACCGACGGTCAGGGGAACCACATGCACAAGACGGACCTTTAACCGGTCAGACTTGTCGGTGCCAAGAACAGCACAGTCGTGTACCGAAAGACCCTGTCAACCAAATGTTTCTCTCTTCGTGTTTACCTTCATTTGCGGGGATGCACCACGCTCCAAGAAATGCCAGACTCCAAACCCACGTCCACGCCACCAGCCGAATACCAAAACTCCTCAAGCGAGATTGCATGGCGCATCCAAAAACGCAATCGGTGACAGGGGGAGATTTTTACAAAACAGCAGCGGCCTCGGTCAGCATAGAGCGGGATACCGTAAAGAAACCATTTGTATATTCACGCGTTCGCTCAGAGAGAAGAGAGCTCATACTAAGCGGCGGGTAGAGAAGATACTGAGGAGCTGTGTGCGCTCTGGGTTTGGAGAGGCGGGCGGCGCGCCGGGGGGCGGAGAGAAGCGCAAGTCTCTCCAATCACCGCAGATCCTCCACAGGTAAACCCCAGTGCTGCGGGACTCGTTTCTTCAAATGTAAATTAATTACTGCACTCGTTACCGTTTCCAAACGTAACTCCATTGCTTTGTGCTGCCTATGACTGTACTCTTCTCCTCCTTGGGCTGTATTTCTGCACGAGTAAGACGATAGTACTCATACATAGTAAGTATGTCTTAAAAAAAACATACAAAACACTTATTTCGCGGCTTTCTGCTGAACTTAAATAGCCTTAAAATAGATTGGACGACAGGGAACGCTGGATCGATTCACTTGCTATAATGTCACAAAGAGATTTGGATAAACGAGATTATCCAAAATATGAATCCACATTATATGAATTAGCATTTTCTGTTTCCCGATATATATCTTTGACAGAGTATGATGAGATTTAAAGGTATCTTTATTGGACAAAATGACCTTGGAGCATATAGTTTTTCTTTACTTGGAGATTTTTCATATTCTTTTTATCTGTATCCATAGAGTTGGTTAAAATATATGACATGCATTTTATTTTTTTAAATAATGTTTTACTAGAATGTATAAGATATTAAGAATACACAAAGACTAATATAAAGTGAAGATTACAAACTCAAAGTAATGCTTGTTTTTTTTTAAGGAATCTGTGAAACATTTTTTTTTACAAAGAAATGTTTAATTCCATTATTTCAGTGCGAGACAGAGTTTTTTAAAGACCCCTTATAAAGTTATCAGAACTGTGTAGTGCGTGCCTGTCTGAAGTGTGAATATGTAATAACTACACGCTCCCACCCTTAGCACTTACACACATATACTCTCTGCCAACTCTTCACGCTGTAGCTGTGAATGCAATTTGTTCTTTGTCTGCTTCCTAGTTAAATGTGTGTTACACATGTACTATTGTCTCTATCTCTCTCTTTGTCTCGAGGCTTATCTCTCTGTCTTCATCTCTGTTTGTCTGTCTCCCATCCTCCCAGTTTGTCTGTTTCTATTTTTTCCGCCTCCTTTTCACCCTCCATGCTGCAATTAGACTCTTTGATCACTGAGGGATTATGGGTGATATTCCTGTGGATTACCCTGCTAGCACCTCCTACGCACCTTGTGTGCATTCATACATACATGCACCGATTCAGTCCTTACTCAACCAAGGTAGAGGCACACAGTAAGATCTTAGGTGACCCCACTGTGACCTTCCTTGTCAATCACGATAAATACAATAAAACCCCATTTTTTTGTACTTCTTTGAATCTAAAATGTTGCCCTTCTTTTATTGTAAATTATAAATATTGTTTGCCAAGCACAACCGGGACTGTAGGTGTAATGCCAGGGTGGTGGTGGTGTATTGTAGACATGTAGGGGTCTGATCAGCACTGACAGCGGGTGTGGAGGTGGTTCTGGAATGCCAGAAACTGTTGTTGTCTCCTGGAGGTGTCATCGGATTAATTCTATAAAATGTCTGCTTGGAAAGTACAAAAAAATAAACCTTAAACCACCCCCTAACAGTTAGATATTGTTGATGTAAGTTTTAATTCTATTGTTTGGAGATGTGTTTTATTTGTTCCTTTGGGTGTTTGGTAATTAGTGGATGTTGTGATGTCTATTTTAGATATTTCCAGATCTGCTACAATTGGGTTCAGTATTATTAGAATTGGAATGATTGAAACTCCCTAAGTAGGATACAGGATTATTTTCTGTAAATGTATTTCACATAAAAAACATAAACACTAAGAAAAGACAATTGTACTTTTAATTCATTATGGTTATTGTTAATCAAATAGAACTGTGGTTAAACCTTGGTTGTCTTTGAACACTGACAAGAGAGACATTTACAAAAGAAGTTCTGGCAGGCAGGGAGCAGCGTTAGCATTAAGTTATGAAGCAGTCTGTATGTAATACTGATGTCTCTATACAACCTACTAAAGCAGAGCAGACCATCGGTGAAAATATGATTTCTGTATAATTAATCGTAAAGCTACTATGAGGACCTTTAACTTTGTCGATCTTGGCAGTCCCTGTGGACAAAGCAGTAGCTTTTATCTCTTTGCTAATCCTGTCATGTACATGTGTAAATGGTTAAGTGTTAACTCTTCTTATTCTCAAAGTTGATTGAGTATTCACTTACTTACTCTTAATGCTGTTTGATGCTGGACAGGTAGTCAAAAGTTGGAACTTGAGTCATCCATTGTAGTTTATGAAAAAACATGATTGTTGCCAATTCAAGTTTGATAAAAAAGAGAAGTCTGGTTTTGAAGTTACAGAAAATGTGTGTGAAGTGAAGCTCTTGTGGTTAGGGAGGTAAGTCATCAACATGGGGTGTCTAGTTAGGACATGGGAGGCTGGGATTCCTTTTTAGCATTTATTGATAACTAAATCAATGTACACAGATGCACAGGCACATTACTTGCTGTATCGTATTAGGTGGGAATGTGTTCTAAAACAAAGAGGAAACAAAGACATCTACGTTAACTACGTTACCCACATACACGTTTTGCCATCTACAATTAACATAAATCTCACAATATTATGACCATAAATTGCTAACAGAAACTATTGCCTTTTACAATGAATACACACATTAACACTTACTTGTGGTCAGTCATAAACACACACAAATTGTTAAACAACTGAAACAAAGCTTCTGTTAAACGTCCAACTTTACCGAAAAAACGAACTGCGAATTTTGAACCAGTGCAAGCCGTGCGCAAAACGGTTGTTGACCTGCAACGGGTTCCAACGTCACTGTCCACCTGTCCTCCTGTCCTCCTGCCACCTGAGCCTTTTGCACAGTGTGCTTCCATTCACTCCCCAAACCTCCACAACATTACAAAAAATATGATCCAAAATGTTCAAAGTGTAAAAGATCCTAATGGGAACGTTGAACCATTTCTTTGGTGGTTAAATGTTTCTGCTGTATATAGTTTTTAACATGATTTTTAAACATGTTCCAAACTCAGTGGTTTAGTGCAATCAGATGTAATGTTACCTTGGGGCCTGAACAGTCAGCTGTGATTTTGTATCTGCCCACAAATGACAGTAGGGGAGGGAATGGGAGAGGAAGGTCAGGCTAGGTCACTAGAACACACACACACACACCCCTCTGACACTCAGACACACACACACACACACACACACACACACACACACACACATTTGTAGCTCAGAGAACCTTGTTGTTGCCAATATAGAGACGTCTTTTTCTGGTATAGAAGTAGCAAGTCAAAACACTCCACAGCAAGTGGTTTGGGCAAGTTTAATGATGATTTAATATTTTGAATAACTCTATATAATCGACCAGACAACCCTCCCTAGGGAGAAACGGGCATTGAGATAATCGAGGACCCCCCTCCCCCCACCCACTTACAGACACACACACACACACACACACACACACTGCACCCCCATTCCCCAAAATAATCAGCTTTCGGGCTTGACCAGATGGCCTCTACTGTAAAGAACTCTGGGATTTTCTAGAATGCTGTGGTAATATGTTGAGACATTACAACAAACGTGTGCTGTATTACAGTTACTGAGATGCATTTACATGTTTCCCCTGAAGCTGTGGAACCCTCAACATGATGGGTTAAACTTTAAAAGTACAATTCCTTTGGCTTGTCTTCTTGGCTATCACTTGTGGGATATTTGTAAGATATGACAACTTAATTTTTTTGTGTAATCAGCCGTAAGTGTCTGAATGTTCTGCTTTAACTGTTTCACTGGTAAGTGGTTAAATCCAAGACTGCTTTATCCCTTCAAGCTGAAGAAATTATGTTTGAGTGGCATAGCAGAAAAAGAAAAAACATTTACAAACCTGATTTGAGGTGTTTCAAAGAGGATGATGAATCCTTTCATGGCAGGCATTTTGGCATTTCATAGCAGGGAAGCATCTTTCTAATTACTGACATGAATGATGGCAGCACATCATTTAGATGTCCCCATTCCAAGGCCCCGTGATGGTGCATGACAGACACTGGAATGGCTTATTTAGTGAAAGATGGCCATTATTTTTTTTGTAAGTTACACCTGGGCTTTTTAAGGTGTTTAAGAACATTCACAGATTGGAAGTTCCAAAGAGATCAAGCCCAGATTGAGGCACTGGCATCCTATTGTTTGGTCATGGTGACTGTTCAGTGTTGAGGAGACAAGAGAAGTAGAACATAGTGTGAAACATATTATTTGTTCAAATCTTGTCACAGAAAGTTCCAAAAAGCTATTAAGAAGAAATGGATGAGTTTGACATTATGTGACCAGATACTACCACAAGTGGACTCCCATTCATGTAGAATCACAAAGGGTAAAATAGGTCTTCTTTCATCACCTTGCTGCAATTAGAATAACCGGTATCTACTCCACTAGTTAACTAACATCTCAACAAGTTATCAACCCTCAAACAAAGTTCTACATTTACAATTCTCTGGCCTCCATTTGACCCCGAAACATGGAGCACTTGTTTTGGGCTTATAAAGAAGGAATGCACACAGAAAAAGCCGCACACACTTGCACTGACATGCACATACACACACGTACACATCCCCGTGGGCATCGTTAAGCCCTGCTTAGCAGCTCAGTGAGGCTGGCAGGCAGTGCTGCTGATATTCTCTCTCTATTTTGGCTGCTCCCCTCTGCATGCTGCTCCAAATCCTACTGCTCTCTTTTCACACATTTTATCTCCCAACTCAGGGCCTACAGAATATATACTTTATATAATGAAGTGTGTGTAGGGGCTGAGGGATAACTTATTCTAAGTGCAACCCGTGGAGAAAAAAATGCCTGAGGATCCAACATGAGCTGAAGAATAAATAATCAAAACAAAGCGCTTTGGTTTCATTTAGTAAGTAATGAAGGAAACATTGACTTCTTTATAGTATGTTCATTACATGTAATGGAATTTATTCAGCATGTATATTTGCATGTAGGATACGTTGAGCTCCTGATAGATACATATAAACTTTGATCTTCTGAGCAGGGATTATATTGGAACAAAAAAATGATGCTTCTTTCCCCTCATCACTTAATATTTGCTCTGCAGAAATGCTGCCTTGTCAAGCATGCTTTTGTGACATTTTGGGATATATAAACAATGCTTCCAGTTCCCCTCAGCTTTAAGGAGTTCTGAGGAGACAGTGGCTTGTGGCAGAAGTCAATGTTCCTGAATTCAGACTACCCCATAATACAGGGCTACCATTTTGGAGTTATATAACACACATACCCTCCCTCTCTTTTTGCCCCCTAACACTTTGGCATCTTTTTCTATCGATTGCCTCCATTTCCCACAGGCAAGCCCCGCTCCCCCATCTTTTTTATCTGTTTCATCCTTTTTGTCTTTTCCAATATACCCCCTCCTCTCTCCCTCTTCTCACCAAGCCTTCCCCTTCATCCATCCCTGCACATTTCTGTCACTTTGCTTTTCTTTCCCTCGGCTACAGTACACTCTTCCCTCTCCGTTTTGTCTTTTTATCTCCAATGCTAACCTTTTATTATCCTTAGGTCTCACTTACTTCAAATTTAGTGATATAATGTCTTGCTCAACGGGTTAAATTGCGTAGCTGTAAGACCCAAGTTCTGAAAATGATTACATTTCTTCACATGATACGGTGGACATTTCTCCCTGTTTTAGCCTTGTGAAGACATTTAACACTTGCTGTGTACACACACACACACACACACACACACACACCCTCCCATCTCTAAAGCCCTGTATTTCCTCTTTCTATTAACTAACAACGTCTGCACCATGCTGGCTGGCTGCAAACATACACACACACACACACACACACACCCTAGGGGTCCAGGGCAATCCAATCGACTATTTGTCCAGGTCAGTGGTGTTAGCCAAATGCTGGCAACTTTCTATCTTTTTAGTCATCAGTTCATCCTACTCTCTGGGCAAAAAAAACCTGACTTTTATTGTATTTTTTTTTACTTTTTTACAAAAAATATCATCTTGACTTTTTGTTTTAGAAAAGTACACACATCTGTTCTTCTCCCTCTTTCTTTGCATTTACCAATTAGAACACTGTAGATTTGTGCAATGTACAATCATACATGTGAACATCAAAACTAAACAAAATGTATATACAATATTAAGTAGCTAGAAAACAGTGCATGACATCAGCATAACACTATCAATAGCATTGATCTAAAATTGCCCTGACCAGCTGACACAGTTGACATTTTTAATGGTTGATAAAATAATTTACTTCTAAAATAAAATTGTATGAATCTTAAGAGGTAGATAATGAGTGGTGTACTGTCCAGTAAAGTATGTTGGCAATGTCACTGCAGTTTGTTGCTGCCAAACAGACAAAGTAAGGTTCAAAAGAGGGGATTAGGGCAATGGCAGTTGATTTTGACAATAAATATTGCCTAAATGCTACTTTGGCTAAGAACCTTGAGCATACATATGAGGTAAAAATTCTGATTATATATAAAAAAATGTTACATTTTAGCAATTTGAATGTTCCCTGTGCTTATATCTGACAACCAAAGAGAACTGCATGGACTATTTTCCTATTTTACCACAGAGCTGTTTACCTTCCCACTCAGAAGTCAATGTTCTAATGAAGTGTAAAAAGCAAGACACATATATTCCCCTGAGCCTGTATTACATACATGTAGAGTTTGTTTTTAAACTTCAAACACAGGCTTGAAATCCTCATTGTAACTGTGTTTACCTCCACCCTCCTGTCCCCCAACTGAGATATATACATCAACCTGCCCCCTGCCCACACTTGCACATGCTGCTTAATTTGAATGTTACACATGAAAATGAATGGGTCCCTATAGAGCAATAACAGAATAGATGGTCTCTGTGTGTGTCTGTGTGTACAGCTGGGTATAAAGGAGGGAAAGTATAGTTCCCTTGGGACCAAACACATATCATAGTTTGATTCCTGCTCTCACCAATGCACAGTTTATATGTTTTTTATGTGAGTGTGTGATTTTTGTCTTTAGTCTGGGTCAGGAGAGTTGATAAGACGGATATACTAGGTGAGCTAAACAGCTGTCATTGCTGGTTGAGTAGGATGTAAAAAGTGTCAATTCAGTGACTCATTTTACATTTATTAACCGATGCTAAATCTTACAAATCTAAGCTCCACCTTCTATATGTAACCAAAAGTATCTTCACAACTCAATAAACATGTAAAAGACACCCAATAACACTGGCAACTTGCGTGATTGCAATATGTTACTAATGTTTTTGTAATGTGAAGTCTTGTAAGTGCCTAAATTACAAAAGACACAGGAAGCAGGAAATATTGCCAATTTCCTTTAAATGTATGTGATTCTTATCGAGATACATTTTTAGACAAGTTATCACACATCTAAGAATTGTTTTTTTTTCATGCTTTTTTTCTTTAAAGCTCCTGAGAGGAGTTTTTAACAGTTCACAGCTCACACTGAAATTAATACTGACCTCCAAAGGCAAATGCGATCATCAGCGAGTAGATTTACTATTTCTTTATAGTTATTTTTAAGGCCTTTTATTAGCAAACAGTGGGTCAGTGTCAGACAAGGCGATTCACAGCATGCTGCTGAAAGAGCCTTTTTTTTTAATTTTCACAGTGAGTGATACTTTTGACTGTTAAAAGAAAACTGGAAGAGCTCGCCAGAAAACACTCCTCACGCATGTACACAGTATTAACAAAATATGTACTACTTTGTCCACAGGGGTCGCCAAGATCAACACAATATAAAAGTGCCTCACCGTAGCTTTAATACAATTCAGAAAATCAAATACTCTGCAGATAATGTTTTTTTTAACTCGAAAGGATTCGAGGAAATCTGACACACGCCTATGCTAAGGCTGTAGCTATTGTTGAATTAAAACTTTTATTTTATTTATCCTGCTGAAAACTATGGATTTGGTATGGAAAAAATATATATTATTTGTTAAATTTTAATATAATATTGTGAGACAATATGCATGTAAAGCCTCTTATTTTGTAACAAGCTGCCATGAAGAAAACTAAAAGTATCCAATTTTCTTTAGTCATAAGTCTGCCATGTAGTCATTTTCATGGTGAGTACATGCATGTTTTAAAAAAATATCCATGTATTTTTATTTTTATATTTAGATGTTGAGCTGAGGGAAGCTCTGGCTCAGTGGAAGAGTCGGTCATCTCTCAATCAGAAGATTGGTAGTTCGATCCCTGCAAAATAGAAGAGTCCTAGAAGTGTAGGTGTGAGACTGTGCGTGAATGCAGTTAGTTAGATCCTGGTGTGTAATATGACAGCAGATCACCCATTTATCGTATATTTATACTTAAACTGAAAAACACAAAAAGAAAATGCATGTGACCTCACACAGTCTTGGTGAAAAATTAAACATTGAACCCATGAAGCAAATTTGCCAAGCTACGTGGAAGTGCACTTCATGTCATGCACAGAGCCCCCTAAGTACGACAGACTGTAATTTGCCACAGTCAGGGATTTTACTGTGGTCTTCTATGCAAAATTGTCTGTCTTTCCACAAGGGACCACTATTTTTCTATACCTTGCAAAACTGATTCATCACGCCATTGTATAGCAGAAATGTGCCAATAATTAGGGCTGCTATAGCCAGGTCAAGGGCTATCTTTTTCAGCAGATTTACTTCTTACATTGCACTGACACTTTCTTTTTTTATCATTACTGATAATGAGCTTTTTCCCTATGCAGTTATGTTATTTCAATCCACTTTTTATTGCCAGAAATAAGTAGGATAAGGACATCCAGCTCAGCACTTCACCACTGGGGATGAACTGCACTTGAGTTGATTAAGTAATGCAGAAATATTAAACCTCTTCATGAATTCCATAAAAATACAGATGTAAGTAAGCCAGTTCATCACTGTTTGGTTTTTTGAGCAGCATAGAAAAAAGCATTTTCTCTATCTTCGTATAGCTGTGGAGGAGGTGGTGGTACAATGCCAGTTTAAAGGGGGACATATATTCTACGCCTGTGTCGCTATCTGATGCCCACAGACACAGATGGTTTTGTAACTGTATGCCGCCTGCCAGAAGAGAGCTGTTACAGCTGGTAGACATTGCAGAGGCTCACTAATAACAGATGGAAATATGGGCTCGCTAGATGCTCATAGTGTATCACTGAAAGATTAAGTCTTTTAAGTCATTCATTATATACATATCTGCATCTTTTGGCATTCTACACGAGTAGAGGAAGCTGATAGCGGCCAATTTAAAAATCTGGTTATTTTGAGTGTGAGAATTTGCATAAAAATCACTAAATGCTATTTTTTTTTTAATTAGATCAGTGTAACCCACAGCTTTGAATAGCAGCTTGATGGTCCATGCCAAGGATTCCTGAAGGTCAAAATGGTAATATTTTCATGTTTCAGTTAATGTCTATTTGCCATATGCCATGCCACATTACATTGTCCATATTTAATTTTAGATGCAGCTACTTGGGATGCAAAACAAATTTTTAGTTAAAAAGCTGACTTTACGATGCTATCTCGTCTCATCAGGCCTCATCATTTACGTGCCAGGGGAGCAGCGGCACAGCTGGCGACACTGCAGTGGTGCTCCAACAACAGCTTGCATCCAGACACAAAGGACAGCAATGAAAAGAGACATAAAAGACCTTATGGCTTTATGTTTCTTTCATGGGTATGGAGACACTGTGGCTAAAATATGCTGAAACCACCAATTTCAGAAAAACCTTTTCATACTCAGATGAGATGAATTGTGTTTTTCAGAGAGACCTGGCGAAGGTAGCTGAGAGGTTTTTGTTTTTTTTCTGTAAATCTCTACCTAATGCAATGATGCAGTACAGTGCAGTTTGTTCATACAAATGTCTCAACACCATTATTAACAGTTTTAGACACTAAGGTTAAACAATGCATAAAAAAGTTTGAACCAACAAGGGTCCAGATCCCTTTGTGAGTTTATTCCAATCCACTCGGTGTAACCTCTGTAGGGATCTGTGCATGCTATCAGCCTGCTGTTGGTATCAAAGAGTAGCCTGGTGAGCTGGACTTTCAAATTCAGCATCCAATATTTTCTTTAAAAAAACAAAAACAAAGAAACAGACAGGGCATACACAGGGTATGTGTATGTCCTCAAAAAGATGTTTTAAAAAAAGAAAGATGCTGGATGCCTCTTATTCTAATGCAGGATTCTAGTTTGATTGGATTGGAGAACCTTCATGCTTACATTGAACACCAAAATAAACACAAGCATTACAGACACTTCTGTAAATCATTGAAAATGTAGTAAAAAAAAGAAAAAATACCAAAGAAAAGAAGATTAAATGCCTCATCAAAAATTCACATTGGGCCATCCAATGTTGTTTAAAACTAGTCAGTTATATTGGAAACCATCTTCTATGCTCTTTCTGTTATACCCAGTTGTTGGAAAAGTAAAGGAAGTTTAATCAATATGATGGAGCATAAAAATTAAAGTTGCCAGTAACAATAACCCGTCATTGTCTAAAAAAGAAAATTGGCTTGTTGTTAACAAGTCATTCTTGACAAAAAAATGGGCACATACTGAGTGGATAATCCCGCAGCAGGGGTCTAAGAAAAGTTGATGCAGCTCTCTTCAGTCTGGGACAATGTCTTTTTTTAACCGATACACATTTAAAGCGACACATTTCAAGGGATGAGTATTGACTATTGCATGCTACTGTGTGCTTTTTTAGCATCCAAACGTTGGAACCCTTTCCAAGAATCCACCTCAATGTAATGGAGGGGTAAATGGATTGCTGGTGAACCTTAGAGCTATATTGTTGGGGAGACAGGCTCCTGATAGGGTCTTCCATGCAAATTGTTCCAAGGATAAAGTCAAGGCCAAGAGGAATTCATGGATCTTTGATGAATGAGCCAAGTAGGAGCTGCAGCACCTTGACTGGAATAAGGATACCTGGACACTCTCGTCAAGACAGACCGGGGTGAGTATCTGGTGGACTGGCCTTTACTCATTGGGTTCGGCCGGGCAAAGCACAAACAAATTATATGGACGCTTGCTTAATACAAGTACAAGGGTAAAATATTATTTGTTTTTTATTTTGAATATTTTTGCAAAATCAAAATAAAGCTTAAATGTATATATATTCAGACAGAATGTAATGGCAATGCAGAAAATGAAGAAGACAATTCCAATATTTTTTGACATAATCCATGCCAGGCATCTAACAGATAGAAGCTTTTTATTTAATCCCAAGCTTCCTGCATATAGTTTAACTCTGAAATTCAGGTGAATTTTCTCATGTCACTCCTTCTTTCTGTTATGGAGGAGTGCCTACCTTTAGTTTATCGTGTATCATTGCAACCCTTTCTAGGTTGTTGGCCTGTTAGCATGGATTATGTTGAGTGTCCAATATCATCCAGACAGACCCTCACACATCCTCCTACCTTTATTGGATTATAAAATGCTGCATTACTGTAACTGTAACAAAATGAATCACACTACATTTAATCTCACTAGCTGTTTGCCCCTCTCTATTCCTCTCCCACACACAGCATTACACACCAACAAACATGAGGGGAGGAAAATTAAAACTTCAAAGGAGTGAATGTAGAGAGTGATAGAAATAGAAAGAAAACTCTGTATGTGATAAAACAGCCCCTCTTGTGGATGCCATGTCTTGTTAGTTGTGCCCCTACGACAGCTCTGTTTAGTGTTTTGTTCTTTGTTTGTGGGTGTTTGTTTATGTGAGGTTTGTGAATATTCCATTACCCTTTTCTGTTAATGAAGCCAGTGCTTTGTCTTTGTGTATATATAGGTATATCTGCATATGTGCATCACTTTCAGTGCTAATAGTGTGTGTGTGTGTGTGTGTGTGTGTGTGTGTGTGTGTGTGTGTGTGTGTGTGTGTGTGTGTGTGTGTGTGTGTGTGTGTGTGTGTGCGTGTGTTTGCATGTGTCTGACAGCCACACGCTGTTTATCCTGGTGATGCAGCTCTCTTCATTTGGGGGCATTGTTACTTTTTTTACCAGAGGATCACAGACAAGCCCTGTCCCTAACAATACACATTCTCATCTCCATAATCCCACCATTCCTAAAGGGAGGAGATGGACAGAGAGACAGAGCATCAGGCAGAGAGAGAGAAAGGAGAAAGAAAGAAATGAGGGCTGAAAAGAGGAAGATGGTGGGAAGAAGAGATGAGATGACTTAGATAAAGGGATGGAGTATGGATAAGAAGCCAAAATTAAACAAAGTAGGGCCCAAAGAAGAAGGATGAGTGGTGAAATAAAGAAAAGGGAAAACTGTAGTTGCAGGTTAATTTAATAAAAAAAGATGTACAGGTACAAAATAGAAATGAGACAGCACAGGCTTGGTGATGGGGACAAGTAGAGCTGGGAAAGAGGAATAGAACCAGATTCAACTGCTGTGACTTATTGCAAACTAAATAAGAGAAAAAGGAATTAAATAGTGACATGGTGCAAGACAGATGGAAACAAGGAGAGAAAAAAAATCACTGGATTTGGTGACAGCTTTATTAAGGGTTAGAGCTCTTTCTGCATACTCCTCACTCCGCCAGTTATATGTGTGTGCGCGCTGCATGCAGAAAATAAAGTGCCAGACAGAGAATTCTGGTGCACAGGAAGTGTGATGTCAGTTGACCCCAATATAAACAAAGAGCCACCAGAGTCACACACACACATATGCACACGTCTACATACACACCCCCCTGGGGCACTTGCATCGAATTAAAAAAGCGTGATACAGGAAACATCTAATTACTTTTAGTGTATTTAGACACAACCAACGTAACACCACGCTCAATGATACATGCTAACTACTTGTGTGCATGCATCATTGAAACACTCAGAAAGACAGTTATATTTTATGATGACTGAGTCATCATTTGAAATGCTACATGAAGTTTTCTCTGAGGGGGAGTCAACCTACTTCTGCGAAGGGATCAGGGAAAAGAAAAAAATGGAAACAAAGTGAAAGAGATAATAAATACAGTGAAAACGAGCAGATAATGCAGCAAGGAAAAACCTCAACCTGTCAGATGAATTCTAAACCACCACTAAAGCTGCAGGCATAAAGTGAGAGTAGTGTGATTATTTAAGGCAACCAAGCAGGGATATGAAGTCATAGAATGTATAGAATTGTTTGTACATTTTGATAGCTTTGTCATTTTAATCTTTACCATACCAATACATTTACTGAAAGTTGTTATCAATAGCAGTTAGAATCTGCCCCTAGTTTTTGGATTAGTGAACACTCAAAACATCAGACCCCACATCTGTGTAAAATTGTCAGTCTAAAAGAAGCATTTTGTGTCTTACAGTTCTTTGACTGTTATCGTTTCCACTGCCAATTGTTGTGGTATTGTTTGTTTCGCTGTCTACAATGTATCAATGCACATGTGTGACTGGAAGTGTTTCTTTAGTTCCAAAGATGTTAAGATATTGAAAACTTTAATGGTCTAGTACAGAACCTTTATAGGCTCCTCTCTGCGAGTCCTTGGTGATTGAATAAAGCATTCTGTGTTCACCAGCGGCTCTTTGTCCTAAGTGCGAATTCACAGATGCAAACATCTAATCAAGCTTTGTGGAGTAACCCCCCACCCCTTTACATACCATGTTACATTAAAGTTGTTTCTCCCTGTCTATTAGGTCCACGACATGCCCTGCTGGGGCAAGACCTTGCAGTAAGGTTTGGAGGGCAGACAACTCTACAGTGTACGTGTAATACATCAGATTTCAATTGACTTCATTTTTGCAGTAATATTAAAAAATATTTATAAATGCATATTTTTTTACTGCATGTGTGTACCTCAGACAATGAGAATTCCTGTAAATTGTCCTTTCTGCAAAGTCTTAAAAAAAACACAAAATACAACAGGGTGGACAGCCAAACTTAAAAGAAGACCAAAAACGTCCGTTAAGTGCCACTATTGATCCCTAACGGGGCAGTGTCTCCAGCTATTGATTTTAAATGGCTTGGCTGGTAGCTAAAGGATCCTCTAAAGTTTCAGCTGAGTGCAATTCCGAGGGTTTTATATAAACAATGGAAGACAGAGCCCTTCTAAAATGACATAAGAGAAATAAAGTGAAGGTTGGAGTTTTACTTGTGACCTTAGGTGCCCTCTGTCTCTCCATGTGACCTTTTTAAGAAACCTTGACCACAGCCCCCTCTAAGTATGCACCCTCCAATTAAACCAGACAGGACAATGAAAATAAAAATCAAACACGTGGCATTTGACAGCTCCAAGCCAGTGGCCCATGTTACCTTTAAGATAAGCATGAACATAAACAGCATACATTGTCACAGTAAATTATCTAAAAAAAACTCCCACAGAGATTCAAATGTAAGAGAGATGTTGAATCTTCATAAACAATAAAGCTAAGTTGTTTACACAGAATGCTTAATTATTATAAGCCAAAAATGTTTTTTAGTAATATACATACACCATATGATGACAATCATCTCGAGATTGTTGGTAACATATAGAATACTGACTAGATTGATGGTCTTATCACAATGTAATTGTAATCCTGACAACACCCCAACAGCCTTTTGCCAGATGCCCTCATTCACTTTAAGAAATACAATATGAAAATGTAAAGATTCCTACAGATACATAAAATCCATATTATAAACATTTTTTAAAATACAATTTAAATTCCTATAGGATTATTGATCATAATGATTCTTTTTTGCAGAGCTGTGATGGGATTAGCATTCAGAGAAGCCATCAGACTGAGAACTGCTTATTTTGAACCCTGTTACATGTTACTTAGACGGAAATATGAGAAACAATATGCTCTTTCCTTCATGCTTCACTGTGTCTCCAACATACCTTATTATAATCTGTTATAGAGAAAAAGCAATGTTCAAATGCAGACGGAAACTGTATCTGTATATTACTGTGCCACATAATTGCATTGATTGAATTGATTCCATCTTATATCCATGCATTGGGCATAGAATAATCAACATATAGCACATAAACACAGGACCATACATTAAAAGGGATAAAATGAAAAAGAGATGGGCAAAGAAAAAAAAGCTGAAATATAAACCTGGATCAATCAGGAAGCTTTTGCAAACCACAGAAATGTGCTCATGGGATCACAATGCCATTAACTCTTTTACTCTTAGAGAGCTAAAACCAAACTGTGCGTTAATGACTATGTATTCAGCAAATCTTCTGCAAAATAATGTAGTTTGTTTGTTGTGGCAGAAAAACGGAGAAAATGTTCTTTACTTTGGCAGTATGTTGTTGCTTTCTAAGTGCACTGCATTGTGGGACAACCGTCATCAACAAGATGCTAAAAAATCTCAAGTTTTTTCTTAATTTAGTACTTTTTCAAATGGGGTTTTGCTAAGAATCACAATGTAGTAAGTATTTAAAAGACAGCTTTTGTGTTGCTAAACAACACCTCAGAATGGTGGCAGCCATGGGCCCTACTCAAGGAGTGTCAGCGACATCTCTGTTGCTATTGCTGTTTTTTTTTTAACCTTTTTTATAGACTTTTCCAACATACTGGCATGGCTATATAAAAGCAAGATCCAGGATGCTTAGCCTTGTTCCACTCTGGTCACCTTGTCTTGCCCTACACTCGCACCTCCTCCAAGGGTGGTTGCTGTGTGTGCATGTTGGTCTGAGTGTGTGTGCGTAGCAGGGCAGTGTGTCATTGTCGCAACTCAGCATTCTATCTTTTCAGCTCTCAGCTCCTAAAGGAATACTGGAACACCCACCCATCCTCCTGCCCCAAACCCCCACCACCCAAATCAAACACACGTACACACACAAACACACACAAGCAGACTGAGATTTCCTTAATGTACACTCAAAAATGCTCTATCTCAGTCAAAAAGTCATTGGGATTCAGACCATGTACTGTACTTTGGGGTCGTGACTTTCCGCTGTGTACATGGCCCAGAGCTATATAGCAGTGAGAGAGTGCACACTCTCTCTGTGATCTCTCTCTCTCTCTTTTTCAGTCTGACTCCCCCCCCAAACACACCCACACACACGCATACAGCTGCTGAATGATGTTTGAATTCTGATCTTTTTGCTCCCAGCACCAGAACAAAGAGATGTGATACTTTTTGTCTCTGTGTCTCACCCCTCCAACCAGAGAATCACACCTGTCTCTTTCCTAATTTCCATCTCTTTTCTCTCCTTCTCATTGCCTTCCTTCAGCTTTTGGCTAAATTAGATGTGAAAGTGTAAGTGACTCAAGTATTTTACACCAAACAGAAATTTTGAAACAAGAATTTGCAAACAACAATGTTGAAGAATTAAAAAAAAAAAAAGCTTTCACTTCAGTTGTCTAATAGAACATTTTAATAATTAAAGGGCTGTAAGTGTAATTGCCTTTTTTATGTGGCTCTCCTTTCTAAAGCTATAGATTGTTTGGGAAAATATGCAGGCAAAGCATTTGTCTCCCTACCAGGCAGCACAGCTAAGCTAAACAAATGTTTTCCCCTCTTGCTTTGGTAAAACAAAGGACCAATGATAAACTTCTCTCTGTAATGCAGACTCCACCCCCCACTGCCTGACAGAGATGTCTATCACAGCGACTAGACGCAGACCCCCTCCCCTGTCTTAAGCTCTTGTTCTCTTTCCCCCATTTCTCGTTCTATTTTTCTCCTATATTTCACAGTGGTCTCTGTACTTCCACTCTTTTTCTCATGCCTTTAATCTCCAAATTTTCATCTTTTGCTCTCTCTGTGGTGAACTTAAATACTCTGCAGCATGTTCCCCATCATTCAATTGCATTTCTGTAAACCCAAATCCTGTTTCCTCTCTCCTCTTTTTTTTCTCTCACCTCCTCATCCTGACACCCTCTCTGTCTTCATCCTTTTCGTCACCCTCTTTCTCACTCAGCCCTCTCATCCTTCCTCCTCCTCTTCCCCTTCCCCCTCTCTGCCTGTATCTCACTCTGTCCTAGTTTCCACAGCCTGCGTTATGAATTATGTGCAACTAGCTTGCCTCATGAAAGAATCATCTTGGTCGATGAATAATAGATGCTAAGGAGAATAGAAGTGTAGGTTACAAACTGTGTTTACCCTCACTGCATCATCAACTGTCTTATTAATTTCACCATAGTTAAACAACTGACTGACTGAGTCATTTTATAAAGCAACAAACTACTTAAAAAGAGGCAACCAATATGATCCCAAATATGCCATGTACAAGTATACTGGTCAGGTCACTTCTTGATACTGCTTCATTGATTTCATCATCAAAAGACTGACTGAATGAAGTTTGTAGCCTATCTGTCAACCGCAGATAAATAAAATCAACTGTATTGAAGAAATAGTCTCTCAAACCTGCTGGTGATAAAGTTGATAGACAATTAACGATAACAGATGATATATCAGTGTTCCAGTTAGGAAGTGATATTTTACACTCTTTGCTGTTCAGTCCACCACAGCTAAAAGACAAAATCCCTAGTAACTGAATTTCTGACTTCTTATCTATGATGAGTTGAGAGGTTAGTACTTTGCACATTAACTACATGCCACTCGTGTATGAATGGTGGAAAGAGAGGAAAATTGTGCATGAATGAATAAATATAGTCAATTTACTAAATGGCTTGTTCTTCTGATTACCTGCTTCTGCTGTCCCTTCTCTTCTGAGAACTGTAAGAGAAGCCATTGGCGGCTGTGGCTCAGTGGTAGAGTCAGTCGTCGCTCAATCGGAAGGGGGTTCGATCCCTGACTGTGATAGTCACATGTCGAAGTGTCCTTGGGCAAGACACTGAACCACAAATTGCTCCCAGTGGCATAGCCATCGGGTATGAATGGGCAAAGATCTGACTGGAGATTGGCACTTAGGCCTTTGCCATCAGTTTGTGAATGGGTGTGAATTGGTGAATGTGACATGTAGTGCAAAAGCACCTTTGAGTTGTCGCAAGACTTGAAAAGCGCAATATAAGTACAGTCCATTTACCATGGAATCAATCACATTGCTAAAAAAAAGTCAGTGTGAACCAATGTGATCATTACAAAATATCCATGGTTGAGGTATGGTGATGGTAAGGCACTAAAACACCTTGTGAAGGTCACAGAAACATTGCAATTATGGTTAATAATAAGGCAAACGTAAAATGCATGTCTGTGACAAAGTAAAAAAAAAAAGGCTTATGCCCAGCCACTGCTACATAAAAGGCACCCCACACTGCTTCCTTGGCAAAACTTGGCGACTACAGTGCAACTTATGCTAGTTTCTACCCCAAAAGTTTGACTACAATAGATGTGAACTGTGGAAAGAGAAAGCTGTAGAACATGCACTCTAAGCAGGGAAAAACTAGGCAAAGATATTTGCTATGTTAAAATTCATCAAAATAATTCACATACCTATATCGCAAAATGGAAGACTACTACTTAAACACCACAGTTGTGAAATTTAGGTTTGCTTTGCAGAGCTAAAAGTAGCAGTGTGAAGTAGCAGCTGCTAAACATGACTCTGGTTCTGCTCCAGGTTTCTGCCTGTTAAAAGGAAGATTTTCCTCTGCCACTGTTGCCAAATGTTCCTCAGTACTACTCATGGTGGATACATGTTGGGTTGCTCACTACATAACGTTAAAAAAGAGTACGGTCTAGACCTGCTCTTTTTGAACAATGTCTTGAGATAACTTTGGTTATGATTTGGGGCTATACAAATACAATTTGATTGATTGATTGATTCAGGGTCGCGGGGGGGCTGGAGCCATCACAGCTGTCAATGGGTGAGAGGTAGGGTGCACCCTGGACTGATTGGCAGTCAATCACAGGGCTGACACACAGAGACAGACAACCTTTCGCGCTCACACCCACACCTATGGGCAATTTAGAATCACCAATTAACCTGACAAGCATGTCTTTGGACTGTGGAAGGAAGGCGGAGTACCCGGAGGGAACTCACGCAATCACAGGGAGAACATGCAAACTCCACACAGAAAGGCCCACTTTGTCCCATGCGAACTAGGAACCTCCTCCCTTCGAGGCAACAGCGCTAACCACTGGACCTCCGTGCAGCCCTTTCTGTAAAAAAGCCTGTTATTATTGAAAACATACTTATAATTATTATTTTCCGTTTTTGCCATTAACTCTGCCAGAAGATACCCCCATCTAGACCTTCAAGAAGTCATCAGCAATCTAAACCATGATTAAATGACAAGCTGGAAAGAGTAAGAAAGCAAGAAAGATAAATTATCTTGTGCTTCAGTCCAGGGGTGGACAGTAACCAAGTAAATTTACTTGAGTACTGTGCTTAAATACATTTGTTGAGTATCTGTACTTTACTTGAGTATTATTTTTTGGGGAAACGTATGACTTTCACTCCACTACGTTTGAAAGACAAATATCGTACTTTTGATTCCACTACATTTCTATGAATATTCTCGTTACTCGCTACTTTTGCTCTGAAGTCAGCAGATTTTTCTTTTCTTTCCCACATCCGAAAGACAATATACTGTGTTTGTGTAGTTCTGCGTGTGGTTTGTCTAAGTTGTGTTGCCGTACCTGTACCTTGCGCGTCTCCATGGTTGAACGTGGAACAGACACAGAGCAAACGTCTCTCAGACCAGGCAGTTCATTTAGTGGTGGTAATGATGGCTACGGCAGAGAACGATGACGATTCACCCACTTATGCATTGTAAAAATACAACAATGTTTTTTCGATTTTTTTAAAAAGTACTTTATATACTTAAATATTTTTAAAAGCAAGTACTCCAGTACTTCAACTCAAGCAATAGTTTGACCGAGCAACTTTCACTTGTATTGGAGTAATATTTGACCAGGAGTATCTATACTTTGACTCAAGTAGTTGAGTACTTTTTCCACCACTGCATCAGTCATCAATCTATTAGTTTTATCCCCCCAAAAATAGCAGGGAAAGACATTGACAAATCAAGAAATATGAGGCTTATATACAATTAGCATTTCTGTTCACAGGTGCTACTGTAAAATGTCTGTGATGCTCAACAATCCCTATTGATTGTCTCATGTCTTATTATCACTTCTGGTAAATAGACTTTGTGTCAGACATATTTTACATGCCTCCTTCATGGCTCATCCAATATATAGGCCATGTCATCATAAAAATATCATACAGTATGTTTAACATCCTCTATTGAACAATTTAATGAAGATCTTACAAATTTACACAGATAGGACAAGGCTGTTATGGGATCTCATGTTAAAATGACAATGTATGTACCCTGTGTACTCTCTGAGATAGGCTGGCAAGCCAGCAAGGAGAAAGAGAGCCAGGGGTAGAGAGTTGTGTGGTAATTATAGATCAAGAGGATGGTAATTCTACTGAGTCTCTATCCCTATAGGGTGGGGGGAAAGGAGGGGGGGGGGAGAGCAGAGAGAGAGGGGAAAGACTCGGGGAGAGAGAGAAAGATCGGGATAAAAGAGAAGAGAAGCAGAGAAGAAATTTGAGAGACATTGAGAGGATTTACATCTTCATTTAGTAATATCACATAAGACAGCATTTTTAGACAACATGAGTCAGGATTAAATTTAACATACATCATCTAACAGAAAAACAACCACAAAACACATTTCTATCATGACTTTTTTGTATCCTAACATCTAATATCTATCAATGTTTATCAGCAGTGTGCCAGATAGCTGCTAGCCAAACTTCTTTTTTGTCTGTCTCATGAATTGCACGATACGTCACAAGCTCGTCACAGCAGTCTTTGAAGCAGGACCTAAAGAAAAGCACTGAGCAGACACATCAGGCTGGAGAATCTTGGCACTTGCCTAGAACTTGATTTAAGACCCACTGTTGGATGAGGGGAGTAAAAAACACTGCATTTGCATTTGCAATATTGGTAAAAAGGCAGGGAAACACCATAAGTGTTGCTTAGCTGCTTACATACAAAAAAAGTATGGTGCAGATGACCTGTCTAGCAATATGGTAGCTCAGGGGGTACATTTTCATTTTTGGCTATACTAGCAGGTTAAGTATGCCTCTTAGGAAGTGGCTTAATGATCACTTAGGTCTCACTCTATGTTGGTGTCAAATTCACATTTCTCCAATATAGGTGACAAAAAACATCCCAGCTAATAAAGGTGGAAAAGGCCAATACAACAGGTATCCCTGTAAAAAGATCCTGGTTTTTATGCTCTTTATTTAAATGGTTAAATGGTGGTACGTGTTCCTATCCAGGACATCTGCAAACACCACCATCGACAAAGCAGCATGTCTTTTAAAAACCTTTTGATAAGTCTAGTAAGTAATATCCAACTCTTCCAAACAGAATTATTTTGAAGTTACTCTATTGAGGCAATGGTGTTATCAGAGACATATTGCCATAACCAGTGCTTTAAGCGTAACTGCTGCCCTCCATTTTGCTAAAAGGACTGACTGGGCAATTCTGTTGTCCAACCCAAGAAGGCCTGAGATAAAAGTCTTATTTTATTTTTATGATCATATTCATGCTGTGCTTTCCCCTTGTACAAAACAAAGACGAACTATGAGATAAAGACATGGCCAAGTAAAGAGAGAGCGCACAAGGAAAAGAGAAGGGCAGGTTTAAATGAAATATACACGGCCAAGTCAGAAACTAAAAGATAGGTTTAAAGTGAAACAAAGAGGATTTAAGAGTGAAAAGGGTGAGTGACTGTGAAACAGATGGAAAAAACAATAAGAAAGGAAGATTAGATGGGGAAGAGAGAAGAAGACAACAAAAGCTTGAGAACTGGAGAGTAGCAGTGAGATAAATTAGTCTGCCTGCTCTCTTGTCTCTTAAAGCAGAGATATTTCAATATTGACACAGCTAGCTGCACACAGTACAATCTCCTTGGTTAGAGTCAGGAGGATACAAGCACAGCCTGCATCCACACTTAAAAGCTTCAACACATCATTGATGTTTTTATCCCCCCCAAGGATTGACATCAGGACAAAGCTTTAAGTCCTGCTCTTTTTCAAACTGCATATCAAACGTTTTTTCCTATGTGGTCTGAATATAAATATTAGATCAGATATGAGCTCTTTACCTCCTCTCCTTAGAGGCAACCAAAGTCACAGAAAGATGTGTGTAATTTTTTCAAGCTTAACTTTCAGGTGCAAAAATCTGTCTGCACTTCAGTGTTGGAAAATGAACTGCAATATTAAAAAGGGATTAGTGTTCTCAAGTTTAAACAAAGCTAACTCAAGTATCTTTTCTGAAGTGTTCCTTTTTAGTTCTAAAGGTTTGTTACACTGTGCCATTTAAGATGTCTTGGGTGTATTAAGAGCCCTTCAGATGTCATAATTTGTTGAAATTCTGCTTTTTTTTAATGTTTTCTGAGGACTTTTGGAAGGAGACACAAACAGGGTTAAACATGAAGTTAGCAGGTGTCTCACAGACAGGTCAGTAAAGTTTTTATTCAAAATGGATATTCTTCTGGCATCGTATTTAGCGAAAGCCAACAACAAAAAGCAACTTTGACAGGACTTCTGATTATCTAACACATGTTCATTTAATGCTTCCAGCAGCTAACTTCCTTCACCTCATCCTTGCTCTCTCCTCACTTTTCTCCTTTGACTGGTCAGTGCATCACCTCTAATCCAATGGCTTCATTAAATGATAAGAATGGCTTTAATGAGCACCACTGTACATTCACACAGAGGTGAGAAAGAAAAAAAGAACGGGGGACCTAAAGAAAACAGTGCATGTGAAGACAAAAGAGTGCACTCTTAGGAACAAAGAGTTCAAAATGGGTTCTTCCTGAAAGACTGTATAAGTTTTGCCCCTTTTCCCTGTGTGTCTCCTGTGTTCCCTGCCCTTGTGTTTCTTGTCGTCTCTCTCTTTGTCCCTGGTCGTGGCCATCCTCAGTGCCCCTCACCTGCTCTGCCCATTACCACATCCTGACTGCTTCAGCCTGCTCACCTGTTAATCATCAAGTCATAAGCCTACAGTGTATACATCAAATCAAATCAAATCAAATCAAACTTTATTTACATAGCACTTTTCATGCAAAAAGAATGCAACACAAAGTGCTTCACAGAAAAATTAAAATCATATCACTAGAATTAAAAACATATCACAATAATACAAATACTGGAAACTTGCCCCTCCCGACCCACCCGCAGAGGCACACATACACTTTATCACACACAGATACAGACAGACACACATGTACACGTATGCACATACAAACTCACACACATACAACCACCCACACACACGCACGCACTCAGGATAAAACATGGTAGAGAGGCATGGCAGGACACCGAGGAACAGGTGAGGAAAACGCCTGTCTCTTCAGTTATTCATCGCCAGATCATTCAGTACCAACGCGGTACAAACTTAAGGCCAACCAGTTTGTTCCTTGTGCTTTATATCATTGCTTCCTCATGTGATTGCCTGCATCTTACCCGTTTCTCCTGTGCTCCAGGATTAACATCCGTAACCAGGCTGCCATCGTCACAACTCAAGACACCAGGTCATCCATCCGGCCAATCACCGCTTGCCCAAGATAATCGTGGTGATCTATATTTTATAGTATTTTTTATAGTATACTTTTTTTTGTATTTGAGCAAGCTTGAGTCTAACTACCACTGGTGGTGGAATGAGATACCAAACTCCATTCGGTCCGCAGAGTCCCTTTACACCTTTAAGAAAAAGTTGAAGACCCAGCTCTTTCATGAAAACCACAGCACCTAATGATATAAATGCTATTGATGATGTTGATGACAATGATATTGATGATGATGATGATGATAATGATGATGATATTGATTACATTGCTGGTGTTGGTGATTATGATTAAATTAAATACTTAGACAATCAACAAAGTGTGCCAGTGAAGGGTCTTCTTGGTATAGGAGTTAGATTGTTGTTAAGTAATGTTCAATATCTTCATCCTCATGAAAAGGCTGCATTTGCCAGACTTGATGACTGTGCTGCCGCAGAAGCCTCCCAAGCCTCTAGTCTTTCCCGAACAGGTTGGGGAGCAGGCTGCTCCACAGTTGACCCAAAAATTTCTGCAGGTTCAGCTGCTGCACCTTCCATCAGCTGCTGGTTCTCCCTGCGTTCCAATTGCTCCTCCTGCTGGAGCTGGGCGAACTGGTGCTGCATCCTTTTCCAGCGCTCTTCCTGGCATTGCCTGTCCTGCTCCCATTTTTCTTCCCTGTCAATTTGCTGTTGCATCAGGCCCCGTAACAAGGTGGAAAGTTCAGTGAGGCTTTGTGAATCTGTATCTTGTCCACCTGCTGCACCTTGGTGAATGAAATCTTCTGGAGCCTCTTCCCTTGGACATTCCATAAGCAGGTGCGGCTTCTTTGACTTTGTCGATTTCTGCATCGCTGCCTCCTACTGGCCTGGAGCCACCACTGCCACCATTTGTAAAGTAGTTTAGCTCAAGTGTCAAGGAAGGTGGTAGGCAGGCAAACTCAACAGACTTGTTGTTTCCCAGAGGTGCATATTTATTTACAGTGCCAGGCAATTACACGTGTAACTCATCAAATCTCAAAACAACAAATGCAAAGAAAAACTTAAATTAACTCATAATCAACTCAAGCAAAAGCATGTGTACACAGCTGCACGGCTTTACCTCTGTTCCCCCTCGGGGAAAACTTGACTCCCTTTATAGGGAGCATAATTGAGACCCTACCTGTCCTCAGCCAGTACCAACACAGTATGGGGTCCTCTTAATTCAAACAATTAAACCTAGAAATGAAAACTCATCCTTAATTTAACACCAACTCATTTACTCAATAAATGTGAATTAATCAGGAATTTTAACATAACTCAAAATGCATAAATTGAACACAAAGAAAACATATTTCTTGGCGCGGCCCAGTGATGTCACTGGTGGCATCATCTACTCCATAAAAACGAGGAAATGCTGTGCCGGCCCCCTTTCTACTAGCAGAACCGCATGGTGATCTGAACAAAGAAACAGAGGTAAGTATGAACAAGGAAACAATCAATTAAATATGTAAAGCTGCAACTTAATAAAACTGACAGAAATTAACCCATGACTGTGTGTTTACTTTAACTTACTCAAGTGCTTTGATGTGACCTGTAACATAATGCTTACACAAAAAAACTCGGGATAGTAAGTGCTGCAAAGTTACAAAAGCAAATGTAGCCCAGGCTTGAATTTATGCTGCTTCAATATATTGAGCCTTTAAAACTATTCATTTAAAAGTCACCATAATCTTTAAAAACGATTTGTTTTATTAAAAAGTAAATAAATAATTAATTTCAAGTTGATTAGAAGTAAAAACTATTAAAAACTGATTTAAAAATGCCTTGGAAATAAATAATGTCCGTTCAAGTCATTGTATGGATATATAAAATCTATTAGAAATTGTTCTATAAGCAGTAAGAATGAAACTAGCCAGTTTCTGTTGATCAAACTCCAAATCCCATGAGCCTTAGCTGTTCAACTTTTAAGTTTCGTTTCCTGTCATTGTTACTCTTTTCCCGGGGGAAAGCGATTGCAGCAGGTGATGCTGTGTGATACACGGAGAATAATTTATTGCCATCAGCTTGAACAGCATGAGAGACTCCGGTGCAATTCACTGACCAGCCGAGTGAAATGCAGAAAGAGCCATGCGTTCATTGATCCAGCAGTCAGGTTTTGGTGATACCATTTAAAAAAAGAAAGGGAGAGGTCCACCTTCTCCTGGAGTGCTTGATACAGAAGGAGACCCTATGCCCTTCTGCTTCACTGAGGAGCCCAGACTCATATGAGACTCCAAGGTCTTCAACCCTACAGATCTTCGGACGGTCTTCAGATCCCGAGATTCCCAGTGTGTACTGGTTGGCGAGCCGAGAGGAACTACGGATACTGGACACTGACGGTGTAACAGGTTCCTTGATTCCTCCCTCACGGATTGTGTGGTAGGACAAAACATACTCAACGCTGACACAGTCAGGAAAAAGGGCCCCGACGCAAGAAAGGTTAACTTTGGGACATAAAGGGGTTTTATTTTGCTGGCTTTATTATTTTAGTTTGTTATTTTTCATATACTGTATTTTGCACACAAGTCATTGTGTTTCCTATGTTATTGACTCATAATAAGTGGTCAAACAAACCTCAATTCATTGTTGTCTGACTCATTGATATTCAAACACTGGCTCTTAAAAATCTAGTGCCTTCTGATACTGGTCCAGTCATTATCCACCTTGTTGACTATTACTACCTGTATACTCTATTTCTAAACCGTAGCAGGGTTACACAAAGGTAAATTATAAATACAGAAATGAATGTCCATAGTAATGTGATATATGTAAATGAACGTAAGGGACAAATGGTGAGAAAGGAAAAGGGTCTCACCCACTTTGTCACAGGGGGATCTCTCCCAAGAGGATCTACCAGTAATGGGTAGACAGTAGCTCAGTCTGTAGGGACTTTGCTTTGGAACTGGAGGGACTTGGTTCAAGTCCTGGTACGAACCAATTATGGAATTGGCACTGTTGAGTCGGATGTCGAATCCCCAACTCCTCGGGGCGCATGTGCAGCCCCCTCACTCTGACATCTCTCCATTAATGCATGTCCATAGAATCCTGTTTGTGCATGGGTGTATTTCGGGCCTATGTTTATGTAGCATGTTTGTAATAACACAGTGAAAACATTAAATTTCTCCTCAGGGATTAATAAAGTATACCTCCTTATCATTCTTCTTATTAATCATAAAGGGTTTCCCTTTAGTGGTATGCTGAAGAACCCTATTTTGTTCTACCTTGCCTTTTTATTTCTAAGAGTGTATTAAGGAAAAGACAGTGAAGAGCCAAGACAGAAAGAATAGTGCGCTGTTAAAAAAAATAGTTTAGAGAGTAGAGAGAGAAATAAAATAAAATGTTTCACCAATCCAAATAAATCAAAAACTCTTAAAACAATTGCCATTAATAATTTTAGAAATATAAATGTTCCATATCAAAATAAATTGAATTTCTGCTTGGAAAACTGTCTGTGTACTTAATGGTGCTGACTTAATTTATGTCTGAGCATCAGGCTCAAAAAGGTCTGTGAGCGTCAATCCACGCTTGATGTCCTCTCAGCCAGACCATGAAATACCCCAATAGTCTGGATCTAAAGTGATAACACACTCATTAATATAAATCCAATCCTCATTGTCAATACTAATTAGTAACGTTTGACAGAACTGTAACAGGGCACAGAGCTTCAAACTTCAATTAAGCAAAGCATTCTGTGGTTTAGAAATGTGTGTATGGTTCACACACACTTGTCTGCCCGTTTGTCATACTAACACACTCAAATGGCTTTATACAGAGCTGACCCTGCAATGACTAATCCCCAGGGGTCCTAAGAAGCCCTTACGTGGTGCTCTTATGAAACACTTTGTGAGTTTAGAGGAAAGTGAACCTGGTGGCCCCAGGTTTCTTCTTGGAGTTGATATTGCAAAGAAACCTCTAGGACCTCTCTCTGGGCTCCTCAGAAATGTATGAAGGACATCAGAGGCACTCCCGACAACAGGAAGAAGCTCCAGGCAAAACATCTGAGGACGCTTGGAGATTATTGTCCATTGTCAAACTCTGGCATGGATTGGTCCAAGGAGGGAACTCAACTTGGTTTGAAGAGTCAAAGCTGGACATGACAGAAAAAGCAATTTGCGTGCTTGGCTTTGCTTTCCCCTTTTGGGAGAAGGCTAACAGGATGGGAAGATGTTTAAGGAAGGGACTGGAGAGAAACAATAGTGTTTTTATAACTTGAGAGTAAAAGGCATTTAACAAAGTTTATTTAGTGTAATTATCAATATTCTTAAAGATGCTTTACCCTTAATACAAGCTTCAACTCACTTTTCAATTCACGTTTCTTCTTGTACCCATGTTTAAAGCTGTTGGTGTGATCTAATCAACCAAGCTGGCAAAACAATTTTGTTCCAAGGGTTAGCTTTTATTGTATGATCACATAAATTTCCCTCTCTGGTGTTATCCACAATACAGTAGCAAACTCAGGCTTATCACTTTTTTTGTTTGAGGTTCAAATTGCCCAAATGATTTCATGATGATTATCATTATCATCATTTAAAAGTCAGTATCTGCAATAAATGTGTGAATGCTTTGTGTGTGTGTGTGTGTGTGTGTGTGTGTGTGTGTGTGTGTGTGTGTGTGTGTGTGTGTGTGCATATACTGTGTGCCCTCTCCTCTCTCTGATCCTTCGCTGCACTGAGATGCCCACTTAAAGCCTTTCAGGCAGAAGAACTCTCACATTAAGTTTGATGCTGTCACTCGATGCACCAACAAACAAGGCTGCCGCACCAACAGTTCCCACAATAACCCAACACGCACACATTCCCATGTGGGAAGCAATCTCTCTTTCTTTTCCCTTCACGTGTCAGTCTTCCTCAGTCTTCCACTTTCCATTCGTTGTTGGGAGTAGGAGTGACGGAAAGGTCTTGAAAGATCAAGCCAAGATATAAAAGGACAAACGGTGCTTATTAATTATACATATCCCACAGTCAAATCTAATTCAGTTATGATGGGCTGGAAACACAAGGGTGCGCTTGATTCAGGGGATGACAGAGCAGCTGGCCTGATGTAACTCCTGTGGCCGCCATGTTTGCGTGCAAACTTCCACTTAGTGTTCATGTTCACAGCAGTGTAAACTCACAGGCTGAGGCAGGCCTTAGTGTGTGTGTTAATGTGGGGCCTAGCGTGAGTGTTTGTTAGGCTGTGTGTATGCTGTGGCTCATATTTTATTGACGTACACTCCTCAGAGGGCAGCTAAAGCTGGCACTGTGTGTGCCTTCAGAGAGCTGTGTGTTTTGGCTGAGGGGAACTGTAGCAATCACACACAGATAAAAACATCACAATACAGAGAACAAGGATACCTCAACACAGGAACAGAGGGGGGAGAGGGCTAAGAGGAAGTGGCGAAGGTGCACACACGCTCTCTCTCTAACAGAAGCTAGATTTGCAAGCTTCTGTGCTAATGCATTATTTTACATGGATTCTCTCATGAAAAGATGCACACAGTAAGGGCATATACATTTACACATACACAAATATACACACATGATCAGGAGTACTAACATCTACTTATTGGGAAGGGCATCTTCCTTTTAAGAGATGCAAGATCCTTGGCAGTCAGTTGTCATGTATGAGCATAGAATCAATAAATAACATTAATATCCATACACATTTAGATAAACGCATAACTGACTTCAATATTTACTTTCGTTGCATATGTAGGAAGTAACATCAATCTCCTCTCCTCTCCTCTCCTCTCCTCTCCTCTCCTCTCCTCTCCTCTCCTCTAACATCTGTGATAGCAGCTGGGTGCAGATTCTCTCCTGAAATAGCTGCCTAATATAATCAGAGATAATAGCATTATACTCCACATTATTTACATACTGGCTGAATAAATTATTATCCTGCTCCAATCCTCTCTCCTAAACCACCTGTGCTTGCATTCTCCTTTTGTTGTGCCTGATAACTTCTTCTGTCCATTCTACCTCGCTTTCTTTAATTACTGTATTACAACTTTTACTCTTTTCTATTCCTCAGTATTTAGAACCACAACAGTCTTGTGTGTAATTAAGGGGGGAAATTTAATTGATGAGAAATGTCAATGTTTGCTGTCCTCTCCACAACTACACTTATATACTCAAATGATCTCAAATGCACACATACACACACACACACACACACACACGCAGTGTTTCTCAGTGGTGTAATGCAGCTGTCATCAGGAAGACACGACCTGAGGGTAATCGGCGTCCCAAGTGTATGTGCATCTTGTGTGTGTCTGTTGTTGTGTATATGTGTCTACATATGACCTTGTCACCTTAATCACAGAGCCAATATTGATGACTAATGATCAGCACACACACACACACACACACACACACACACACACACACACGCACAGACAGGAATTAAGATAATTTCATAGTAACAGCCGATGGAACAAACTCCTAGCTTTTAAAAGAGAACAGGGGAATTTTTGGATGTTAAAAAGAAAGAAGAAAAGCTCTCCCAATCTTTGACGGGAGAACACTTAGACTTTCTAATGGCCTCATGCTCAGTGGTGACATAGTTTCAATACTGTATTTGTGCCTCCTTTGTGAATTTTTGATTTTGAAAAGCCTGAATATTTTAACAACAAAAGGTGTCTGTTAGAGGTGATTCAAAGCAGTTTTGCAGCTTTGATGTTGATGACACAAGCTCAACGGGAATAGATACATGCTAACAGTTACAACCCACTTTGTTAGAATGTGGAAATAATATTAGCTAATTTTATCTCAAAACACTTTAACATCTGGCAGATATAAAAAAATAAAATGATACCGATTTAAATTGAGCCATATTCTGTTTTTAGTGGATAAGAGTAAACACAAATTGTATATTATCATATTAGTTCAACAAGAGCTATTTACTCAATAATTTGGGAGACCCCTCATTATTTCTAATCAACAGTCAGTCTTGTTTTTTTTTTTAAAGCTTTCCATAATCTATACTGTTTACTAGAAGAATGATGAAGCTCTATGAATAAAATAACTAGTTATTCCAACCCAAACCATATTATTTTTCTAACCTTAACAGAAGCTCCATACTGCATACTTGTATGTATACTGTATAAATGTAACCACATTGTTACTGAATCATGTGACCAAAAGGCTTGCCATGGCAGTCGGTGTAAGCAGTGTCTCAATTTATGCTTGTCAGTGTCAAGTTCACTGAAAAACCCTCAGTTTTAAGATAATATTTATTTTATATTATATCATTGGCCTATAATGCTACTGCCACACTAATTTCAACTTAATAGTTCTACTACATCCATGGTATAGCCTAATGCTATGAAGCTAAATGTTTGGCTTGCTTATGTGGAATTTTGTAACATGATAATTCTTCATAAAGCCAGCAAACATTTGATCCTGTAGTCCGTTGTATGTAAACTTATAACAAGCTCTAGTACTTAATCAAGTTACACTATATTAAACAAGAATAAATAAAGTTGATCAACAAGACAATAGCGCCAGCCCATTTACAGCGACACCAGAGCACCAAACACTTGGGAATGCCATACCTGAGAATTAAATGTTCAAATTACGGAGATAAAATAAAATGATTTTCACTTAATAATCGGTTGTGTTACGTTCTACTTTTGAAGAATTATCAACACGTATGAGTGACGGGGTACTCATGGTATGACAAAAAGGCTCAGGGGGTACACAAGACAAAAAAGGTTGGGAACCACTGCTCTACAGCAACATTGACACATGCCTTTCATGTTAAATGTAAGGTGTAATCGGTAACACCAGTGTAGTCACAAGTTTATTGACAGAACGTTTTCTCAACCTGACATCCCTAGTGGACAAAACAAAACAAATTAAAGAAGAATGTTAAAACATTGATATATAGGTGTAGTTGTGTAGACCAGTCAAGATACAAGAATGTAGTGGTTTATCTTATATCTGTATCATCTGCAATTTTAGGGACATTAAGCAGCAGTTGAGGTTACATGCTGCGCAATCATCTGGCATTCATCATGTAAAAATAGAATCAAATAAAGAAAATAGAAATAAATACAATTATTTACTGAATAACAAATCGCAGTATTTCCATGGCCTTCCTAAAAGTGGTTACTCACATTTAATCCTTAGTGCCTGGTCATTTTCAGTATGCAGGACTGATGCAGGGGAGATACAATATGAGAACCTTAACAATAGCTGCTATTGTGGCAAAGCAGCTAGAGCCAGCTCTGCTGTCAAATTATCTGCTATGATAAATAATATCTTCATTAATCATGATAATAGTCTTTACCACCTGAGACAAACAGGGCAGCTGGTAGGCCAGACACGAGCCTGCCTGACCAATCAGAGACATTTATGCTGAAGAGAGCAGGGAGCAGCCCGTCCTCAACTGTAATTTTTCTCAATAGATGCTTCATCTCTCAGCACCATGACCTGACCTCCATCCAGACGCTGTGTGTGTTTTTGTGTGTGTGTTAGTAAGAGAAAGTGTGTGTAACACAGAAGTGCTACAGCACAAGAGATGGATTTGAAAGACGACATGAATGGATGAGGCATGAATGGAGGTCCCAGGGTGTGAGAGAGACATGACACCTCATTATTCAGGTCTGGGTGTGTGTGACTTTGTGTGTGTGGGTGTATGTGTTTATGTTGGAATAGGGGGCAGGGGGTTCAGGGATGCCAGATGTCTCATGAATTCAACAAAAACACACAAGCATAACCAAGAACCCCCTGGCCAACATGTTTGTTCACACAGTTATCTTCTTCCTGATTCCTGAATGTTGTTGCATGGTTTGCATGATGATCACAGCTGTTAAGTTTGGCATCATACACCTCAATTTTCTGCCTATGGAAACATCTTGAAATACAAGCCTATTACAGTGCTGTATGTGTAGTAAAAATGTTGTAATGTGTCATTTTGAATTGCATGTTATCTATCAAATCTCAATTTGCCACTTTTCACCAGATTACAATCTTGCATTTTGTCTTGTTTAAGAATGGTATTAGAGTAGTATGTGTTTTTTATTAAATGTATTAGACTGCATGATAAAACCTTGAATGCTTGCAGAGACAGGTGTGAAACCATCTGGGTTTGTCAAAATATATTAGCTTTACATCAGTTAGCAAGCCTAGCTGCTTAGAATATTAATAGCATTTATGCTACTTCCAAGCTGAATGACTTTAAAGGACAGAGGTTGAAAATATTTCTGTGATAATTTCCCACACTCTTTGGCTCATTTCCACCTTGGTTTAGACTGAGACTGGAATGTCTTGCTGTGTGTTTATATGTCAACACAAGCAGTGACTGCAAAGATGCACCTTTACACTCTGATTTGCATAAGCTCCAACTGGCGTCAGTAAATAAAAATACCTCTAGTTGCAATGAGGATACAGACATTTGCTGGCAACAGTGTTCAATAACAAATCAAATTAAATCAAACTTTATATCCAAAGTTATTTGAATAAAATAAAAGTAACATACGTTTTTACAAGATATAAATACAATTGCATGGTAGAAAACTAATAACTAGGGACCTACAATGCTAAAAGCAAAATTAAACCAACAGAAAAGAATAAAAAAATGGAACACATCTGTTCCGTCTTCCCTTTTCATATATGTGACAAAGAAGCTGGTTCTCAGACAGTCTGGGGTGCCTCTATCCATATCAATACACTGGGCTAATCAATAATTGAACTCAACTGCACCACTTCCTGGCCACTTTGACACCACTTGACCTCATGTCTCAGCTTTGTTCTTCCCTCAGATTAATAAAGACAATGAACAAAGACAGTAATATGACTATGGCATAGAAAGGAAGCCAGCCTACAAAAAAAGTAAATTTGGCATTAAGGTACCCAGTGTAACTGTGATTAGGAGTTCTGTTGTTACATTACATTTTTCTCATCCCTGTAATGCTTAATTACTTCTAAAATTAATATTTTGGGAGGCCGGCTTGTTTGCTGAACACCTAACCTGCTCCGGAGCAGGTTATGTCCGTGATTAACCAGAACTACACAAACCCTGCTGACCAATCAGGTCTCTTGATTCAGAAGCTCTGTGAGCAGATCATGAGAGGGAGGAGGGAGAGAGACCGGTACAACACTTTTACCAAAGAAGTTTTTAAAATATATTCATGAAAGTTATTTATTGTGCTTTATTGATGTACATCTAGAACAGAGACGGACAAAAAAACTGAAGAAAACTTAAGCCTGAAGTACTTTTGTACTTATAAGGTATGAAAGTAAGCATTTGTACAGCTTTAAATTGTGCTTTTATAGGCTATTTATTTTATATTTGCTTCATGGGTACGTTTTATATGGCTGATAGAATAAGGTTTAAATCTGCCACTAACAAAAATACATCCGTGCAAGGTATTAATCTGATGTAACACACAAGTGTTATAATAAATATATCATGCTCTAATGATGGAGCAGTGATATTATTATATTTGCACATTAACACAGTGTGGGTTTTTTTTGCTGTTTGTCCTTCCTGCATTCAGCAGCTGAATCTGAGTGGATTTTAGTGTGGGTTATGTGTAACTTATATATATATCTTTCTAAAATCACAGTTTGCTCTGAGTTTGTAAAACATGCCGATCAGCTGATGGCAGACTTGCTCGTGTTTAGATGTTTTTCTCCAAACAACACCCCTTTAATGTGAACGTGCTTAACCCTGGGATGACTTATCAAACACCAGCGTCGTATGACAGTTTAGTGCTATCTCCTTTGTCAGGTTAAGTGAAGCCAGATCAGGAAAAGAGACCCTGTGGATGTTGAACTCGCTCCGTAGTATACCCCCCAGGAGTTAGAAGCAGGATTGAGGTTCAGTCTAAGTTTTGTGTCTGTACAGTGAAGGCACTGCTCAAGGATGTTTTAGCTTGGCGCAGGAACTAGAGGTGGGTTGGAGGCTGTTAGCTTCTATCAAAAAAGGAGTAATTAATCTTCTAGTAACTTCAAAGTTGTTTTAAACGTGTGTGCAGTGTTAGCTGTCTTTTTAAAATGACTAACTTGAATATTCATGCAACCACAGATCAATATCTAGCTTGGACCAAGTGAACTCATACCCACAAAGTCTGCCCGGGTGTCATAATTGACAACCAGCTAACCATTAAGGTTCATGTGGCCTTAATTGCTCACTCATTTTGATTTGCCCTGTACATCATCAGGAAGATCAGACCTTACCTGTCTGAACTGCTGGTACAGCACATTGACTACTGCAACTCCCTACTGGCAGGCCTCCCTGCATGCACATTCAAACCTCTGCAGATGATCCAGAATGCAGCAACGTGACTGTCTTCAATCAACCCAAAACAGCATATATATATAAATATATATATGTATATATACACAAGTGAATGGGAAAGCGTGTCCAAACATTTGACTGGTAGTAAGTATATATATATATATATATATATATATATATATGTATTATTTACAACCTGTCTGTCGGCACCTGTGTCCGATTGCGCTTGAGGGTGTTTGTTGGTACTCACTTATTGACTTTGTTCCCTCCTGTCTTGATCCTTGCTTGTGTTGTATTAACTCTCAGATGTACTGTACGTCGCTTTGGACAAAAGCTAAATGAAATTGTAAAATTGTATCCGGGAATAAACTGGTTCTGTACAGAGTTTCAGGGTGTTTGAACCCTGCAGCTTCTATGAGGACAGGACTGCTTGAGTACTGTGTTCTGTTAGTAAGGCTAACATAAACCCAGATGTTGATGGTCAGTTAAAGGGGCTAAGTGACAGTCGCGCCGATGCCTCACAGCAAGGGCCTCCCTGTATTGAGTTATCAATTCTCCACATGGTGCTCTGGTTTCCCTTGTCACCAAAAACATGTTTGTAATCTTCTGTGGGCCCTTGCACTGGCCTAGAACTGGAGTTGGTCCCTGGCCCCTTCATCATTACTGCCAACTGCTCCAAATATTAAGAATGGGTTAATAGCAGAGAATATTTTTTTTCTACTGGATATGACTTGCCTTGACTTCACTTAAAGATATCATCTTGAAGATTTTTATTGAAATGCATGTCTGTTAAGTCACCTTCTATCGCCAAATGAGGTAACACACTGGGGATTGAGCCAATGGCCCACTGATGAACGCCTTTGCATTTGCAGTATATATTATTAGTAGTTTTATTAGTAGTACTAGTATTAGTAGTAATATTATTAGTAGAATGTCTGTGGCAACATTTGCGGAAAAAATAACAAGTCACAACAGTTAGTGACACGTTTTCCATCACCCAGCAGTGGTTGATCTGCCAGAGAGGGTAGGTGGTGCAAAGCGGCTGTTTCTCCGGTCTCTGCAAGCGAGTAAACAGTAATCTACTATCGCTGAACAAATAAGATAAGATAAGAAAAGATGGATGACTATAGATACAACTTCAAAAATAAGTGAAAATCCAAAGAAAAAGAAACAAATTCAACGCTCAGATGAAGGCAAACAGTCTAAAAAGGAAAGCGACCGTCAGCGAAGAAAATCAACAGTTAAAGCAGTAACAAAGGGAGCCAAACATAGACATTTGATTACCTGGGACGTATGCGCCTGCAATTGCCTTTTATCGCCAAAAGGTGCCGCCAAATGGATGGATGGATCCCAAACTGGGAAATTGTGGCGTTGCAGCAGCAGGTTATCCAAGCGAATACAGCACAGGAGAAAATAAATACACAGTGAACCCTAACAAAGAAAGGAATATATAAATCCAGGAATTCTAACAGCAATAATAAATAATAACCTCAACTATATTAATCTTAAATATAAACCAAAATATCTGAAAAGTAAACCTACTCAAGTAAATCTAAAATATAAAACGAACATATATCGAAACTGAGAACTTCCAGATTATAACTTTAAATACTCTAAAAATGAAAGCTCACTCATTCGCTTGTGAGCCACTCTTATTGTATTTCCACACATTATAAATTCAAACGACAAAAACGTGTTAATGTTGAGACTTTTTACGATATTTAAAGGCACCATTGATGAGGAAGAAACAAAAGTAAAGAAACACTGGCTGATCATATTTTTGCTTATGGGTGATCCTTTAAGTAACCTCATTAGAATGTGTAATAAGTAATTACTAATTACAGTTTCAACTCACTCACCAGCACTGTGACAACACCGATGTGTGGCCTAATACATGTAAGCATGTGTACAATAAGTCACTAACTTGAACATCAACCACAGCAGAAGCAGCATTATCAATTTTATCTTTCTTATATAATGTTTTTCTTTTATAAGCCTCAAAGTCAACACATCCAGGGATGTTTATTTATTTACTTGACTTGTGGTATTTGCATTCAATGGACCTGACTAATTTGTCATGAATACCTAAAATCTGTTCTTGGACTTGCTAACAATCTTTTCACTTGACCCTATAAATCACTGAAGCATGAAGGCATTGTCTCTTTAGAACTCTATGCTCATGTCTACGATCTGTTTTCTAGTTAGGCAAACCAGTGCACCTAAGAACAGAGCAGTTAAGCCAACTTGATCCATTATTAATTAGTCAGCAGCTCAGTCAGTGTTGGATCGATCAAAGGTTCTGTTTTTACAGTAGAGCAGGCAGTAAGACCAAGCTGGTAAGTATACCCCAGAGAGAAATCAAGAAAAGAGTTTGATGTATGGAGAGAGACACAGGAGAAACAGGATGCACAGAGGAAGACAATTCTTATTCCTTGTTGCCAAAAAACTAATTGTTATCACTTGGATAATTGTTTATCTCCCGTACAATAATAGATGCATATATTGCAAATGCTTGATCAGATCGATGACACACAGATCACTGCAAATAAATAAAACAGGCATATACTAACTTAGAAATAAGTATGTTCCTGTGTGAGAGAATCATTGAGCTTAAACAAAGAGGGTAGGGTTTCATTGCCCTCTGCAGGCCAATCAATGAACAGATGGAAAAAATAAAACTTTAAAATAAACAAACAATAGAACAATTTATTTTATACTATGGGGTAGGGTTTATATGCATCAATTACCATTATTAGGCATTTGGTATATGATTTTAATTTTTTAATGGTGTTCTTAGGTACAGAGGGGAATGGAGAGTGATGCCTCTCTGAGGAGGGATCAAAGGACTCCACACACACACAAACACACACACACACACACACACACACACACACACACACACACACTGTCCCTATATTCATCTCAGAGTCACATCAGCTTGCCAGCTTTGTCTACTACACATCTCGCCGTATGCCCCGCCATCTGGGGACGTTTCTCCCCCCTTTGTTTTATCCCTGTGTTCTCCCTCTCCCTGCTTCACTTTCAGCTTTTTGTTTCATCCCCTAACTTCTTCTGTTTTTTAACCCTCATTTCCTGTCATCTGAGAAAAGTGTGAACTGTGAATTTCCTCCACAGTATGTTATGCTGGGTCTCAGGTGAGTTCTGTCTCCGTCTGTGGGCTTGGCAATGAGCTCTCCCTTCCCTTTCCTTTGTCAGGCTCTCCTCTCTGTCTTTCTCTGGAAACGTGTTAATTGCTTCTGGACACTGATCAGTCTTCATTAAATTGGCCTTCATTCACTATAGCAGATGCTCATTCACAGCACGGCAACTGTTTGGTGTCTTCTTTAAAAAAAATTACCTATGGAAACTCAAAAGGTCTCAAACGTAAGTACTTTATATTTATTGATTATTTTTGTTTTGTAATAAGTCACTGAATACTTAATTATTTTAACACAATCATTTTGAAGAAAAGCAGGATATTGCTTTAAAAAAGTCAATTTTGTTGTGATCTAATGAAAATAAGCTGTTTTTATTGGGGAACATCTTAAAAAAAGGTTGAAAAAGGTGTTGAAAAAGTTTTTCCACACCCTCCCCCTCTGAATTTTTGCATCAAAACACATCTTAGTTTTATAGGAATTTAAACATTGAACATAAATAAGGAGCTGCAGCTGTGTCAATAACCAGTCACCAATTATTTTCAAATATTTCCATTTTAAACATTTATTATTTAATATTTTCACCAAATATACAAATGTTTTCTAAATACATTTCCAAATGTATTCCTAATCAATGGAATTTTCTACTTCTTTTTCATACATTAAACCATAGACTGTACAAAAAGATGGAGACGTGACAGCTTCCTAAAAGTGAAGCCAAAACATTTCGGGCGCCCCCTGCTGACTGACTGCAGTCTAGGTCATAAAGCCCGCCTCCTCAGAGTTAACAGGTGGGACATGGGTCAAGCTATAAAATCAAAATACAAGCCCGATATATTTTTCTCAAACATGGTTTCTGTCATTATAGTTAGTTCTTATTATGCTGATTTACGTCCAAGTGTTCATTTTTCTGACACGTTTATTTTTAATTTGATATTTGATGCTTTCAAAATGATGATTGACAGCTTCGTGACAAATTCGGCTCCTGCAGCCAATCAGTTCCGGGTGAGCAGAATGGAGGACGATCCGCGAGTGCAAACGTAACTAAAACAATCACTACAGTCATTGAAGTTTCCATACCTGTGAACGTTAACCTCAGACCAACACAAGAAGCTGTTCTGCTGTTAAACATGCCAGCGTGCGGGATCGTTGCTGTTTTTTCGGTAAGTTAAGTGTGTGTTTGGGTTAGCGGAAGTGGCTACGGCCGCTTCACTTGCTGATCTCTACAGCGCAGTCTCTGGCTCCGTATGACGTCACCATCGCAAGATGGCAGCGCCTATCACAGGGGTTATTTTGGCATCAATTTTGTACAATGGGAGCGGATGGAGACGCGTTGTCCATCTATATAAACAGTTACTGCATTAAATTAAGAGAGTGCATCATTGATCTTATGCCTCATGGGTCCATTTGTGTTTGTACACAATGCCATCGTTCCAACGAAGACCCAATAGGCGTTTCCAAGACAACAGCAAAGCCTTGGATAACGATGACAGATGATGCTACACTGTTCTGTGGTTGCCAGGATGATGAGTCAAGTCTTCTATTGAGGAGTAATGCAGATCAACATATCAAACGTAATGGATGGCACCAAATGTGTTTGTAAATATTTGTCTTGAAACAAATAAAGCAGTCAATGATGTGCTTCGTGTTTCATTTGATATAATCAAACTGATATTTGCTGTAACAGAAACGTAATTTTGGTAGATTGTGTCAGAGGTGATGTTAGGTACTCAGAGGATGACTTCTTATTATCTGATACCCCCTGACATTTCTTAAAGTTCCAACATTGCTTGGCATTATAACCAATCATTGTTGAGACATTTCTCTGCAAAAAAAAAAACAAGTCAAAAAAGTCCAAGAAGGACAAAATAAAAAATCATGGGATTACCAAAGTCATTACTTTCCGTCTGCTGAACGGCCTGCCTGGCATGTTTTTTATTGGACTTCTGTGCAAATCATTGCCCATTACAAAAAGCATGTTTTCGAGCATTGGTTGATTAACAAGTGTGTCTGCTACCAGAAAACCCTAAGCCAAACATTGTCCCTGTTGCTGTATCATGAGATCTGGGGATGTAGGCTATGTCTTATAAAGAGAAGAGCGGAACCTGAACGCCTCCATCAAGTCTGCTCTCTTCCCGCTGTACTGCCAGGCAGTGCGCAGTGAGTTAGTGGTTGATCGAGTGAGAGTCAGCGAGCGGTGAATCGTGCGGAGCAGCGGGAGGGACATGAGGGAAATGGCAGAAAAGTTGTCATGCTGGCAGTATGTTAACATTATACATAACAGGGCTACATTCAAAATGTTTGAGATGCCCCTTAGAACGAAGGCGGTCTCCTTATATTGTCTACTCCTGAAGCCGCTCCCTCAGAAAACAATAATAAGGAAGATTTTTTAGCTTTTGACATGTTCAAGTCTCGGCCATCAGAGAAATAAGGGGGAAAAATAACACGTCTCACCCAGACAGATCCAAAAGGATTGACATTTTTGACAGTCCTTCCATTTTACTCTTGTTTTGTCTGTTTTTCTCTAAAAAGTTTGTGCTATGTCATATTAGAAACAGTTCCTGTCTGCATTGTGACAGGGGGCCACATCACACTCCCTTCACATCACTTCCATGTGTCCACGCCCTCTTCCTCGTGGTATTGCTTCACTCCTGAAGTAGAAGATCTGTGTTCTGCAGCAGAGGTAGTCTCTTCATGTTGTTAATAATATCTGAAAAAAGAGAACATAGCATGCATACCATTTTAGCACGTGTCTCATTGTTATCTTATGTTGTAAGTAGTTTAGGGTATATATAGGAGTTGGTAGGTAGTAGGCAGATTTACTTTGACCACTAGGGTGTGTATTGTGTTGGGGTGATTGGTCACATGATAGATCAGGTGCAGGTCACGGGAAATAGGAAGTTGGTTTGGCATAGGTGGAGGGAACAAACGGTTCTTACCGTAAATGTAATCGTAAACAAAAAAAAAAAACTTAACTGCATGCTCGTAACGTAATGGTGAACTTACCGCAAGATAGCGGCAACAGCATTCGATTTATCATCATTCATCTCATCAAAAGGTTATCACTTTCTGTACGTTTCATCCTTGCAATAAACAGGTACATCACCCAAATATATTTTCATTTGTCATTGAAAAAATGTAATTAGTCATTGGATACGCATCAAGACCAATGAGTGTACGTATATATAAATGGATGACGCGTCTCCATCTGCTCTCATGTACGAAATCAAAGCCAAAATAGCCCCTGTGATAGGCGCTGCCATCTTGCGATGGTGACGTCATTTGGAGCCAAAGTCTGCGCAGTAGAGATTGGCGGGTGCTGTAACCAGGCAAAGATCCCGCACACCGATGTGTTTGACAGCAGAACAGCTTCTTTGTGTTGGTCTGAAGCAGACGTTCCCAAATATGGGAACTTCAATGACTGTAGTGATTGTTTTAGTTACGTTTCATCCCGCCGGTCCTCCTCTACTCTGCTAGTCCGGAACAGATTGGCTGCATCCGCTGTATTTCTCAACAGAGCTGTCAATCATCCTTTTTACAGCATCAAATAACGAATAAAAATAAAATAAAATTAACACTCGGATGTAAATCAGCATGATAAGAACTAACTATAATGACAGAAACCATGTTTGAGAAACATTTATTTGGCGTGTATTTTGATTTTATAGTTTGACTCATGTCCCATCTGTTAACATGGAGGAGACGGGCTTTATGACCTTTACTGCAGCCAGTCAGCAGGGGGCGCTTGAAATGTTTTGGTTTCACTTTTCAGGAAATGTCATGTCATCCATCTTTTTATACAGTCTATGGTCAAGACCTTTTCACACCCCTATGCAAGTGACTAAAGTTTATTGATTGGAACATTGGAAAGTCACTACAGGCTCATGACAATGAACACATTTACTAACTGTTTGTTAAAATCTCAAAAACCAGTCTATTCATGACTTATCACAACTTTGGTCATTCGGAATTATTACCAAGCCATTACTTTGACAATAACTGACTGGTAAAGTGTGTATGTAAAGTGTCGATTAGACATGGCTCTGTCAATGACGAGTAATATTATAAACAATAGGTTTGCCACATCACATACAATCATTTTCTCGCAGTCAGATAGTGTAGTGGTTAAGCTCCCAGTTCAACAACTGGGGGACATGGGTTCTAATCCTGATCGATACATCCGTTCTGAAAATTAATTGTAGCATTAAAGTAGATACAATGTACTATGCCTCTTCAATAAATCACAATCCTTAGGCTACACCTCTGTCAATAGTCACATCCTTCATCTCCTTCTCCTTGATCCAAACATAGGCCAAGCCTCTGTCACAAAAACAAAGCCTCTGAGCCTGCACCGTCACAACAGCATCAGGGCCATCTTGTGATACAGGTTTCAGCCCCGCCCCTTGTAACAGGCACATGCCCTGCCCTTTCATAAACATAATACCCAAAATACAGGCCTGGTGCTGTCACATCACAATCTGGGACACATCCATGTGACAAGTCAAAGCCGTACCTCTTTTTGACCAATTTTATTAGAAACAAAACATATAGAGTGGTGGGCTGTCGGCTGCTTATGAATACTTTTAAAAAGTATCCAAATGCACAAAGAAGAATATACACAAGTTTTATTACATTTACACTATTCTGCTTATGTTATTTCAACTTCTACGCTAAAGAGCTATTGATAAGAGAAATGGAGGAATTTTATTCCAAGCACTACACATACACTACAAACAGAGTCTCGGTTCAACAGACTCAACCCAAGACATTGTGTGACGGCTAAGTGGCGTTAGAGGCTGAAAAACCTTTTTAAAGGGATACGATGCAAAAGGAGCTACAAATTATTAAATATCAATATAATATAATAATATTATAATGATATAATATAATATAATATAATATATAATAATATGACACCTGGCCTTAGCCTCAGCTAGTATTGTATTAATGTGTGAGTGAAAGGAGGAATGTGGTGTGAAGTGAGTGGTAAGAAGACTAGAAAGATGCTATATAAGTGCAGTGAATGTAACCTATTCAATTTCTTTAATTGTGTACAGAAAAGAGTATTTATTTGATTTGTCACTGCTATTCGGAGGGTTTCTTTGTGCTCTTGTCGGGAAGCGCATACTATTCATCTGCAAAGGCTATGATTGGCTTAGCACAAATCAACACACCTTTGAACCTAGATCAGGATCATATCTTTCAGGTAGCACCAGGAACAAAATGTAAGTAAATGGCAGCAGGATATTTCATAGTGATGAAGTCAAGAGTCCCTATATTTTATCATGTAACTTAAATGAAAGAGGTATATCACTACCATCAGCAAAATATATCTTCGCAAAAATCATGAATTCCGCTATGCTCAAAGTCTGCATCGTTAATTTGTTCTATTATGTATTTATTTTCAGTTGAATCAATGGTTAACCTTGGAAAATGCTGGAATTAAGGAGGTGGGTTAATGCCATTAATCTTAAAGACAATTGGTTATCCAGCAGCAGGATCAAATTCTTACTGTTTGTCATATTTATATTAACTGTATGTTGTAAACCCACTTTGACCCTTACAATCTCCATGCAAATCCAACAGGATGTAATTTTTCATTTAACATAGAAACTTCAACATAACCCAGACAGCAATAGTGTTAGTGTCACCAAAACATAATGAGAAAAATACAAATGTAATTAGGAGCCTACCTACACTAAAGTTAGTTAGTTTTTCCGTTTTTCCGTTTTTTCTCTATTTGAGGACGTTGATTAAACGTTTATGTTTAGACCACACTTCACCTGCTTCTGTCACAAGATTCATCACACATTCACACACATATTAACAACAATTTTCAAGTCTCATAGTGGCTAAAATGATTGTATAAGTGAGCAGTGCATCACAGTCACCAACACATTTTTTCTAGCAAAATGAGTTAACCTGCATTCAATCCCATGATAGCTGCATTCAGACTGAGCACTTAACGGCTACCGAGTTTTCTTATGAATCATTTTCCCGTCAGATATTATATAATGAATAATGTCAGCATCCAGGGGTCGTTCTGCCTTTATAGACAGAGCTGCACAGCCTAAGTACCTGGGCATGGTCAGTCTTCTGGTATGGATAGTTTTCTTCTTCTGTGGAGAATGTTCAGAGCTGCTTCCTTTACGATGTCTCTGAACCTTCTTGTTAACATCACACAGCTCAGAAAGTATCTTATTTCTGTCGTATCACGTCTTTGTGTAGACAGGAGAAATGGCGCTACAATCATCATTTTCGTCACCCTTTCATTGCTAAAATGAACACATTACCAAAATAATAAAACAAAAATGTGTTTCTGACATGATGATGTCGTAACCATATTTAGCTGGTTGAAAAATGGTTGAAATCCGGGTTGGTACTCACTGGTATAAATTTCACTGATCAAACTTCTATCAAATAATATCCCAGAGAGGAGGAGACCTCTGATTGATGCCATCATTCTGACATAATGTGAAGTAATCACTGTTGTTTCTCTAAACATGTAAATACAGCGGGGACACGAGTGTAATGCTGCTGACAGATACACTGGCACTGCTGTTGAACGATGTGAATGCTGTAACAACTTGTTACACGCAGATTTTTCCCTTTTCTTTCTTTCCAGTCAAATAAAATGTGCTTTCTGAACTCCACCACCGTCACAAGCACCTTGATCTGTCAAGAAGTTCATTTTCTTCATCTTCCTCTCGGTTGTTTCTATGATACATCGTAAACAACCTCCTTTGATTAGCCAGCTAAAACATGCCTTTCTTTTCACAAGGTGCTTTGCATGGATTTTATAGTGTAATGTGGGCATGTAGAGGGCAGAAGCTAATTCATGTGTGCACATTTCCAGGTGGATTGTGATTTATAAAGGGAACATTGGTACGGGTGTGCATGCGCACAGTTTTATAAATCTGAATTAGTGATGGCGCACGCCATTGCCGGGTTTTCTCCGTACATACAGTTGTAGTATGGATTCTACGCACTCTTTTGTAAATGAGATCCCAAGTCTTAAAAAAGTCTTAAACTGATTTAAACCCCCGAAAAGAAAACTTTGTTCATCAAGTATTACTAATATTTAACAAAGAATTCTTTCTGGGTCAGCCCCATTAAGAGTTCAGATTGACAGGCTCATCAACTGATGATAAGACCATGGTCTGATTATTGCATACATGTCCAGGTAGAGTATATTATATTACAGAGGTATCCAGCTCTTAGTGACCCCAGTAGTCATTAATGTCCTGATACCCAAAGGGCTAGATTTCTCTTTATGTGCCTCTGTTCCCATTCTAGACCACTGAACGATACCTCTCTTCCAATCACATTGTCCATCAGTAAAGGCATAATTATCTTCTAACCCCTCAGGATTGTTGGACAGATGAACAGGTAGGAACAATTCATATTCAAGGTATATTAATAGGTGGATATTATAACAGGTTTTCTTCATAGTCTCCAGAGCTCATATGTCTCAGTCCCATATCCCATGTCTCCAGGCTCATGATGACTGCCCTGTTTTCTTTCTTTCTCTAACATGGTAAGATTGCCAATGTTATAGCGAAGAGAGAGTATTATAAGTCTAAATATGTAATTCCCTGTAATTATCAGTTTGCAATAGGTCTATATGTGTAAAACACTTTGTTAATTGAGCGCTAATTTGTCTGTTTAATCACATCTACTCACAGAAAAAGAGATGGAAACACTGGCTCATATGTTATTCAACCAGATGGAGCTCCTCACTGGCCCTTTTAACTGTAAATTGAAACCATAAAACACATGGGCACACTCACACACGCTCAGACGACGCACACGTCATTTTCCCTTGAAGTGTCTTGGGAGTACACAGGAGTTTTTTTTATAAGTGTTGCATAATTAGTAATTCCATACTTTGATTATCATCCGGCCAGCTGTAAAAGTGGCTGTAAAACTGATGGTAGCTTAAACTAGCAATAAAAATGTGTACAACCATCTTGAGACAACAGTCAGTACACAGGCCTGTATATTGATGTCAAAGCTACGCCGACATCAAACCATAATGTGTTTTAAACCGCACTGAAGAGTCATTGGGTTATAACACGTTTGTAGAAAACACATAGAAATGGAAGTGTATCCACAGTGTTTGGGTGGTCAACATTTGGGTAGTCTTGCAAAACCAGAACACTGACTTGTTGATACCATAGGGCCATTTTTGATAGTGCCGCATGCCCCCAGAGGTGTTTGCAGCTTTGGCTAAGTACCTTGGGAACATAGATACTCCCAATTAGCTTCTTGTCTATTGTTTTTAAAGATGCAGTGAAGCCAGCTAAATTTCTGTAGCTGGTTGTAAAATTGTCAAACAGATCAATTTCCCCTCAAATTTACCTTTCAAGATTCATAATTTCAAGAAAATACATGAGTTTAGCTTTGGATTGTATCATATGTTTTAATAATAGAAGGTCCATATGAGACTTGAATATAATGAAATCATTTATAAGCACCATAAAATTTAATATAACAAAAGAACAGGTCTCTTGGGAACCTTAATACAGTAATGATCAGTGTCCATGCCAGTTGTTCAGAAGATCAGCCAGTGACCTGCTTTTAACCATAAAATACTAATTAGATCCATTAATTAACCCAGTCCAGTGAGATTCATGGCTATGAAATGGTACATCTAGTGCAGGATTTATATGTCTTCCACCATGGACCCATTTTAGGCCAGTGTACATTACAGTTGGGTTATTCTCTTATATCAAAGGCAAATTACAATAAGGCAGAATGATAATATTAATCTGGAGTATAACACAATTAATTCTAGCTTTATAATGAAAAACAAGATGCTGCAACACATTTCCCTTTTAACTGGATGACTGTCTATGTATGATTGGAGCTAATATGGCCAAGGACGGTGGTTACTGTTGGCATTGGGAATGGTTACACCAAACTGTATTCCAAACCTTTTGTCATCCCCATAAACTAATGCTCCTTTGACCACTTTTCAAAAAAAACAAACAAACATATCATTCACTGGACACATTCGGGGTAGTCACTAAACAAGATAGTCACTTGACAAAAGACAACATGCAATACTGCTATTGTTGTCATTTCTAAGAAAAGAAGTCCATTATACTGAACAATACGACAGCAAGACATTAGTTGGGTTTGGAAGAGAAGGAGACCAGCACAGTATTTGGAAATCTTGTCTCCTTAACTTGTAAAACCTTTGTTACCAAATGTAGCTTAGTTTATAAAGAGTGTGATTTATTTTCATAATCTTTTCATCATACTATTATTGGGCCTCTGCCTGAATTAGCAGACTGAGGTGCCTGAGGGAGCTACGAACAGTATGTCTTGAAAGCAAATGCAACTAGCTCCCCCTTCTGGTAAGAAACCATGTTTTCAGTTGCTATTAAATAAAAATAAGTTGTAAAATTGCAACCTGAGTTACTTGTGTTGGTATACACTGCTCACTGTTACAGGGACACATTCATGTGAAAATATTTGACATTGGAAATTATCTAGCTCTGATCTCTTTGGTCAGGGAAAAGTGAGAAAGGATATTGTAGATTCTCTATCTATTATCTATTATACAGTGCAGCAAATCTTTTGTGGTTTGTCCCAGTCTGAACCATAGACTGTATAAAACGATGGACGACATGACAGCTCCCTAAAAGTGAAGCCAAAACATTAAATTTTTCTCAAACATGGTTTGGCAGCGCCTATCACAGGGGCTATTTTGGCATCAATTTCGTACAATGGGAGCAGATGGAGACGCGTTGTCCATCTATATATACAGTCATTGGTCTGAACATGTATTTTCTAGAGCAAGAGGATGTTAAGGCGATATTGTATCATGTAAATATCAGCCTGGCTAGGACATCTTACATCTTCACTTGTAAGTTATATTTACTGTATCTATGTATGTACGCTGAAACCTATTTCCATCGTCACAAAACATTTACATGTTAACCTTACTTGACACAATATATGAAAAGCCAAGCTTTAACTTCATCAACATGTATCAAAGCTAATAGGAAGTAGAGGTACAATACATGAGATACTGTGATACAAAGCTTTAACTAAACTGTTAAATGGACATATAACAAAATATCTTTGTGCCTTTCCTAATTTTTTTTAGTTAAAATATCAGTGACCCTGCTGCTAAGCTAAAAATAATAGGCTTAAGGAATTTGGGACTTGACACTAAGGGAGCTTCCACATTAGGGACCCGGGCCCGGATCCGAGTACACTTGACCCAAAAGTCCGGTTCATTTGAATAGTGTGAACACTGTGTACCGTACTCGGGCACGGTTCGTTGATCTGTACCCGAGTCCACTTGAAAAGGTGGTCTCGAGTAAGGTTCATGTGTGCTCGGGTACGGTAAGCATCAGATGTGAAAGCTAACCATACCAAACCATGGAAGAGGACTGCTTTTTATAATGTCCCCTCCAAAATCCACGTATGCAGGCAGCATCACCAATGTCATCCTCTGAAATGCATGGCCATGGCTGATACCATAGGAATCTAGGTGAGAGGGCTGTTCTTGAGATTTTCTTCAAAATATGAATAATAGTAGGCAGAGCCTGAAGGTTGGCTCCATTGTATGGGCATGGGATCACGCGATTCATGCTTTTCTACACCAGAACAACAACATAAACAATGTTCCGTAGTTGATGATACTCTTCTTCTTCTCTGCTTTGGCCTGACAATATTATGGTATCTGTTTGATATCACGAGCCCAGGTAACTTTTTTTGAACTGATAAGGAGGCTTCTATTCATATACAGTATCTAACTAATAAGAAGAGGAGAAAATTAAGTCCCCCAAAAATTTGATGAGAAAAATTGCTTCTTAGCTGCTCCTGCATTTACAGCATCAGACGTTAGCTCAAAAGAATCCCTCCTATTTCTTTCTCAACAAAATATATATATGGTATTGACAGAGCTCCATATGAATGTTGAATAAACCTACAAAAAGAATAATGGGTCGAATCCTGTGATTCAAGCATTCAAAGGTTTATTTCAAATTTTAGGTTTAAGTTTCTTTGCTGAACTTTTTTTGAATGTAATGATGTACTTTGAGTTCAAAGTGCAATACATTAGTTTTCTTCCTGCTTACTGAGGTAAATCCATGTGTCCTTCTCCATAATCACATTCTCCAGCTCCTCCTGGGGTTTCTGAGGTTTTCTTAGGACAAAATGAATATATAAACCCAGTCTGTTTCTGAGTCTTCAACCATGCTGTCCTCAGAATCATGAGGGTGTTATTTCCGACCTCTCTTTTTCTACGATGACACATCAACCAATCAAACATACAACAATGAATTTATTTATATATCTATTGTGATCAATTCAACTTATTTCTCTGTCTATTATCAAGCCCCCTTTAGACTAATCAGATACCTCAATGCAACTGCAAAATTCACCACTAGATGTCAGAAGCAGCCCAACTATTCAGCATGCAGGGCAGACCAAACATTGGCCTGGTTTCTGTCAGGGACTTCAAGGACCAGCACAGGCTAAGTCATTATTCATGACACCCGCTTCCCCTCAAGAAATCAATTCACTGATTCCATCCTATTTGGAATGTATTTATGTTAATTTCCCAGGGCAACTTTGCTTGCTTGGCACAAAACACACAATTTGGTTTTGATTACAAAACATGTGCAAAGGCAAATTGAGTATTTGCATACACTAAAGAATGGAGCTCTAGTGGGATTTAATCTAAAGGGTTTTACCTTTAAAGGGATTATGTTGGTCAGTCATACACTATAGCATGAGTGGACCTGGGGAAATTGTGAAAGCTGAGGTCTGAGGTGCATCAAGGAGGAAGGAATGGAAGGATAAAGAAGGAAAGCAAGGTGAGCTGACGAAATGAATTAAAAGGCAGGGATTTGAATAGAGGAGGCAAAAGAGAGAAAAACAAACAAAGAAAGGAATGACGATAAAGGATTAGCCAACCTTTCTGTCCTGAAAATATCCTTTAGATCCTTAATTATTGTAGTTCTCACATTAATTGATAAGAATTCAATAATGCTGTTAGAATTCATTTCAAACAAGAAGGAGAAATAGTCATAGGTGTAGTGATGTTTTTCATCTCTGTCACCAAACATGTTTGTCTGGTCCAAACCAGTCCAAACAAATTGTAGCTATTTTACTACTTATGAAAATTGTGTTTTTATGATTGCCATAATGTTCATTTTGAAAATTATTTCAGTCTGTGTCAGCAGACATTTTATAATGTGACACGGGGTTCACATTATAAAATGTCAGCATGCAAGCTGAATCAACCATTTTCCTTTTAGCAAACTTTAAAACGGCTCATTTTGACCTGAACTGAACACAAAGGGTCTGATGTGAATTTCCACCCCATCACTGGACGTTCCTGTGTGAGCTCTGCTTTAATTACTCAGCTTAAATGTGACTTTTACATTTGGTCTACTTGATACTGTAAGGAACAAATGCTGTAGTTCATTTGGCAGCAAAACTTAAAGGTCCCACAAAATTGGTGTGATAAGTCTTTTTTTTCTTTGGTGCTCTGCTAAACATAATAGAAAATTCTAAATCCTGTGCATCATATTTGTATGCATCTTTCTATAAGTCAGCATGACTTAAATAATAGGTCTCAGCATTTTGGAAGTATCTGTATTTGGACCAGAATTTAAATGCATTTGCTGTAAAATAAAGAATGTATATCCAAAATGTGATAAATTCACCAAAACAGTTAAACGATTTGAAGATGCTAATCGCTATCTTCTCCATGGGTGCTGCCCTTCCTGACAGACCCATTGGTCCAACTGGAAGATGCAATGAAACAGATTTATGAGAGCCTCAGCTACAAGCTCAACAACATAGACATACAGCTACCTCAGAGCAACGATTTCTTCAATGAGACGTCAATTCTCATTAACCACCATGCTAGGTCCATCAGTCACCAGCTGGCAATAGCTGCAGAAGCCAAACTGCTTACTGCTAAATAACTGTATCAACTGTTTACACAGATGGTAGTGAGCCCATATGATTTTTTATTTGTATTATTTTTTATTTTTTTACAATTATTCCTCTCCACAATGGCTTGTGTCAGTTTTAATATTGACATTTTAAAAAGACATATTCATCTGTAGTGGTAAATTAATCATTTGTTCCAACTCTCTCGTTTGGTTTAATGGGCATAATCTATTATAGTGTTTGAGAGGTTATCACTTTCTGTAAAATGTAGATACCTCATTTAGGAACGGAAATTGGTTTTCTCTTTAATCTCATGCTGTCTTGCTCTTTTTTTGCTGCCTCTCTCATTTTCTGTAAATCTAAGGTATTACAGGTCAAGGAGACAATATGTCCTGTGACACAGAAACTTGATGACATTAATCATTTTATCAAAGGAACCAATTTCTCTCAAGCTATTTGCTGTATGAAATCAATCAAACCTGCACCAATCAGCAAGTTTAATGGCACTCTCTGCTCAGCTTTTTTGCAACACAAAGGTGTGTTGTGTGTGTAAATACTAAGAGACCCATGGCCCTGCGCCCCCCATCTTCCCGGGAGTTCCTGAGCTCCCTTGTCTTGTAGATTCCTGGGGATCGCCTTTGTACCATTTTTATTGGCTTTGTAACTATAAGGATGTATTATCTGTTTTTGTTTTTGTTGTTGTTGATGTAACAAGAACATACAGTATGTTGTTGTTGTTGCTCTGTCTGCCTGTCTCTGTCCTGCATCTCCCTCTTTCCCACTTTTCGGCCCATCTAGTCGAGGTAGATGGCTGTTCAACACGAGTCTGGTTCTGCTCCAGGTTTCTGCCTGTTAAAAGTTTTTCTATGCCTCTGTGCCAAATTTTGCTAAGTGTGGCTCATGGTGATTCATGTTGGGTCTCTCTAAATAACATAACAAAAAGTACGATCTAGACCTGCTCTTTTAATAAAGTGTCTTGAGAGAACCGATGTGATTTGGCACTACTAATAAAATTTGATTGATTGATTGATTGATCTCTGAACCAAATTTCACCCAGGAGATTCCTGAATGTAGTTTTCACAGTGGCTAGCAAGCTAAGAATAAACTCGTGTTTAGGTTAGGAGAACAAAGTTACCTGAAAGAACATGTCTTGATACGCATGTCTTCTCTTATAATAGAGGCTAATCTTGTTCACACATCATCAGCCAAGCTCTAACTGGTCCTGTCAACTCTGTTTGCAAAGACATAAAATGAATGTCAACTGTCAGTCAAACTCCTTTTAGATTATAACTTTTTAAATTTGTTTTATTTAAACACTAACTGTAATGTAATTTTTGAGAATTTCTGAGAATTTTGAGAGAATGTTGTTTCTGTTTTGTAACTCTATATTAAAGCTACTGTGAGAAACTTTCACTTTGTGTTGATTTTAGCGCCCCCTGTGGACAAAGCAGTACCTGGTAGCTCTCTGCTGATTTTGTCCTGTACATGTTTATAGTTTTTTACAGTTGTTTACACACTAAAATGAACATTTTCACACAATTAACAGATCTTTACACTCAAGAAGCAAAACACCTGTCCAGAGTTGCCCAACAATAAGCACAGACTCAGCTTCACACTTTTTGCAAAACATTACACACAGTGATTTGCAAAACTCTACACGCATTTTCACACCTTAGACACAGATAAGGATTGTGAGGTTACTTCCTTCTCATTACAAAGCCCCGGCTTGCTAATGACTACACTAATGAACGAATTGGATAATCACATCCACCAGGTGTGGAAGCACACATGTGCTTAATTGAAAATACAGCACTCAGGTTGTTGCTTTAGTTTTTCTTCAGAGTTGCTGTAAGTGTATGTACTTCATGCACTAATTTTTATTTGTCTACAGATTTTTATTTGTCTACACTTTACAGTAGTAAGAAAAACTACTATTTTGTTCTGATTTTCATTGTTGATTGATATGTTACTATAACTGAGTATGGTAAGAAATAAATATTTTCAGTCTGCAGCATCAGTGTTGTGCAGTGCTTGGTAAGTTTATAGTATTTGTGTACTTTCTCTGTATATCTCAAAGTAATCATGAAGAATGTTGTGGGTCTGTCAATATCTTTTTGTCATCTAAATTATCCCTTACATAAAAATGTCTGGCGATAAAGTCTAACACATGCTATTTCCTAAAATAGGGGTTTTTACAAATGTGTTTTGTATTGATCACAGTAGTGTGTAACTGACTGCAATAGTGTCTGATCATTTGAAGACTGTGTTAGTGAGATGAAAACAAAACAGTATTTTTTATAATTATGTGTATGTTTTTAAAATATGTGTATATGTTTTGACTGAAGTGTATATTTTGACTGAAGTGTGTCATTTTGCAAACAATCTAGGAGTTTTGCAAATTAAGTGTGGTGTTTGGATAATTGTGTGAATGTTTTAAAAAAAGGAGCCCTGTTTTCAACAATTGAAAAAACTGTATGGTGGATTTTAACAACAAATCTCATCCTTCTTTAACAGTCATATGTATCTTTCACTTCAAATGTTTGCCCTGGAAAATGTAAACAAAGGCAGCGTGCTGTTAATCGCTTTGTCTGACACCTACCCCATATAGAGACATCAGAATTAATTTCAATCTGTTTTATAACCAGATAAAAACTCCTCACAGCAGCTTTAAAAAGTACCCTGTACAATTTTTGAAAATTGATTTTTTTTTTTTAATTGCATTTGTTTTCTTTTGTATCCTAAAGTATAGATACATTTGTGCATTTTTTGGGGGGAAAAAAAGCCACAAAAGTTACCAAGTTTGTTTTCACTAACAAAATCACGTCTTCACCAGAAAACACAAGCATATGTCAATCAATCACATCATATAAGTTCAACTTCTCTCGAACAAGTGAAGAAGACAAATCAATAGGCCAGGCTCACAGAGGGTAACAGAGACAGACATATTATACCCGTGACAGCTGAGAAACCCTGAAGTAAATACGCTGAGTCTCAGTTTGATCAGTGACTCAGAAGAACTTTCGGAACACCACACCAAGGGACAGCATGTGTTCAAACGACTCGCACTCAAAGGAACACAGAGAGGAGGGAAAGACAGATTACTGTATAACCAAGCTTGACTTCCACTTTTATTGTTAAACTCTGTGGATTTAAGAAATATTTCAACTGAACCCCAAACTGCAAATCAAAGCTTTCCTGAAAGAACGTTGACTTCATCAGCATGTACCAGACATGTGGCAGTGTTCAGGCGGCGCAGCAAGGGAAGGAGAGCTGAACTAAGTGTTTCAAAAAAACTGCAATGAATATTTACAGAGAGTAACAGAAGGAAAGCGGTGCAGAAAGCGCTGAAAAAGCCCATGCTTCCTGTCCACACAGACACACGCACTGGAATGCAATTTTTTGTGACTTCTTATCATATTTCTGTTGACAGATTAATATTTAAAGAGTGCTCTGCCCCTGTCTCAACACTTACTGAGCATCGCAACATGAAAAAAATGTCAGCTGAGTTAACATTTTCAATATTTCACATTTCAGAACATTGAAAACACAGCACAAGTGTCTCACTGAGGGGATGACACCTCCTGTGGTCAGGATTAACTCCACCACAGAGGAATATGAGACAGATACTGTCACTGCATGACTGTGTGTGTTTGTGTGTGTGTGTGTGTGTGTGTGTGTGTGTGTGTGTGTGTGTGTGTGTGCACACACCTATTCAAGTATTCTGCCAAGTTAACTGTTTATACTGGTTTATGAGTTCAAGCCCTAGTGTGTATTTGTATGTGTGTATTTTGTAGCTCTGCCTTGGTTTATGAGTATTTATGATGTACGTGTGTGTGTGTGTGTGTGTGTGTGTGTGTGTGCATTTTTATGTTGTAAGCTTTATTATGACTTCATGTGTGTAGGTTCTGATCATCATGGGAGCATTATGGATCTTTGTGTGTAGTATGTGCTGTAGGGTTGTAAAGATTGAACAGGCAGACGTCATCTCCATTTTTTTTCTCTTCTGTTGGCTGCTTGCCGGTAGTTTATTTTTGCTGGCGTTGTGATTCTTCTTTATTGTGATCTGCCTGTTCTCTGAGACAACTCTCCTTTCTTGAGCCAACCTCTTCTCTCTGTTTATTTCTATTTATCCTGCATCATTATTACATTGCCTCTTTGCTCCTGGTTAATTCTTTGTTTTCTGATCATTGACAAATGGTGAGCTAACTGTTGCGTGTCTTAGTATCTGGATTTATGTATTCTTATGCTGAAGATATGTTTGATAAATCCAAACATCATCACTCAAGAAGCACCTTTTTCAGGAGCTTTTTTTACTTTACTGTCTTCATCAGTTGATAAAGTTATGCACAAGGAAATGAGATGATTTAAATTCAAATCCTCTCTCTTTTCATTTCTGTTTTTTCCGCATGTTTTTGTCTCTCTTACAGTATACCCCTTGGCTTGTGCTCAACCCTGTTTACCCAAAATGGAACAGACCCAGTTGGCAGAGTGCCAAATAACCGGATGATCGACATTACTGTGACACTTCAACCATTTTTTTCGAGGATAGATCTATTTCAATTTAAAAAAGCAGGAAAAGAATAAAATTGAAAATGAAAAATAAGCATGTATTAGGCTACATATAAGCTAAATCACTACAGCAAATGTTTTCATTTGATCTTAATCAGAATTTTTGAGGCAAAGCAAACCTTAGGAAGAGGCCTACGTCAACTTTACCAACAGCGATAAGAAGAAGTTATTACACTTCCTCACGCTGATAGAAATAAAAGTATTAAAAACAACCACTTAAGTAATGAAAAAACACAAATAAGACTATATGAAGTCATAGGACAGACATGCTTGTCAGTGTGCGTGTACTAGCAGCAGCATGCAGGGGCTCAGGTGTGTTCCTATCTGTCTTCAGGCTGTTGGATCATAGTTGGATGTGACAGCTGCACTTCTCCTATTATGTGGCAGGCAGCGCAGTGCATGCAAGAGTGGAAGTGTAGAAAATATGTGTGTGTTCAGGACAAAGGGACTGGAGAAATGTTTAGGTTTCATGTCAGCTTTTACTGTGAGGATTCTGACAACATTTCTTTGCTTGTCTTACATCAACCTTTTTGTAGATTTCTTTCTCTTTGTTTGTTTACCTGTACATTTATACTTTAGCTATTACCAAATGAAGTCATTTTATTTTCATATAATGCTTATTTGTATTCATTTATTTATCAAGAACAGTGCAAATTATTCAAAATGAATAAAAATGTAAATATGCTCTAGTCAGCCATTTTCATCTGCAGTCCTTTCTCAGAATGTTGAAATGGGCCTTGCTGCAGAGATTGAGCATCTGGCATTTTAATTACAGTTAGACATATTACATAAACATCACAGAAGGCCAAAGAAACACAGTCCAACTTAGACGAAAAAAAGGTGAGGTGAGCTTTTTAAGATTTCCTCATGTAGGAAAGACAAAATGTGCCATTTTTCAGTGCAATGACCAATATCACTAAAATCATCTGTCATGAGCTTTTTATGGTTTTTAATCCCATGATATTCTTTGTAGGCAAATACAATTTGGATACACCTGTTAGAAAGTAAGCTATACCACACAACCTTTCAACTACACTACTTAACACATCTGTCTATCTTAATTTCACTCACTCCCACTTTTTCCAAATGTTTGTCTCACAGTTCTTCTGCATCTCTTTGCTGTTGTTTTTCTCTCTTTTCATGTTTCTGTTTGCATCTGTCTGCTTCATTCTGTCTCTGATGATTTTTTGTCCTTGCATTCTTTGTGACTGTCTCGGTGTATCAGTGACTTTGTAAAGTTGTTTATGATGAAGGCGTTTCATCCATTCCCTACCCCCACCATTATCTCTCAGATTATCTATTTATTTTTATTACATAATGTCAGTTTCAGTCTGATGAGCTGTCACAATAAATCTCCCTGATGACCCTTAAGATGTGTTCACATTGACAGAGAACAATTTGCAAACTCTTTGCAGTTTCCTCATTTTGATCAGTTTGTTTGACTTACTGAGAATAATACGATATGAACTGCTGTGGGACCAAAAGACAGAGAGAAATATAAAACAACATCCAAGTGCTTTGTTAGAAGTGAGAACATAATGTGAACAAGCTATAGGAAAGTACATTAAAACTCAAGCCTTATGGAGTTTTTATAACAGGGCTAACATAGTGTTGAATGTTTGTAATGAGGTATTTTGCATTAGCCGTGCAGATCGGGGTCTACAGATGAAGTCAATAAAGAAATTCAATAAGCACCATTCTTCCATGCAAAAAATTTGGCATGCAGTCACTCTGATTTACAATATTTATTTAATACGGCAATAAGGCTGTCTAAGGCTAAAATGATTGTTCCTGAAAGCTCTTGTGAGGAACTTTGGGTTTGTGTTGATTTTGGCCCCCCCTGTGGACAAAGTCGTACCGCTTATATCTTGGAAGATTTTGTCCTGTGCACGCTTAAGTGGTGGTTTTTAACAACAAATCATCCTGCTTTCTATAACAGTCATATGTATCACTCACTTTCATTTTTTGCCCTGGAAAATGTAAACAAAGGCAGCGTGCAGTTAATCGCTTCGTCTGGCACCTACCCCCCCCCGCCAGCAGCTTCAGTCATTAAAGATAACTATATAGAAATAATCGATCTTGTCGCTGATGGTCGGGTTTGCTTTTGCAGGTCATATAGAGATATCAAAGTTAATTTCAGTCTGTTTTATAACCAGAGAAAGACTCCCCATAGGAGCTTTAAAAATACGGACCTAGCTGTCGCAAAAAATAACCACCTGCCACCCCTCATATAAATGTATCATTGTAATACATTTGCCTGTCACCACCAAAGACTGTATATATAGATGGATGACATGGCAGCTTCCTAATAGTGAAGCCAAAACATTTTGAGTGCCCCCTGCTGACTGGCTGCAGTACAGGTCATAAAGCCCGCCTCTGCCATGTTAACAGATGGGACATGGGTCAAACTATAAAATCAAAATAAATGTCAAATACATTTTTCGCAAACATGGCTTCTGTCATTATACTTAGTCATTATCATGCTGACTTAAGTGTTTTTTCTGACAAGTTTATTTTTAACTAGTTATTTGATGCTGTCAAAATGATGATTGACAGCTCTGGGCCAATCAGTTCCGGATTAGCAGAGTGGAGGACGAACGGCGAGAGGAAACGTAACAAAAACAATCACTACAGTCATTGAAGTTTCAATACTTGTGAACACTAACCTCAGACCAACACAAAGAAGCTGTTCTACTGTTTAACACGCCGGCGTGCGAGATCCTTGCTGTTTTTTCAGTAAGTTAAGTGTGTGTTTTGGTTAGCGAAAGTGGCTACGGTGGCGCCGCTGTCGATCTCTACTGCACAGACTATGGCTCCAAGTGACTACACCATTGCAAGATGGCAGGGCCTATCACAGGGGCTATTTTGGCATCACTTTCATATGGGAGCATATGGAGACGCGTTGTCCATCTATATATACAGTCATTGGTCACCACCCAAATGTGGGGACTTTTCCTGATTAATCAGAAAGTGAAGAGTTCAAACAAAGGTGTGCTGTTCTTGTGTCCTACTCTGTATTATTGTTTGCAGTTAAAAAGTGAAACATACCATAATAGTACAAGAGACACCTTTTTTGTCCTGTTCCACCTGCCTGTCCTCATTTATGACATAAGAGGTCTTGTCGCAGTCTTCATTAATGATGCTTTTAATCAATTATTTATTTGTGCGCTGTCTGCTAGACCACAGAGGAAATGATTTACAGATGTTAAAGTGACCTACACAACTTCAGGCTGGTTTCTCAGGATTTAGAAAGATTCTGGTCCAACTGCACATAATTACCTCCCAACACAGAAATTTTGAAAAAATTTCAATATATTAAAACTTTGGGGGCTAAAATCCTTAATAAGGTATGCTAACTGCTCATCAGTTACCAGTGAGTCTGTGACTTTTATTTACAATCCCTGGTGAATTCATAATTGGCCAGTCTGACCAGAGTATTTACCGCGGCATGGGACTCACACTCACAGAACCTTTTAAATGAGTCTTTGATGAGCTGTGTGTCTGCACACTGACACACTGATTGTCAATACAGAGAATCAAATGACTAAACACCAGTGTGTGTTTGTATGTGCATTTCTGTGCATGTGTGTATTTGAGCTTGCATGGCCAAGTGTTTACATCTATTCATGCTGACATAAAAGGTTGCTCAATTTCCTGTCAACATTCATTTAGCTGTGTGTGTGTGTGTGAGTGGCTAATCATTTTAACTTTCTGTCTCAGGCTGCACAACAACCCATCAACTCTAGCTATCTATCTCCCATAAGGGACAATTATGTCCACTATGCTTCAAGTGTTTGTTTTTATGCAATTTCATGCAGCAAACAGTACATGCATCAGGAGTTTGTGTTACTGTGTGAGTTTGGATATACAGTAAATCATGGACTTGTGATGTGTGTGTTTGTGGCAGTGTAAATGTGTTTGTGTGCTTGTTCCTCCTTCTGCTGCTCTGCACACCCGTCCAACTGTCAATCCAGCGCCGAGGCTCTCTTTCTCCCATGAGGCAATTATCTACAGTCTGGTTCATATGTTTATTATGTATTATTGTGTGTGTGTGTGTATGTGTCTGTGTGAGAGAGAGAGAGAGAGAGAGAGAGAGAGAGAGAGACAGAGGGAGAAGGACATAGGGAGAAAATGGCATCAGTAGTTAAAGGGAGATGGGGATTTTCTCCTAGCTTTTATTTCCTTTGGGATTGGTCCCCCACTTCTTCCTTTCTCCTGACATCTGTCTCCCCCTTTTGCCCAAACCATTCTTTCTTCTTGTACTCTCCTCCACCCTTCTTCCAATCTGTCGGCCTCCTTTTCTCCAATCTTCCTTTCCGCTGTCTTTTCCCTCTGCTTTCCCCCTCTTTCTTTCTTGTCTCCCCTCACACATTCCTCATATTCCCACATCCACTCCCTGTTTTACTTCCACCTCCTTTCTGAATCTGCCCTTTTCATCCGTCCCTCCCTTCACCTTTCCATCCATCTTCCTCAATCTCCTCATCTCTGCCTGTAGTGTGATATGAACACCAGTTGGCCAGAAGGAATCCAGGTTTCATAGCAGCAGACAGATGAGAATTCAGACCTGAAACTCTCTGGTAGAACATGGACATCTGCTTGTTCCTGTACACTTGCCAAATTACGCTCTAATTCCTCAATAGATTCTGTAATAGGTTACATTTCCTTAGCTATTTTTACCCTCTACGACCGCATATATATTCCTTCCATGTTGTTTTTATTGCTCACCACACTTCAGTCTTCACTGCACCTTTCAACACTGTCTCTCACTCTCTTCTTGTCTCAGGATTGTCAATGATTTGTCATTTGTCAATCATTTTAAGCAGTTGCTGCAGACTGGAAAGCAGCATACCAATATGCCTACATGCAAACAGATGCACACACACTCACACATAGATAGCATATATAAGTAGACTGCACTGCCCTGCACAAAATAACTTGCCAACACATCCCAACAGATCAACCTTTACTCACACAGTAACAGCGCACTGCACCTCTGCAAGATTAGCTTTCAATTTACTTCAGGTTCAGACTGAATAATAACGACTAAGCTAGGTAATGACCAATCATGATCTTTTGAATTCCCTGCAAGATAAGGTTGTACTTTATCCAAAATACTGTCATAAATATATAGCTCAGAAAAAAAGAACGACAATGAAAATTATTCATTATATTTGTTAATGACTGACCTTAAAACTGCAGGCGTAGAGCTTCACTCCAGAATGAGGTAACTCGTGTAAACAATGGAAGGAAAACAATGTGTCATGGCGACAGGTGATCCATCTCCTCTGCCTCTAGGTCATCTAATTAATCTCTTTCTCTGTCCCAATTCAAGGGCCGGATCTTTCCAAGTTGTGTTTGTAGACAATGCTTTATTTTTGGCCACTGAGGGGTGTTTTCATTCAAATAGCCATTGTCATATAAATACTATTTATATATATATAAATATATTTAGATAGACAGACATTACTATTGCACCATTGAGCTGGGGGTTCTGCAGTTAAGCAATGGGGTGCCTCATTTGTGGAACAGCCACAGATTCAGTCCAGCCTTCAGGACCAGGTGCATCACCTTCCTCACCCAGCTGCGCACAAACTGCAATTACTTTCTGCACATTAGACTCATTCTGCATGCCTTTGTTTGCCTTTGCTGGCTGTACAAACCTAACAAATCATGTTTTGACCTATAGTAGAAAGAATATATTAGAGGCATGACACTGGAACCTAACTACAAAAATGGAAAAGGGATGATGTTTGCAGCATATGACCAATCACAATCATGGACAAGGCTACTAGCAGCAGAGTGGCGTTAATGTTAGACAAATACAAAGAAAGGATAAGGTACAGTGTGCGGGTTGTTACAGCAGATTTGAACTACGACTGGGTGATGCAGGACCCAAATAGGATTGCAATTAGAATCGAAAATTCAACACAGCCTTGAAATAAGGGCGTTTAACAGATAATCCAGGCTATAAGCAATACAGTTGCTTGTAGTGAAATGAAGGAAGGATAGCTGAAAGTAAATCACCAGCTGTACAAAGTTTTTAAATGAAGTCCTTAAATATCACTGTGCATCAGGAGGGCACCAGTGGAGTAGTATGCCATTGAATTTAATGTGTCACTCGGTTGTATATTTTTGGCTTATGGCTCGGCGTTTTGACTTATTCTTTCAGCTGGGAGCTATGTGTAAAACGGACTGATATTTTCCCCCTGTAGGAAGTGAATCCTTCTTCATAGTCCAAAACCAAGGGCTTACCATGACGTTACCTTGCTAACAAATCCTTCTTTGTCGGACATGCCTCAGCTTTGCCTTCTGGGTCCCCTGTGATGATGGAAGTCGAGAGAAGTTTGATGTTTTTGTGGTATAATTAAGCTATCAGAAAATAAATGCTGAGAGAGAACCAGTATATGACCAGTCGCTCTTCAGTATTAGTTATTTTGGGTCATGCCCAGATATTTGATTAGCTGTGTAATGCATTATATATGTGTATCGTATTTTTTCTTAATCTGGCTTTGTGCAGCAATGATACCTTTTAGTTGGAGCTGAAATATGTGACCTCTCTAAAGTGACAAAAAAAGTCCATAGTTGGCAGTACACCTTGAGGGAGTTTCTAAGCCACATCTTAACACACGCTATGGGAACTTATTTGTAGAAAGAAAAAGAGTCCCATCATGCTGGTAGCTACGTGATGCCCCAGATGCCTGCTGTGGACTGGCTTTGCTCAGGGTTTCTGACAACATCAGCTGAGAGATCCATAGGAAGATAACTATTCAGCTGGCTGACCCCCTAACTGAGGGCAGGGGCTTCTTCCTTTTAACATCTCCAAAAGCTTTTACTCCTACATTGCAACTGATAGAAAGTTGAAAAAATCCCATACCTCCATCCAACCTTTTAAAGCACTTTCAGAGAGTCAAAAATACTGACCCTTGATCCTTGTATAAACAATCCTGTTTTCTACACCAGCAAAAACAGTGTAAGTATGTGTGTTGTTAAAAAAGTGTAAATTATTATAATTATTTTAAAACTTTTTTTTCTTTTTAAGTACAAGGTACTGGTCTACTGGTCAGAAGGGCCCCTCGGTGTATGCCAAGGATACTGATGGTAGACCATCCCATGCTAATAGCTGAATATATTTGTCAAGTGACTACTACTACGCTGTGGCTCAGTGGTAGAGTCGGTCGTCTTTCAATCGGAAGGTCGGAGGTTCGATCCACAGCTCCCTCAGGCTACATGTCGAAGTGTCCTTGGGCAAGACACTGAACCCCAAATTGCTCCTAGTGGCATAGCCAACGGGTATGAATGTGATATCTGATTGACAGTTGGGCACTTTACGTAGCAGCCTCTGCCATCAGTGTGTGAATTTGTGTGTGAATGGGTGAATGTGATATGTAGTGTAAAAGCAGCTTTGAGTGGTCGCAAAGACTAGAAAAGCGCTATATAAGTACAGTCCATTTACCATTTACTTCATGGTGTCCAAGGTTAACACTCTAATGGAATCAGAGCCATTATTGAATAATAATTATTTATAATCAACCTTAATAAGCTAATTGGTATAGGAAATTCAAACAGGAAAAAGATAAATGTCTGCTTCAGTCACTGGAAATACGATAATCCCATTAAGCACACAGAATAAACTATAAGGATTAGAGAATAGACAGGGTCACATGGAAGGCCAAGAAAAAGGCAGGATTCAATAAGAGTGAGTAAACAGTGTGTGTGTGTGTGTGTGTTTGTGTGTGAGAGTGTGTGGGCAACCTGTTTGTGGGTGCACGTGAAAAGACCTTACAGCAGAGAGCAGAACTATTGATTTTATTGCTATTGATGGAGAAATAGTAATGACCAGATTGAAAACATCGATTCAGTGAGAATAGGCTGTCCTTGGACAAGACAGGCTGTGTGGGAGGTATCTGCATCATCTGTCAGCCAGTCACACACATTTATCTGTTGGTACGCATACACAGATACTTATTTATTTTTTAACCAAATGTAAGTTTACATTGTTCACACATACTGGAATAAGCCTGTCAAACTGCCCACAATGTTTATGTTTAATTGCAGTAAGTAACATCTGTCTGCAAAGCTCAAATGTGTGTTAAAATCCAATGGACTGAATACCAAAGAAAAATAGCTGATCAAATGAAGACATCTGGGTTTACATGCAAAAAATATTTACCTTCACAGCCTGACAGCAGAGCTCAGTGCCTGAATACAGACATGCTTATGATACATGAAATGTGCACTGTCAGCATGACAACACTGTTATCACAGATGGCATGAAGCTGGCATCAGATTAGATCGACTTTGGTGTCCCTGAACTTCTTTGAAAAGAAAACTTGCTTTTATATAATTTCTGCTTTATTGGTCGGCGCTCGACTGACTGAGACTGCCAGAGATTTTAGACAGACATAACAAAGTTTTCAGTATGTGGCATTCACCTCAGCGCCACAGAGCAACTCAGAGACAGTTAAATGCCAGTTCAGTCCTCCTGAGATGTAAAAAAACACATTAGCACATGTAAATAATATAACATGCACTATCTGCCCAAGCCTACAGTCTACATCCTCAATTCTCCAAAGTCCTATATCACTAGCCTTCACATAAACCACAAGGTTGCTCATTTTTACTTTTTTGTGACCCATTTTTGATCCCAAAACTTGACATGATTTTACAAGATTTTTCTCAGCAAACCAACTAAGTGTTGAAGAGTTAAGAAATCAAAGCTTTGTTTTTGTTCTGTTTAAACAACGTCTAACAAAGCTTTGCCCTCAAGTTGTCACTAGATACCAATTTACCCCTTTAAGCATCAGGATTATTTTTAAACATTCAGCATGTCCCCATTAGGTCTCTTTAATCTGCATTATTCTACACAGAGCTAACTGTGCTTATGGTGCAAGTGTACGTTAAAACAGCTTCAAAATGGCATTGCTCTAGGCTGATGAAAAAGTGACATTTTAGGGTTAATGCAACTACTCCATTGTGCCAGAGGTTGGATAGAGGTTAGAGTGCTGATACGGGATTTGGTTTATGTAATAAAGTATGTAAAACAATACATGCATATTTTTTGTGTGTGTTTATTTTAGAACTAAAGATGCTGAAGTAACTTCCTATTGATGTCAGCTTCCTCACTCCTGCATTTTGTCCTGCCAGATACAGTCGAATACATTCAGGGAATTATCAAATTTTTTCCTTGAAAGATTAGATTTAAAAAAAAGTTCTATTAAGGGAGAGATAATCACTTAAATGAGCAGGTATGTCTTCATTAACACTTAGCTTTAGGGTAAATGAAACTTTTCCTGGAGTAAAAGTCTTAAGATTGGACAGGAGATCAATCAAATTGCTGCATGTGAGTTGGCAAATCAGTGACGCATAGCCAAACCATGTACGTATTAGCATGGCTGTGAGCAACTACAGACCCCATTGAAATATTGACATGTAATGGGACCAACAGGTATCTAAGGAGACGTTTGGAAGGCTTAATTTGTGTTTATTGGTAATCTCCAGTTGTCAGAGGACAGAAAAATCTATATCTAAGCAACATATTGAGACTGGAAGGAGCCTTAACTGCCAACAGCGCATCACGGTTGCATGTGCTTATCAAGGCAAACGTTAACCCTAGAGATAATACACTGCGCAGTGATACAATGAAGGCACTACATTAAACAAAACAGAACATCAGCCATATTGATTGCAAAATCTTAAAATAACCTATTCAAAACTTTTCAAGTTCCCTATAAGTATAATAAGTTCCCTACTGTTAAACATTTTTAATCATAACATGTTTACTGTCTTGGCAGCAGCTTTATGAACTCCATAATTCAGAGGGTCTACTGATATGTTTTCTCTTCTACACCTAAACAAATCCAACCTCCCAAGGCTTTATTAATTAATGATAACTCATTCATTGCTATCTCTATTGTCTTCTTGTTGTCGGGGTTAATTAAGGGCAATTACAAAACAGCACAGAGAGGAGCTTTTTAAGAGGTGTTCTAAGAAGTAATACCCATGTTTTAAAATTGCACTCTCCTTTAATTATTTTTTCTCCAGTAAACCATCACTACACTATAATGAAAATAAAAGTTAATCAAGAAACACATAGTATGATTAGTTTTATACCGTTGCTTCCAAATTAACTTAAGTGTTAAAGATAAGAGATGTTTTCCAACACAACTTTTTTTGTTAACGTGATGATTAGGGTATCCCTCTTGTGTTGCCTCTGAATGTGCATGGCTCCAGACTCTGTCAGGTGAGTAGTAATCAAAAACAATAAAGTAACATTTTTAAAATGAAGCAGGTAAGTTAGGAAGTATGAATAAAATCATTCTTGTTAGATTTTCACAAGAAAGCTTGTTGAGAAACATTTCACATTTTATCAGGTTTGCACAGGTTTGGTTAAAGGGCCAATTGGCCGATTTTTCAACCTATGGTAGAAAACAAATGCAATTTTGCTCTGTACCTTTGGAGGACGCTATATCTGCCTCTCCAATGGGCCATGGAAAACCTCCACCAGACTATGTAAACATGTCATCTAAACTACACTTCCTCAATCTAGGATGGCTGCCTATGATGTCTGCAGTGTTTAGTTGAAAAAACCACATACCATAAAATGTTATCATTTGTTCTGTGAGGGGCCTTGAAACGTTGCCTGCTCTATTGTTTTCCCGCTCAGACATTCCAAATTTATAAATGAGTAATTTCTTGTTCAAAATAGGCGGGTTTGAAATGTAGACTGCCGACCCAAAGTTTTTTTAGAGAATTTCTCCTTTAACATTGTGAATTTTCACAATTTGATTAGTTTAGGAACTTACACTGCTTGGTGAGGTTTAAGAAAGTATCACGGTCTGGAGCACGGCCTTATTTAATGATTCGTCGGTCCAATAAATCGCACAGCAGGCCATGTTATTTGTCCATTAAATTGCATGAGTAAATCGCCCGAAACACAGCTGAGACGCTCAGTTCAGTGACTAAATTAGCTGAGGTGACACCTAGCAGATGACTACTGGTGTCCCCCTGTCACTCAAAGCAACCACCTCCACTAATTATGCATAAACTTTAAGCCTTTATATAATTTAAATGGGTAAGTCATATAGTATTTCGCCCCCGGTACAGCTGTCATGCATAGCGATATTTGTATATTTGTAACGCTTGGAGCCAGCTTCAAGCTGCCACTTTTTGGTTCATTTGTATGGGCTACATTTGTTGGGCCTAAATGTTGCCACTTGGATTTCACGCAGGAATCAAACCCTGGTCTCCTGGTTGAAGGTCCCTTGTTTGGTTGACCTATCTATCCATCATCCCAAGAACTGCCAACCTAACACTTTTATGCTGCTTATACTACAGCACGAGTTCAACAAAACATCAAGACATGCAATATCTAAGCATGCAATATCTAAGCATGCTAGATGAGAGATGATAGCTAAAATGATTATCTATAAAAACTGTATTCTCTCACTTTAAATAAGTGTGATCACAAATTAACAATTTTCTGGAGAGGCTGCTTAAATATTTAGTGAGTGATCCAGATGGGGCAGTGATTCCACATTGAGCATCCAGCTCTCTTGTCCTCTCTCTCCCTCTCTGTCTGCCAGAATTTTAAGCCATTATGTGAATAGTCTTGGATCTTGCTGACGACTGTCTGACAGATAGAAATACTGTAGTATCTAATTACCCTTCCAACAGCCCACATAGCCACATTCAGACACACAAGACTGCAAGGAAATACCCACATGCTCTCAATTATAATACCAGCCAGTACAAGCACACACATACAGTCACAGTGAAATGACAATCCCCTCATTTGGTTTTCTTAGCTGTTTGTCAATACAAGCATTTCCCAGCCAAAGCTATGCTAATTAGATACAAAGGCTATGACAATATTAGCCTGTCCATGTACTTTAAGTATTGAACAGATAAAAGTTATTTGAACAAAGGACCTAACACCTAACACTCATTTGAGTGAATGGGTATTAACATAAGATGCTGCAGAGTCACTATGCATTCTCTTAGTACTATATATAATTTTCCCAAATTAAACTTTCAAATCAAATAAAAAATCTTTCTGTTTCTTTATCTGTTTTCTTTACCTTTACCATTTACTTTATAAAATGCATTTATACCATTTAACAATGAGTCCTAATACTACCACAAAAAAACAACAACAGCTTTGCATTATGATCTGTGCTTTGCAACTCTCTTGAAGATGATTACAGTTTAAATGATGTTTGGGTATTCAGCTTCACTCTTATGTACTTAACATAATGCATACTAAGGAATGGTAAATGGTAAATGGACTGTACTTATATAGCACTTTTCTAGTCTTTGAGACCACTCAAAGCTGCTTTTATACTACATATCACATTCACACTCACATTCATACCACTACCACTGAGCCACAGCCGCCCCGGAGAAGGAGAATTCACTAAAGGACTGCGCGGCTTTTGCACCCGCTAAACCTGTGTAAATGACACAAAAAGACTCATTCTTAGTATTTAAATGAGTCATTATGTAGCCATTCATGGCGAATGATCCCTTTCTATGCAAATGAGCCTTGTGGCAAAAAGCACCTAATTCACAAACACCAATGTAAACAGCACAGCGCAGACAGAGGGAAAATATTACCGTCTGCAGAGAGTTGATGGTAACTGAGGCACACCCATTAAAAGGGCTGTCACGCTCTGAGCTTCCAGTGATCATGGCATCAATTCCACCTTTTGTGTGATCAAAAAATGTATATGTCTGTAAAAACATCTATTCTCTATTCTATTAATAATATTCTGTCATTATTATTTTAAGATCAGTCCGGGGCCATCTGAGGTTCAACCCGCCCCACAAGGGCATACTCTGCACATGTGTGGAGGAGGTCTGGAGCCATTACACATGGCTGGGATTTTTATTAAAAATTTTCAAAAGTTAAACTAGTAAACACCTGTCAAGTCTGGACTTTACAATAAACTGTTAAAAGAGCGGCCCTCTCCTCTCCCTGCTCATCAACTCTGTGCATAGAGTTGAGATCCATCCATGTGCGCTCAACTTATGCCTGAGAGAGCAGCACGGCGCAGCGGAGAGGAGGTGCAGACACATCCACTTCACAATCAGACACAAAACAAGAGCAAACTGCATGGATTGTGAAACTTTATGGGCATGTTTGTGCTTGAATATCATTAGTGCAATTAGCTTTGTGAATCGAACCTTGAGACGGAGCAGATAGCGGGTGCAAATGTTGCGCAGTTTATGGAGCCATCAGAGGCCACAATTCATTCTTAGAGAAGATTTCCTAAGTGTGTGTTCTCTCACACCATAAATGCAGTGTCCAAATTCTTATCCCTGTAAACTGTTTGGTGTATGTAAGTGTTTACATGATCAAGATGATTGTTTATTGGTTGTATAGTTTGACAATATGTCACAATATTCATTACATTTCTGTTAAATCATATAAATGGCATGCTCCCGTTTTCCAATCACTACATAAACTATTGTGCAGCTAAGGATGATGGGAATGTCTTTGGAGAAATGTTCTATTTCACTTATGTTTGTAAATAATAAAAAAGACCTGATGGAGGGTTAAGGTTTCAGTCAGGGGTTTAAAAAGTTTCAGAAGGGATCATGAATGTTGATGACCATGAAAGTCTGTAAAACATCTGATGTCAATTAATTCAAGCAACCTACCAACATTGCCTTACCTGAAGCAATGCCTCTAAAATGTCTAAAAAACACACCATGTCTTCAACACTAAAAAAACGTTATTCAAAAAGTTATTCATTTTGAGTCAAAGTCTGCGAGAAGACACTTTTTAAGTGGCACTGTAGGCACACATATACATGCAATGTCAGATTTCCCTAGCATTCTCTTATGGTATGGACAGTCAGAGTAATGGTTCGAAAGACCTAATCTTGACAAGGATATCAGCTGTGAGCCTCTAAACATATGAGTCAATTAAAATACAAGGAGTGAAGGAAGAAGATGATGTGGACAGGTGTACAGTGGCAACTTATTTTGTCATGAAGGTAGTCACAACAAAGCAAGTAGGAGAGAAAAGGAGGCGGCACATGGAAAAAATAGGAATGGATGCTGGGAGAGGTGCGAAAGGAGGAGGGAAGTTAGGGGGAATACTGACACTAGTGGAGAAGTGGAGGCTCAAACAAGACGGGCAAGTGAAACATGAAATGTGAGGACAGACAGCAGAGGAGAAAGAGAAGGTTTTTCATTCTACCTTGAACATTATCCAACAGAGCAACTAGGACGTTAAATGTATCACATCTCTGCTGGTCATTTTCAGAAATTCCACTTCTTTTCAATTTGAGGAAAATTATTTTAAATGACATAATTGTTTGTTTGTACATCATTGACATTTAAGTGTCATTAAATAACATGCCTCTATAATGTTAAATTAAGATGTCAACAAGAGTCTGAAGTAGCAGCAGAGGTTGCTGACAAAGAAGAAACAATGCCTGCCTTATACGATGAAGAGCTAATGCATCGCAAGAGGTGAGAGCTGAAGGGGAAAAAACACATAAAAATAGGAGAGAACAGAGGAAAAAAGAAAAATGGTGAAGAGAAAATGAACATATATGATAGAAGACACCAGAGATAAGGTTAGTTGAAATGAAATGGAGGGGAAAAGATGAGGAAAAAGGAGGAGACATTAAAGTATCTTAAAGAAAGAGTGCTGATATAGCTCCATTGTCACACTTGAAATATCAGTGCAATTTATAGTAAAAGGACCTGACCAATGATTCTTCAGTCCCCTACAAAGCATGAAGTAATGGAGGCAATGATCAGAAAATCAATGAAAATCAATTGCAGAGAACGTCTTGATGCCCGTCCTATAGAGCAGTTGCAGACAGGGAGCTTTCAGGCAAACCTTCTGTCCTAAGAAAGAAAACTAGAATCATCACACAATCATCACTGAATGCCTCTGCTTGTTTTAAGTGAATTAGTAAAATACACTTTTTCACGACACTGACTACTTTTATTAAAATATTGTTTTGCCAGATTCAGGGTTGCTAAAGCTGTCTGCTTCTGTATCAGTCACCTGCTTAACATTTTTATTTTGACAGTGTTATAGACATTAAATTAGATTGTTTACTGACTCTTACATTTTGTGTTATCTATGAAGGGGAGCTCTGGCTATTTAAAGATATACTCTATTATTACTATCACAATTGCTACTTAGTAACTACTCAGAATTAATTCTTTGTACTATTACTGCACATATCAGACAGCAACGAGAGCCTGAGAAACTATTTAAGCATCCTGTAAACATATAAATGCTGAGGAATGACGGCAATCATTCTGGGTCAGCAGCATCAGGATAATTATTGATTGACTGATAGTAAAAGCAGGTCAAACACAGTTTACTGCATGTGCAGTTCAACCACACCCAATGCATTTAATGCATGGACATTATACGGTAAGAAGAAATTTAAGGACATTGTAAAACTTTTAATTTATTGCTTTTTCCACTGGGGCAACACTTCATATAAAACACGCATATTATTTGCTGTAGTTAGAATATGTGGAGCACAAAAGATTAGAGGAGCCATAAGAAAGAAGATTTTTTAAAATGTGGTTATTCAGATTTGTTTTAATACAATTAATTAAGAAAAATAAGTCTAGATTTTGTCCCATACCTGAGGAGCGGAGATGCATGTTTGCAGAAGTGACTGTGTCAGACGCCCCGTAATGAGCTTTGCCTGCATCACTGCTGTAGAACCAATTAGCTTAAAAGGGGTCCAATGGTGGACTGACTGTATGGGATGGATTGCTGTAGTACTGTATGAGTGCTTGAGTGTGTATTGGTGGGGGGGGTGTCACATGTGTGCACGCGTGTGTGTGTTTTATAGTATGCTTGTGTGTGGGCAGGAGCTGTAGTGTTGTGTCAGCACAGTTATATTACCCAGATTTATGCTTACTTGTCAGGGACACACACCTGCACCGATGCACAAATACACACACACACTGTTCTCCCTCTTTCTCCGCTATTCTCTCTCTAGGTCTGTCTCCCTCTAACAACCTCATACTCATTTCTGTTATTGTTATGGAATCAGAAAATCCCAGTTTCTGAGTCAATCACATGGATTAATGAGTCATTACAATTCATATAATGCTACACTATATACAGCAACTGCAAATAATAGTTTAAAAAGAGAATAGTGGCAGAATATAGAGAAAGAACACATTGAGGTTAAGTCTCTGCTTTTAGTTTTTTTTTCAACAATCAAATGCAATATTAATAAACAGCAGTTTATTTGAATGATATAACTATCTACATTTATTCCCTCCTGACCTCTTCCATAAATCAGCCTACAAACCATTTAAAAAAGAACATGCCAAAGTCATATGTAGGCTACACTGATGTATTTTCTTGTTGAATATTACTTTGACGAAAGAAAAAAATCCAGTACAAACTTCTCTTGCTTACTTACTCAGACAATAATGATGACAGGATGCATTTATCATAACAGTGTGAGTACGAAAGATTTCCACTGTGTTAAGTGAGGACAAGAAAAAGGTCAGTATTTTTGATTAACAGCCCCAGAAGGCAGAGAGCAGCGGTTACTGATCCTCCTATATCAGCTTCGTCTTGCGCTTAGCTTAAACCTCGCCATACATGGGAAATCATTCAGCTTAAGCACCTGAAAAGAGATGAGCAGCTACCGGATGAGACAGGTTGGCAGGCAGGCATAAAGGCAGGAAGATGGGCTTTAAATAGTCAGCTGATCCTATAGCTAAAGAAAGATCAAAAGTTCAATCACATATGGAATACATTGCTTTGTAAGTCTTATAATGATGCTGGTCACTTGTTCTTCTAACTAACTGTATTAGGCTCCATTGTCATCAGTGCAGGTCCTGCATCTCTCTCTATAGCTGGCTCTGATTCTATATTTAATTTGATCAAGGCCATTTTACATTCCACCCTAAACGTCACTCATTACAGCATGTGTGTGAGTCATTCACTTGAAAAAAAGACTTCTTCCTATCAAACAGCCAGACATTAATGATGAGCTGCTGACGTTCAGCTATTCCATTCTTAATGATGAATACATTTCTCAACTTGGAGTAGTAGGAAATTAAAGGGATTGAAAATGTCTTTTTTGTCTGAGTGCTATTAGAATAATTTTTTCTAAAGACATTTGGATTTTAAAATATTTACTCTTAGCATATTGGCCAATTTCCTAAGCATTTGTGTTTGCATGCTGGCCATGGTTATCTCTTGAGCTGAATTGAGGCACCACATTAGCTCTATAATATTTTCCATTTATCATATTTCAGTTTAAATTATACAAGGGTCTGGGTTAGGGTCAGGATCTTCTTTAAGGTATAAGTTAATTCCAAATATGATGAATTAAATTTTTCTGTTTAGTGATGAATGGAATTAAATTGTTGACAGCATTGCTTGGCAGATGAATATTAGTTAATGGAAAAAAATAGAATAACACATCAGCTGTCTCAGTCTACGTTTCTGAATGAAATGGGACATAAATGATTGATTGATTGATTGATTGATAAACTAAAATATCGTTGACGACAGAACATATTTCACTCGCTCACTGGGCTCCATGCTGACACTGACATGATGCAGATATTTATCCCGCTTGTGCCTTACAGCAGACTGATACATTCAAGTTTTCAGGAAAGTCTTGGATGCACCAGGGCTGAACTTTCCACAGAATTATTAATTTCTAAAGACGCAATATTAAAAGTGAAAAGTCCCGCTGTGCTGTGGTGTCACCTGCTGTTTCACGGGTTTAAATCTCAGAGAGAAGCAGAGAAAAGCTGAATTAAAAGCAGGAGTCAGGGGACAAGACATAACATATTTGCCATGTTTGAAGCAGTTGTGGGACTGTCTACAGTTCAGACTTGTTTTTCTCCTTCTTTAATCCACTGCCATGAAATGGTTTGGAGGGAGGCAGGGGGTAGTTGTCATTTGATCCCCTGGGAATATGACCAAAAGCCAAAAACAACCAGTGTGAGCATTGGCTGTCTGAAAGCTGCTGTGCCTTTAATAAGCCGTTACAGTGTTAAAATAAAATTAAAACAAAGACTGGAGTATTTTGTTTCTATTTGCTTTTTCTATTATTTGGAAGTGAGCTCAGGAACCTGTTTCTTCTACTTTTCTTCCACTATAAGTTCATGTCTATCTCAGTGCCTCAGCATGCACTGTACCGAGCTTGATCCCTGCCCCTTCAGTATCATCTGCTCTTCTTTGTTCCAACCATGCACATTACTTGGTTTCTACAGTTTATTGCTCTGTCAATCCACATTTGTTGCAGCCTCGGGTTCCCTTTATGTGTACTTACAAATGCTTGATTTGATCAGTCTATGTTACAAAGGGCTGCTGTGAAATAAGTAAGGCATCCTCCTGGGCTCAAAATGTGGAATGTCCAAAAAACGCAGTTCTTCAAATGGCCACTTGTGTCTGGCTCTGAAAGCAAGTTAATCCCCATTGAGCACTATGTTAAAATGCCTAACAGCTGTAATAAATATTTTCAGAGCTTCTGTATGAAATTAGCAGGTATCGTTGTCTGCAATCAACATGCAGCTTGTTAGCTTGATCAATTTGGTGTTCCTAGTGATTTGGAGCTTGTTCTAGTTAATAGAAGTCTTATTAGGGATTTAAAGTCAGGATATCAGATATTTGTTTGTTTTTGAACATCTTTTAGAACCTATGTTTTTTAAATCCCCCAACTTAAAGTGATAATCTCAAAGTTTTGCATGTAAATAAATCTCTGTTAAGTCACTATCTATTGCTGAATGAGGTTACACAATGGTGATTGAGCCTATGGCCCACTGATGAAAGCCTTTGCATTTGCAACATTATGAACTGGCTGTTGGTGGTGACTTTCGCAGAAATATCAAAAGCGGTGCCCAGTTAGTGACATGTTTTCCATCACCCAGCAGTGGTTGGTCTGCCAGAGAGGGTAGGTGGAGCTAACGCAACAACACAGTTGTGTGTAAAGCGGCTGTTGTTCTGGTCTCTGCAAGTGTTGCGAGAAAAGAGTAATCTACTATGGCTGAACAAACAAAGAACAGATCAATGACTACAGATACAACTTCAAAAATAAGTGAAAATCCAAAGAAAAAGAAACAAATTTGACACTCACATGAAGGCAAACAGTCTAAAAAGGAAAGCGACCATCATTCAGGAAATTCAAGAGTGACAACTGTTGACTGTCAACTGTGAACTGGAGCCAGTCGTTGACATCACACATGTAACACTGTCTGGATATCTGGGGACTGTGCTCCCGCAATTACCGTTTATATATTATTATATAAGTATTAAACTTTTTAGGAGGAAATGCCTGGGTACATCAGGTTGGTATCTAATTAAATGCAAGTGGCAGTGTTGATGGCTGGGAAACTGGTGAGGGATCATGTTCTTGTCACTGCAAACACTGAACTGCTTGTGCACAGTGCCTGTGGGGACAGGGATAGGAACAGGCAGGAGAGGGTGTCAGGGCCTTATGTGTCAGGTAAAAAGAAGTGGCTCTGTGTTTATCAGAGGGGATAGGTAGCTGCCAGGACCCTTCAGGAAAGACTCTGCCATTTAGCAGTGGCCAGAAATACAGTGCACAGGGCATTATCTATTCCAAAGTGGGGAAAAAGGTACAAATGAATTGGTTGATAGTAAGCATTTATCCATGTTGTGCAAGATGTGCTTGAATTTTATTGAACTTGGCAGTATTATATGAAACACTAAGAAGCATAAAAAAAACCAGTTTTGATCCTGTTAGGAATCTCTTTCCTCAGCGATTTGGCCAAGTATTTTTCCTCTCTGGACACCTCATGAAGCCCAAATATGATGGGCTTGGCTAGATATGCAAACTGCTGTCATTTGGAGTCTTAATGTCTGATTGCAAGGGCCTGGTTGTGGACAAAGTATTACAAGAGTCTACCAAAACAGATAATGATCAGCAGCTTGTCTGTAAATGTGCCACCCATGTATATAATGATGGACAACATGAAGCCTACTACTTCCTGTGTCACAGTTTGACTGGTGTTGAATTAACTGGTGATGGTCCCAGATGTGCGTGGGCGTGGTTTATGAGTCAGTTGGACACAAACGAGGACATAAACGACTCGATTCTACTTTGCTGCTTTATCTCATTAATTAATCGGTGTCTTTTGAGACATTGTGTGACTGACAGTTTGCTGGACCATTCATTTTTTTGTGAACATCATATGAACAGCGGACCGTACACTCGCTACTGCTGATCACTACAAACGTGTCGTCAAAATTGTGTTTTGTAAGCTAATCAGAGAGTTAATCTTAATATCTCACTTGCTAGCTAAGACAATAATCAGCAAAAACACTGCATACATGGCGTCTTATAGGTGTGCTTAGCACTAAAAATAATTGTCCACATTCCTGATGAAAAGTTAGGGTTGTGGTGCATGCATAAGCATACATGCATGTTGGCTTGCATTAATGTGCAGTGCATTTACTGGTCACAGTTAGGGGGCTTAACATTTGAAAAAAAATGGTGAGTAATAACTTTTAATAACTAAAATAATTTTTAAATAATTATTTAAAAAACTTTATAATAGTTTGAAATAACTTACTCCATCTAAAAAATTGCTCAACATCACTGTGCATGACTTTCATTAAAAGACAGCACAGTAAGCTGTCATTGCAGCCATTAGTTTTTGACCTCCAACTTTAACTGGCCAGAGGGATTATAAGACGTGCAGCAATTAAGATGTGAGGTCAAATATTGAAACTATTGTGTCAAAGTTATCAAACTTGCCCATTCAGTGACGTTAATACTGTAGACTGATTGCTGTGCATTAATGTAACACTGTAAAACAAAGAAAAAGCCTTGACCTTTTATCAGCTACTGCAGGTCTAAATGCATTTTGAATATCAGGAGGAAAGCAGTGTTTTTATTCACGTTTGTCTCCAGATATATAGGAAGTAACTCTAAATTAAAATTCTGAATCCATTAACTAACATCTATGGCCCTATCGTCCACCCAGCGCAAAGCGACAAAGCATGCAGCGCCAGTGTCATTGCTATCTTCCACCTGGCGCAGTCGTCATTTTTACACCCAGCCCCCACATTGTGTAAATAGCAAGTTATCTTGGGCCACCAACAGCGCCAGTGGACATGCTGGTTTTGATATGAAGTGTGCTCTTTCCATTTTCGTTTCTGTTGGGCAGTGGGATCGCTTCAGTGGCTTTAACATCAATCCACGATTCAACTTATCCAACAGAAACCTGTGTTTAATCCTGCACGTTCAAGGACACCGTGGAAAGAAATAAGTAAAATATGCCAGTCGGGGTCCAGTTTATCATAAGAAGTATGACTAAAATCCATCGTGTTATAGCAAGGGACATGCCCTAAATCACTTGGGGCCATGTGCTTTAGACTGTGCGCCTTCCGCCGTCTAAATAGGGCCCCTAGAGCTAAAATATAGACTAATACATTTGTATTGGTATACTTATTTATATATATTAATTTGCTTATTTAAGTTACTACTGTTAATTAAATACATTCCTAAAGAATGTAAAGGCCAAAATATTTTTAGTTCAAGACTAACCCTTGTGTATTTCTATATTCCTGTGTGTTTACCTGTGCTTCAGGTCTACTGTCTGGCTTTGATCTCTGCCTAGCTGACTCTCCGAGCGCCCTGTCTGTCCTCCTGCCGCCAGCTCTGTTCCTTCTGCCTGTTCTGCTCCAACAAACACAGACTCTGCTCTTCATCCTCCATCTGATCGGCATACGTAATAAACACAAGTCTGAGTAACCCTGCCTAACAGGATGACCTGTCCAGCACGGACTCAGCAGAATCTGACCCGGAATCAGCTACATGCACAAAGCTACTTCTTGGACACCATAAACAGATCCATCCAAGTCTCTTTGACAGTGATATGTTAAACCAAACCACACAAATGCAAATCAAGTTCCTCTTTTATCATCCAAACTCAACCGGCCAGTCTCAGCAATTCCCAGCTCACAATGCCCCCAGCTCCAGCACTAGTGTCTTTGCAACTCAGAATATTACATGTTCCAGACCTTCATCCCTACACTGGGGAATTGGTTAAGTGGGAGGTTTTCTTCTTCATTGCTCCCTAGTGCTTAACCAGTGACCGCTGACCTTCTTTCAAAATCAATCCAAGGTACATTACATTATAGGGCTTTTAAGAGGAAGGGCTTGGACTCGCTTGCTTCGGTTTGATTGGAGCCTCTTTCTCACCTTTTGCTGCTGGTTTCTCTTTTGTTTCTAAACATCATTCTCTACGCTTAATGATCACTGTTAAAGTGATAATCTCGAAGATTTTAATTCTGTTAAGTCACTGTCTATCTCTGAATGAGGTAACACAATGGTGATTGAGCCTATGGCCCACTGATGAAGGCCTTCTCATTTGCAGTATTACACACTGGGTGTCTGTGGTGACTTTTGTGGAAAAAATCACAAGCAGCGCACACGCAGTTAGTGACACGTTTTCCAGCAGTGGTTGGTCTGGCAGAGAGTGTAGGCGGAGCTTATGCAATGTAAAGCGGCTGTTTTTCCAGTCTCTGCAAGTGTTCCGAGTAAATAGTAATCTACTATGACTGAACAAACAAAGAAAAGAAGAAGAAATCGACGACTACAGATACAGTTACAGCCGAAGCCAACTGTGGATTTCACACATACACACAATGTTTGGATGTCTGGGAAGTGTGCTCCTGCAATTACAATTTATTGCCACAAGTGCCGCCAAAGAGAATGACCTTCAGGATTAGCACTTTAAGTATCAAGTATCCTTTGCTATCTAAAACTGTCTCTCAGTTTGGTGTTTGAGAATAAGATGAAAAGATGTGTATGTTTGTCCTTGTAATGTATGTATTCTTTGACAATATTAGATGACCTCTATTGTATTGTAGGCTAAAGGTCTGGAGCTCAAATCTTTACTCTGGAATTCTTTACCATATTCTGTGTGTTCTTCGTATAGTGTGTAATGCAACAGTAAAACAGACAAAAAAATATATGAAGTATAAAATAGAAAGAAGGCTTTACTTTGGGATGACCCTAACACACACCCCTGGGTGATGGCAGAGAACTTCATTTGCATTAGAGAAATCTGCGTCTCATGACCTGCAGGTCCTTCTTGATCTCTGTGACATACTTCACACCGTTGATGTTTCTGAGATAGTTCTGGCCACGGTGGATCAACAGGACATCTGGCACAGCTCCTCCTCCAATGCACTTTTGGATGAAGAGGAGGAGGTTTCTGTGGATGAATGAAAGTATGTGTGTGAGACTGTTGGGTACTATGGGTAAATACAGAGTTGTGGGAGTCATGACGAGATGGTAAGGCTTCCCAGAAAAAAAGAAATTGGCCTGGGAGAGCAGACTTTGATTTTTTTGCAACTCTCACCTATCAGGTGTTGCTCTGACAACCCACCTCGGCTCCTGCAAGAGAAAAAAAGAGCATGGCAACACAGGGTGCCTGTCAGATGGGCCATCACACCCTGCTGTACACACTGATAAACAAGAATAAGTGTCATAACAATTTTAGACAAGCGGTTTTTAAATGAATCAAAAAAACATAAGGGATGGTACTGTAAACACAGGTAATTACCATGACTGGGATGACTGAGAACCTTCACAGACATGTAAACACAGGGTGTATGAGTCAGGTAGCAGATTTTTAGTGAATTATCTGAAGCCTTGACTGACATCTGCAAAGGCATATCTGTTTTATAACAGAGGAAATAAAGGCTTTCGTAAAGCTTTAGTTCAAACAGCATAATCACTTAGCGCTTGATTTGTGATGCATTATGTCGCTCTTATGAAGAAAGTGATATGCATGGTTGATCTGTTCTCATTCAGTCATGGCCCAATTTATGTGTGCACTGTGAATTTTGTGAATTGCTACGCTTACACATGGGTTTATGCAAAAAACTGGTTGAAAACAGCCCTGGGCTGTTCGGTATTCATTTCTTTTTTGTTTTGTGGACATGTTTAATCTAAGAGAATCAGTTTCTTTTACTGCTGTGATTCCTCGTGCCCCGTGAGAAGCTGATGCACATACAGAAGCTAAGCCATTTACACGTTAATGTCTATCTATCTATCTATCTATCTGTCTGTCTATTTGTCTGTCTGTGATTGATCTGTTTGTCTGTGTGATTGAGGGCAGCTAGATTGCTAGAATGCTATTATGCAAAGTTGTTTAAACATACCTTGTTCAAACCTTGTCATGATGCAGTAGAACCAAAAGCTCTACAAATGACTGTGTCAGACGGGAAGAGCTTTGGGAACACGGGTAGCTCAGCTGATGCTGCACTGTGTGCTCCATCAACAAAAATGCTAAAATTTGAAATGGCAAAAATGACTTTTTGATCCCCCCTTGAGCATTGCTCAGCTCTTCTGAACCGAGTGAGATGTCAGTTTGATGACTAGGCAGGGTTTAAAGTTTGCAGAATCTGAGGACTCTCTCCCAGAAAAAGCACTCAATACTAGAGAACCTTTTATCAGTCAGAAAATATTTTATTTTGTATAATCCATTTTCATTAGTTTTGCTGAATTCCACAGATAATGACATAGGTACATGTGTTCTTGTTGCGTTGTACTTTCTCTCTCTTCTCTCACTCGCTCTTTCACTTTGTGTGTGTGTTTTGTTGTATATCTGTATGTTTTTAAGCATAGCTGTATGGGTTCTTGTATTTGCTGGTGTCTAATGTGTCTTGATGGCTGAGGGTTTTACAGATAACACAAAGGAAAGCAAGAAATTAGAGCAAGAGGAGGGGAAGAAAGGCAAATTACCTCTGGGATTGGATTCCTGAAGAGACAGAAGGAGAGTACAAAAGTCAAGAAGGTCAAAGGGGAGAATGACAAAGACATCTTATTGAGGGACTCATGGGCCAGCATCCTGATAAGAAGGTTCTCTTGGGAGCAAGGGAAGGAAAGGATAGGGGGAAAGCCATTTGGAGCTCAAAATGAGGGGTGAAAGGAGAGTTCAGATGTGGTACCTGCTGCTGTAAGTGTTGAGTGAAGGGGACAACAACCTTACAGAAAGCGTATAAGGGAAACTTTGCTGACTGCTTGTAGTCATATAAGACAAAGTCATGAAACAGAAAATAACAGAAAATGAAAACAACTTTATCACGTCTCTGTCCGTGGTGCTGAAAATGTAAACTCAAGCACTGGAGTGGAGTATGGTTCTGAAACAGTTAATCCCACTTGGGGTGTTGACATTATCCTAAATTGTCTAACTTACTATTCAAAGTGCTGTCTTACTTTCTTGTAAATAACAGTTAGTGAGTGATTTTATTTAAAAAGAAGCTCCAGTTTGTGATTGATTCTCTTTCTGTGGTGGTAAATATACAAGGGTAGTCAGTCTCTCATGGTTCTGAACGCTCTTTAGGTCAACACCAGTTCCACTGAGGGGTTTTAATGTTTTACTAAAAAGGAGGAAGGAATTCATTTTCTTACAGATTTGATGTGGCTTACTTGAATGAATGTAACTGTATGAAAGATAACATTGCAAAAGGGCAATAAATAGCTTACATTTGCTATCAAACAAACAGAAAACTGATTAAAGTGTCCTATAACATTCTCTATTTGCAATCTTGATTGGCACAGCTGCTTTGAATGCACTGATTGGAATGTGCTGCTAGGAACAGATGAGAACAGTATAGACATTGACGGACAGGTTGATTGTTTTACTGAGTACCTCAACTTCTGTAGAGACACAGTCATACCTACAAAGACTGTACGCTGTTTCCCCAATAACAAACCATGGATCACAAGTGACATAAAGGCAATCCTCTACCAGAAAAAGGAAGCTTTTAGAGACGGTGACAAAGAACGGCTGAAACAAGTGCAACATGAGTTGAAGAGGAGACTGAAGATGGCAAAGGTGGAATACAAAAAGAAAATGTAGAGGAATTTACAACACAGCAACATCCATGAGGTGTGGAGAGGAATCGATACCATCTCTGGCTACAACAAAAAGAAAAGACAGCCAACAGTGGTGTTGGGATTCACTCCATCTCCACACTCAAACTCCCAGCAGCCTCTAGGTTTTCACACCTTCACGTGAAAACCCCTCCCCCTGGCCAGGTCTGTAAAACCGGAAAACCACCATTGTTTTTGGGTTCTTTTTGTTCTGAAGCTCTGAAGCTCTCCACTGCCCTCCAAGAAGGTTGGAGCTGCTGCTGCAGTTCCCTCCAATTCAACAGCTCTCATGGCTTGCTAACCGAGCAAGGCCTCAGCAGCGATGAGAGATTACCGGTTTACTCAGCACAAACTAGTAACCATAGTTTAGCAGCAGCTGAAAGAGTCTGCCCGCTTTTCAAATAAGGACAACGGAGCAACGAAGGACCAGTTTCCCTCCAACTGGACACCAACACAACGACTGCAACTTTCTTCACCAGAACCACTGCTCCCCCAGCCCGGCTGAGCAACAGGATCGTCGGCCTAACAAGCGGCAACACAGCACAGCAACACCTTTCCGTCCACGGTCTGGTAACCGGCTAAGCAGGAATGTTTACTGTTTGTAATACCATTGTAATGTTATTCATTTGATTTGTTACCGAGTTGTATTGTTGTAATGTCGATTTAGCCAGGTATTGATTGTAGTTGAGGTTACTTATGCTTACACAAAGACATAGTCTGCATGTTAAATTAACCTTGCTCTTTTCTAACTCTTAAGACTTACACACATACAATATTTTGGACTGACCTTTTGACCAGACTAAACAGCCAGGAATTAAACCTCCCGGTTCTTTTTCTGGGTCTTGACCCGTCCCATGTGCTCAGTGCAAGTTGGTTGAGACAAAGGACAGCATTCAGTGGCCATCTTTGAATCGGCCATTTTATGAGTTCTTTGTCTCCCCTATTTGCCACTGAAGCAACCTCCATTTCGGTCTCTGCCTGGCCTGAGACAGACACACCCTTTTTTCTCTCTCTCTCTCTCTCTCACACACACACACACACACAGACAGACACTTACACATGTAAATATTAGCATTAGTTAGATTACATGTTTCGTGTTTTACTTCTACTTTTATTGTCTTTTTAAATAAATCATTGTGTGGAATAAAATGCTGTCTATTTAATGTTGCACAAGAATGAATACTGCCAACCTCTTCTGCGTTTGAACTCCAAATCCTTCAACCTACTAGCTATCAATAATTGGGTTATAGTTATTAAGTTAATTATTAATCAGAGTCCATATTGGTATTGTAGTATACTTTATGAGACTGAGGTAATTAGATGGTTATTTTCTTAACTTCGTTAAGTGGTGCCCCATACAGAGGTGATTTAATGTAGATTAAATCATATCATTTATATAATTCATTATTTTTAATAATTGTTCATTTCTTTTAATAGCCATTTTAACTACCTCCCTTTACTTATGGAGTCTGACTTGGAGGCATAGTCCGGTCCCAACAGTGGGTGATGTGGAAAGAGCCGATGAACTAAACCAGTTCTTCAACGGGTTTGACACTGCGGCTACACCCACTTCCACTGCTACTCCTCCTTCTCCTCAACATGTGGATATCTCCACCGCAGCTCCTTCTTCTCCTCTGCAAGTGTTTTTCTCCATCACAGCTCCTCCTCCTTCCCCTCCTCCTTCTCCTACACATGTGTACATCTCCACTGCTGCAGCTACTCCCCTTCTCACACCTGTGCCTCCACCCTTGTCTGTCACAGAGACAGGTGTGAGGTTGGAGCTCTCGAGACTTGGCTCTGGGAAAGCAGCTGGCCCAGATGGTGTGTGTACAAGGATGCTGAAAGACTGTGTTGCCCAACTGTGTTAATCTCTCCACAGGATCTTCAACCTGAGTCTACAGCAGGGGCAGGTGCTGGCTCTGTGGAAAACATCCTGTATTGTACCGGTACCAAAAATAAAATGTCTGGCTGAACTAAATGATTACTGACCGGTCGCCCTTACTTCGCACATCATGAAGACCCTAGAGCGGATGATTCTACGCCTACTGAGGCTTGAGGTCAAAGACAAACTCGATTCCCTGCAGTTTGCATACAAAGAACACATTAGAGTAAGTGATGCTGTCCTCTAAATGCTTCACCGGGCCCTATCTCATCTGGAGGAATCTGGCGTTTATGTGAGAATCATGTTCTTTGATTTTTCGAGTGCATTCAACACAATCCAACCCCTCATACTCAAAGACAAGCTCATAGAGATGGGTGTGGATCCTTCCTTTGTTTTTTGGATCACAGATTACCTGACAGAAAGGCCACAGTTTGTCAGGTCGGGGAACTGTATTTCGGAGACATTAATGAGCAGCACGGGGGCTCCACAGGGGACTGTCCTGGCTCCATTCCTGTTCACATTGTATACAGCGGACTTCAAATACAACTCTGAGTCCTGCCACATCAGAAATACTCGGATGACACTGCTATTGTGGCATGTATCAGGAATGGACAGGAATCAGAATATAGGGATCTGATGAAAGCCTTCAGTGACTGGAGTCACAAAACCTGCCTCCTACTGAACACCTCAAAGACAAAGGAGATGCTAATAGATTTCAGCAGGTCCAAGCCCCCTCTTCAGCCAGTGCACACTTGTGGGGTGGACATAGAGGTGGTGACAACCTAAAAATATCTAGGTGTACATCCGCATTACAAGTTGGACTGGTCCCTTAACACAGACGCAGTCTACAAAAAAAGGGACAGAGCCGCCTCTTTTTCTTAAGGAGGCTCAGATCTTCATGCTGCAGATGTTTTATCAGTCTGTGGTGATAGATAGATAGAGATAAGATAAGATAAGATAAGATAAGATAATATAAGATACACTTTATTGATCCTCGATTGTTGAGGATAAGTAAGTGACAGAATAAATAACAATTGCACATGAGAAGTAATTGCACAGACATAATTGCATGGTATGGATTAGGTAATACAAATGCAGAAGTATTTGTACCAAAGTATGATATTATACTATAATAATAGACAACTTCGGCCCTTCTGTGTTGTGTGACCAGTACACTTTGTGATTGAGGTGAACACCCAGGTATTTGTAGGTCTCCACCCTCTTGATGTCCAATCCATGGATGTTCACTGGTGCAGTCTGGGGTGTCTTCCTGTAGAAGTCGATGCAATAAGATTTGGTGGAGCACATTCATGTAGTTAAATAAAAACATCACGGGTCACAGAACCATCTGTACATAACATCATATACAGTGGAAGGCATGAATAATGCATTAAATGAATGTTCAATCTATTATTTATATAATTTTTATATCCTACAGCATAAAACACATGCTATTTAATATGCATGTGTCACACATGACCAATTTATCCTTTTGTTCCAGCTTCACTAATATATATTATATATTCCTTCTAACCCCGTCTCTCAGGCCTCTTTTTACCTCAACAACTCACCAGGAATGCTTCTGGAACACTTCTACGTGATTCACAGCTACATTCAGAACTACAGTCAAGACCCTAGATGGATCATAATCATCCTAAACCCAAAGTAGTAGTCAAATTAAAGTAAGGAAAATACCTTCTCTTTTTGGGGGGATTTTGCGGCAGGCATTCGGTTATATGTTAGAAAAAAAACCAGCTTAACTCACTGCACTCTTTAGGGCCAATGCTGAGGTCATTTGGCTTGTCTCCAAGCAGCAATCTACACTGCAAATCAATCACATGTGTTTAAATCTAAAATATGTTTTTCCAACGCTTATTTCTACCTCCACAATATACACAGTTTGTTGTTTTTAAATTCATGAGGAGATGTCTTGATAAAGCTATTAGTCCACTGTAAAGAACTCATTGCAGTTCTTGCTGCTTTTTTAGTTTGGAGATAATGGACAAGCTGTTATCAACCCGAAAGCTTTATTTTAACTGCATGTTTGAAAGAAAAAAAGTTAAGTAAGTAAGTTAAGTTTAAATTAAGTATATTGTTATATTTGTTCTTTGGGAAAAAGCAACATCTGTCAACCCTTGTTTATAAGCTGCTTTGTGCAGTCATGCAGAATCATGTGAGAGTTGCAAAAATAAGCTGAATTTGATTTTACTGTAAATACCCTCACCACTCTTGCCTTCTCTCTCTCTCTCTTACACATTATTACACAAACACACAAGTAGAACAGCTGTTTGTACTAGGACTGCAGTAGTAAATTACCACACCATAAATCTGGTGTTTCTTCGAGTCGACACGAGCCATGCTCTGCTGCTCACATGCATCACCACTGCAATCAGCAAAAAGCTCACATACAAAAACACACAAACAATAACATCCGGACCAAACAGACCAGGGTAGGCTACATTCACAAAACTTAAATGCTTGCTCATATGACACGTACAGGGCATACAGAACAGTAAACAGTAAACACAAAATGAAAGCTCCAGTCAGGTGGTCTGACCATATGCCAACCCGCCAGACACTATAATGCACCAAATTACATTTTAAATTTCAACAGTTGGTAGCAATCACGCATTGATGTATATATATAAATGTTTTTGGTTGTCTTTCTACCTCGTCTTTTTATCCATAATGCCGAGTGGTTTGGTTTTCATACTTTACCTGAACTATTTCTCAAAATTTTTCCTAAAAAAATTTAAGCTTATTGTGTTATTAGGTCAGCTTTGTAGGTATGAAACATCTCACTGAAATGTCTAATGGCCTTGTTTACACCATGCCTGGTAGGGCCATATTGCTTTTGGTCATATATTGATATTCATCGGTTTATTTATCTGATTTGGTGAGTTCAAAGCCATGATATCTTTGTCTCTAATATCTGGGGCCAATCTGTAACAAGATTTAACTCACACAGCTAACTGGCCTTGTTCTTCTGAGTGTTTAAAGAACACATTTATATTGGGGTAAGACACTCAGAAGGTTTTTTGCGTTGTGAGTTTTTACTGCCTTATACATTTTACTGCTTGTCTCAGTTGCAAGTGTCCCAGTGTCATGTTTTGTACTGTTGCATTATTATTGCGGAAACGTGCTTCGACATGTTGTGGTGACATTAACCAGAAATAGTCAGAAATAGTCACCATTAAAAAAGACTCCTCCTCCTGCTGCACATTCTACCCCCCCCCCCCCCCCCCTAAACATAAACCAAAGGAAGTAGGAAGTATTTCAACTAGTGAGAGCGCGTCTGACACAGACATTCTCCTGCTGTGAGGTACATGTGTGAAAAGCAATTCCTGAAAATATCCCTGAATGTCCTGAAACTGTCTAGAAAGTGTCAAGAGTTCATGTGTAAAAGGGGTGAGAAAAGCTTCCTAGAGTCTCTTTTGACAATCTAAAAATCTTGATGAAAACCTACCAGGAACAGTAAACAATGGTAGGAGGTCATGTGTCTCTAATCTTATTACGAGCCATTCTCTCACTTCCAAGGTCCTGTCCAGAAAATCAAATCATTAATTTACCCCCTCCTACTCAGCAATTAAAAGACGCTACCAAAATGTTTGAAGACAATCTCCAATGTTTTGGTGATAAAGTAGGAAATTTGAACCTCAAAAATAACATCTTGAGTCACCTTCATGTTTCTTTTGCTCTAAAATGCAGACATTTGGATTCCCCCCCCTCAATTATCTCATTCTTATTTTATAAATCTCACAAAGAAACTTTTGCCCAATCATCCGAAAATTCAGGGTCATCTTTAGACTGATTTCAATTTGTAAAGGTGGTTCCATTATGTGGTAAGTCTTTTTCCTCTGTACAAGCCAATGAATGTCTTGTCAAAATATATAAGCTACTAATGCTACACTTGAAGGTCATAATCTACATCAAATGTTTCTAAAGGTAGATTTAATGTAGGTAAAGGTAGTTTTAATTTGTTGGCTCAGTGGTAGAGTCGGTCGACTTTCAATCGGAAGGTCGGAGGTTCGATCCCCAGCTCCCGCAGTCTACCTGTCAAAGTGTCCTTGGGTAAGACACTGAACCCCAAATTGCCCCCGGCGAATGTGATAACATTCAGTTGGGCACTCAGATTGACAGTTACAGACCCTGCAATCAGTGTATGAATGTGTGTGAATGGGTGAATGTGATATGTAGTGTAAAAGCAGCTTTGAGTGGTCGCAAAGACTAGAAAAGTGCTATATAAGTACAGTCCATTTACCATTTACCATTAAACACCTCAGCAAATGTATTGATGACAACACTAAATTATTTTAAAGGAAATAAAGAGTTTGGCTTTTTATTAATTAACTAACAAAAGAATATCTGAGCTTGACATCAGCAATGGACTCAACATTACCAATTGTAGCTGTAAGTGGCCACCAGAGCCGGTTATTTTGTTATGAGTCATTCATTTCCGGGTTTAAAGCTGTGTGCAGGAACATGTGTAAAAAACGACAGCACTGCTACACGCCACGGCTTCACTCACCTAACAGGTATCCCCGAGTGGATTAGCATTGTACGTTTCATTCTTTATCTGTTTCTAATTAAATTGTTTATTTATGATGTGTCGTAATATTTCTTTTTTAATTTGCTTCTGTATTTATTTACCTTTATGTTAATTGTATAATTTATTTACTTTCCCATTTTATACATTTTTATATTTCTGTATTTATTTCTGTATTATGTATTTCTTTCTGTATTGTTTTCCCTTTGCATTTCCTCCCTATTTATTTCCCCAAATGATTTATTTCTGTGTTTCCTTTTTACATTTCTTTATGCATTTCTACTTCATTATGCAAATGAGGGGGGCGCAGTGTTTCAGGTACATACATTTTGCCGCAGTAGCCCACCACCGCAAAATGATTGCAGCCGCTGCGTCAGATTTCTATAACGTGTCCTGAAGTTGCAATTAAACGGCTCCATGGAGATGTCAGCTTCAAATGAATGGTTGCTCGCCTGCTCTCCTCATTGAGGAACAGCACTGAAACAGTGACAGGAGTCACAGGACATCAATCACACGTGAAGTTGTGGCAACCAAATAAACAACAGCGGGACCAGTTTAATCCTCACACAGTGTTCTAATGGAAAAAAAGGGTCCGACATCGGCAAGCAGCTGTGCAGAGAGCAGGGTTGCAGGTGTGTTGGGGGGACTGAAGCAAAGCAAAGTGATCAGATTAAAGTAGATTTTGAATTAAAACTTAAAACGTGAAGAAGAGAGTACAATTAAAGTGTGGAAGTAAGAAATAACCATCTAGAAAGAGGATAATTCAGACTGAGTAAGTGAAGTGCTTCTCACAGCATTCATCGATATATTATTAATTAATAAACAAAGCCTGTAATTAATTAGATAATTTTTTTAATCCCACCCCCCACTGCTGAAAAAAATCCTAGCTGCAACACTGAGGCAGCCTTTCAAAGTGCATCATGGGGTCAACCCTTCGCCTATTGGTTGATCGACATCGGAGTGCATAGATAGACTTTTCAGCCTTACTCCCACACTGGGTGGCCAGGCAAGGAAGGGGAATATGGAGTTATTTCCCTATACCTTTATTCAAGAACGTGATGTTTCATTTTGAGAGCATGACTTACTGATTTTGCGTTTTGTAATACTTTCCCTCAAAGACCTGCTTTTGCACTCAAATAGCCCGTTTGTGCTCCGATTTGCTCTTCTTCTGCTCACAATGTATGTTTGCACCAGGTACAGGGTCGACCAATAACGTTATCTCTAACCTGTTGTCACTGCTTCAGCTTTACTTTTTAGAGCGTCCCATATGGGCGGTTACTCATAAACCGTGTTTATCCACTCCTGCCCACAATGGCCTTATTATAAATGTATAACTGTTTATACACCAGTTTGGTAAATTTTTTTGTTAAATAGCCACACTGTAGCTATATAGCACACAGGACTCTCATCGGTGTGTTGGAGGAGAAAACAACTTCCCAGTGAGCACCAACTGGGATACCATTGTTTATGTTTGGTTGTAAACAGGGTGAAATCAAGTCCGTCTGTTTAGGAGCTCATTTGACCATTTTGAAAGCGGCTCAAATGCGGTTACAACATCAATGTGTCAGGAAACACGTTTTATTATTTTTGTTATTTGTTAATTTTAGGGTTGAAAGAGTGACGAAATTCATGATCATTTAATGTTTCATAACCAGCACGCGTTTTTTCACAGACTATTTGGAGACCTATTAAACACCTATCTTTAGTCCATATTTTATCGGGATATGAAATTTTACATTTTTGATCCTCTACAGTGCGTACATAAATGCTGTAAGTTACATTGAAGCTTAATCATCTCATTTTCTCACTTAAACGCCAGTACTGCAAATCCAGGTGAAATATGATCCAAACATTTAAAGGGGCTATATGTAAGACGATGTGACGTGTATGCGCGCTTGCGAGTACCTCTCCCTAGAGCTCATTCTCCGCCCCTACAGTCAACAGTGAGCAACACGGGACAACGCAAGCTGTGAAATGTAGACGGATAATGCCAACAAAAACCGGCACCCACAACAACACCAACACAAAGTGAACGCAAGAATAAAAAGATTTGCTGGTAATACTATCTGAGTGTGTATGTCAGTTATCTAGCTTGACAAATAACTTGGCCAAAATCCACACCGTTTGTCATGTCATGCTGGTGTAGCGGCTCAAAGGACTTATAATTAATAACTAATTAATATCAAATTATGTAACAATAATCCATAACTCAAGGTTTTGCATCATTATTACAGACATTGGTGTAAAAGCTGAAGGAGAGTGAGGGCACTCATCTTCGGCTCCTAGAAACGATTAGTTCATTACTAAATAACAGAATTTAGGTTTACCTTAAATTCAATGTTGGACGCCACCCAATTTTGACAAAACAGGGAAAACTTATAATTAGTCATTCATTAATTTAGGCTTTTGATCTCAGGGTTGCTACGAGGTTCTTGGCCATGGTGTACAGTGACTTTAACATTTCATACACACACAAATCACAGAATCAAGGTCTTTATAAATGAGATATTTATTAAACTACTGACTACATGATTAAACTACTAAATAGAAAATACATGAATGAATGAGGAATAAAAGAGTGAGCACAATGAATAGGTTGCACAATGAACAATCTCTAAATAGGATTGACATTAAGTCAAGTCAAATCAGTGACCGTATATTTGGAGGTTTATCAACTGATTGAAAACCAGAGGCGAAGAGCACAAGCAGCAATAAGGGATCCTGGCTGGCAGGACTCAAAGTTCTAATTGTTTCCGAAATCAGAAGTTTCCTTCACCGGTTGGTTGGATGTCCACAGCAGAAGACCAGTCTTATCACTTCTCCTTGGGTATTATCCTTTGTGATAGGGGTGTTTTGCATTGGCGGGAGCTGCTGACCACTCCCCATCATAAACCATCTGTTGATTCTTTCAGTTAAACTTCTTTAAAAAACTTAATACTAATTCGCTTCACCTTTTTAATTCTACCATATTTGAAAGTTTTGCTCTCTCTCCTTTGAAATAAGACCAAATACTTAATATCACTCACCGAATAAAACTTCATCAATTGAAATAAAAGTATTAAAAGATTTCAACAACCACATAGATGACGACCTTAGTTGTTAAGACAAATATGCATACCTGTACACATACATTTTATATATATGCATCTGTATACCCTTTTGTACACCAAGTGAGTGAAATAACTTTAATAGTCTTATCAATGCTCCCTCTACCACAGGAAGGTGTCTGTGTCCTGTGGCGTGCAGAGGTGCTCAGAGAGATCTTGCAGGCAGATAAATTCACACAATATACAAAACACAGGAAAGGCAACCATTGTCAATTAGTGTCCTTATCAACCAGTTCAGTCCATAATAAAGTGTTTATTTGTTAATCCCTTGTTAGGGGGTCCATGGCCCATTAGAGAGGTATAAGGGTTGTTGCTGTTTAACCCCTTTATCTTCTGAAAGGTCATTTCCTGAGGTGTCTGGGGACCTGGGATATCACTGGGAAGCATCACTTTTGTCATCTTTATGACTTTGAGTGCAAAGCCCATGAGGAGGTGTCAGGATGTCTGCTCAAACATCCTCCTTAGGTTTATGCACTAATGTGCACATGCATTCCTATCAGAAACTTTAGGAAACATGTTACAGAAATATAGTCTAAAATAACTGAGGTAATAGAATACGTATTAATTAAGGTTTCGGCCTATAGGTTTAGGAATTGTCTGTTTCTTGAACAGCTGAAATTCAGAGAGTCACAGAACTGTAGTATCTGTAGGCAAAGGGGGGGATGAGAGGGAGAGTGGGCAGATAACACTCATCCTCTCTGTACATTTAGAATCAACAATCAACATTAAGCATCAGTCCAGTAACTTCAGTTGGTTATTACACATAACATATTAGTAAATGTAAATTTTAATCATAAAGTTCTTTATTTTCATACAGTTTTTGGAGATTTACAGATTTGATGTTAGTCAGAAATCAAGGAAAGTCGTCCTCCTACAAGAGCCATAAATTAGCTGGCTTAACTTGTCGTTATTGACCCAGAGGTCATGTGAACAGGAAGAAAAAGATTCCGTTTTTGTTAAAGAGTTAATGATTTTAATTCTTCGTCATCGGATCATCCGCTACACTGGCAAACAGTAAATTGCAGAACAAAGCAAATGTGTATAACTACCGATTGTTTTCTATTAGCCAATATCATTGCATTATCTGCCTAGGCTAAGGTTAGCCAGCTAGCTGTAAGCTGGTAACAAGCTACCGTTAGCAAACAAGCAAACGTTAGATTGTTTGCTATCGCAGACGATTTGCCAGTTAGGCAATGTAGCAAAATACCGTTGAGTGGATAACATCGGTTAATAGTTTAATCAATTAACAATTACTCTCTAATATCAGAAACGGCATCGGCCCAAAAAATCCAGTATCGGTCAGGCTTTAGTTACGAAGCACAATGCCAGATCCATGCAGTGTAGTTATGTTAGAGCTAGTTGGCTAACCTTAGCATGCACGCTAACGTTATAACTACCAAAATACTATCTAAGTGTGTATGTCAGTTGTCTAGCTTGACAAAAAACTTTGCAAGCTATTATGATACTAACTTAGGTATTATGACAGTGTTGATTTTGGACAACATGATGCTGGTCAATGAACACGTCTCGTCAGTGAAAAGTGAACAGAGCCGGTGAGTTCCGAGATTGAGCATGCTCAGTTTCGTGTGTCTTCGGCAAAAACCCCGGATGCTCGTTCATGCGTGCGAGTGTCCGTGCGAGCACGTACAAGAAGGTTGACTGCAGTTCCCTCAATGGCCAACTGTGTCACTAGGAATGAGGATTTTTTGAAAGTTACATATAGACCCTTTAAACGTTTGATTGTCTTCAAATAGTCGGTGAAAACTCTTTGTAGACGTCCTTTCAACGGTGACTAGTCATTCTTAAACATCGTAATACTCAATAGAACTTTAAAAAAATGTAGTAATCAAAGATGACTAGCAAAACACCAGTACATTTGAAGTTAAATTCTTACACTTACAGTTTCTACTTAAAGGACAAAGAAAACAATGGGACTCAGTGTACATTAACTCACATTTATTAGACAACAATTTCAATAATAAACAATGTAACAGTGTAAGTGAAACTGTCTAAAAATTAAAATTTATAAGCTACAGCCACTACCATGTCAAAACATTACACACACAGGTGGGGTGGAAATAGTCTGGCAGCAAGTTTATGAGTTTAACCCTCATCGTCAAAGCTCTGCAGTCTCATTGCCTGTGCATGTGCATTTGTGTTTTTTCTTCTTTGGGGTTTTACGGCAGTAGCTTGTTTTCTCTTCTGACACACCGATGAGAGTCTGGTGTGCTATTTGGCTACTGTGTGGCTCTTGAATAAAGATATGGAAATAACTCCATATTCTCCTTCCTTGCCTGGCCACCCGATGTGGGAGCAAGGTTGAAAAGTCGATCTATATACTCTGATCTCGATCAACCAAGGTGGGTTGGCCCATGATGCACTTTGAAAGGTCGCCCCCTCATAAAGAAGTGTAAAAAGGATACACGGAAATAAATACTTTGGGGAAATAAATAGAGAGGGAAATGCAAAGGGAAAACAATACAGAAATAAATACAGAAATTTAAAAATGAATAAATAAAATAGGAAATAAAATGGAGAAGTAAATAAATAATACAATTAAAATAAAGGTAAACAAATACAGATACAAATTACAGACGCAAAGATGCCAGAGTTAGATGAGGAACCGTAGACTGTACAAAAAGATGGATGACCTGACAGCTCCCCAAAAGTGAAGCCAAAACATTTTGAGCGCCCCCTGCTGACTGGCTGCAGTATAGGTCATAAAGCCCGCCTCCTCCATGTTAACAGGTGGGACATGGGTCAAACTATAAAATCAAAATACACGCCCGATACATTTTTCTCAAACATGGTTTCTGTCATTATAGCCAGTTATTATCATGGTGATTCACGTCCAAGTGTTCATTTTTCTGACAAGTTTATTTTTATTTAAGTTATTTTTAATTTGTTATTTGATGCTGTCAAAATGATGACTCTGAAGCTCTGTTGACAAATTTGGCTCCTGCAGCCAATCAGTTCTGGGTGAGCAGAGCGGAGGACGATCTGCGAGTAGAAACGTAACCTAACAATCACTATAGTCATTGAAGTTTCCTTACCTGTGAACGTTAACCTCAGACCAACACAGAGAAGCTATTATGCTGTTAAACATGCCGGTGTGCGGGATCCTTGCTGTTTTTTCGGTAATTTAAGTGTGTGTTTGGGTTAGCAGAAGTGGCTACGGCCGCTTCACTCGCCGATCTCTACTGCTCAGAGTCTGGCTCCATATGACGTCACCATCGCAAGATGGTAGTGCCTATCACAGGGGCTATTTTGGCATCAATTTTGTACAATGGGAGCAGATGGAGACGCGTTGTCCATCTATATATAGTCATTGTGAGGAACGTTTTAAAGGATTGAGAAACCTTTAAAGGGATAAGGAATTTTTAAATACATGAGGAACCTTAAAAGGAACGAGAAACCTTTAAATGGATCAGGACCTTTTAAAGAGATGAGGAACACTTAGAGGAACGAGGAACCCTTAAAGAGACAACTGTAAAGGGATGAGCAGCCTTTAAAGGGATCAGGAACCTTAACAGGAAAAAGGAACCTTGGAATTGATCAGGAACCTTTAAAGAAACGAGGAACCCTCAAAGGAAAATTAACCTTTAAAGGGATGAGGAAGCTTTAAAGGAATCAGGAACCTTTAAATGGACGAGGAACCTTCAGAACCTTCAAAGGAACAAGGAACGTTTAAAGTGATGAGGAACGTTTTAGGGAACGAGGAACCTTTATAGGGATCAGGAACCTTTAAAGAGACGAGGATCCCTTAAAATGGATGAGGAACATTTAAAGTGCCGAGGAACCTTCAATGAAACGAGGAACCTTTAAAATATGCATCTGAAGGAGAAAACAGCAGGAATTAAACACTGTAGAGACAGACAAAGGAAGGAAGAAAAAAAGAACAATATAAAAGGAAAGAGTGGCAAGTAGGGTAAAAAGAGGTAGACTTAAGACATTGAAAAGAAAGAATCATGGCTTCTGAACAGGGGCCAGATGTAGAATTAAAATTCCCTGTTTTAGTATTTAGTATGCTGCACACATCTTATATCACTCATCACTATCCAACTGCCTTGGCACTTAGGGCAGTGCGCTCTCTCTCTCCTTCTCTTGCTCAGGCTTTGATGCCAGCTGAGCTGGAGAAAGGGATGGGACATGAGGAGGGGGTTGGGGGAACTGCACTGTGCAGATGTTAAGTGTGAAGTAGAGTTGACGTGCTGTGTGCAAAAAAAAAAAAAATCACAAGTTTAACCCTGTGGGCTAACATGGAGGAGGAGATTGTGGAGCAAAAGCTTGCAAAACAAGAACTGGTGCATTACTTTGCAGATGAGAAGAGAAGAGTGAAGAGACTCATCAGTCAAAAGCTTTTGGGCTTTTGAGGTGATTTAGGCTTTTAGCTTATATCAACTTGAAAGCCTACAGAGAGACGCAATGAATATTGGAGACGGACATGCCCTGCATGACTCAGAGGTTACCGGATGCTTATTTCTTATTTGCATGAAGTTATGTTACTTATGCCATTTTTATTTAACATGCTGAACTTGAGTGGAAAAAAATTAAAAAAGCTACATTTCAGAGGGAAAAATAAACATGTTTATCTGTTTATCAGTATCTGTTATTATCTGTATGTATGATCAGTCAGTAAGGTCCACTGCTCTTCATGGTGCACAGCACCTGCTTTTCCATTAATCATGTCAGTTCTACACTAAGCAGCATCTAATTAATACTCAGAGGCACTCAAATTCCCTAATGTCCCATCATAACAGTGATGCAATGTAGATTTCATGACCCACAGCTCAATTTAGGCAGTTGTTTTTTTTAGATTAATTTATTAGTTTGCACAGTTAACATTTGAGATTTAACACATTTTATGGTATTGAGCTATGTGTCTTTGTATCGCAGATAATTTATGTCAAATATAACAGTGCTGCACAATAACCTATAATGCGTTTTTGTTTTGAATGCAAATCCAGTCCTGCGTATTATGAGGGTAAAATGTGAAACACAAACAAATTTAGTCGGGCATGAGCTGGATGCTTTGTACAGGCTGTCATTATAGTCTGGTCAATGTATTTATAGAGCACCAATTCTAGTCAGTCTAGACTGACTCTTGACAATATTATTTACAGAGAACCAACAATTCACCTCAAGGAACTTGCCGACTTTGGCATTAAAAAAAATAAATGGAGAAAAGAGAACACACAGTCTTAGTATTACTAATCTCAAAAAGCAATACTGTATACATTTTCCACATGGGCTCAAACTAAGTTACTATATATTCTGTGTGTCACAGGGGTCTTTGGTCATGTAAAGTTTTGCTTAAAGGAACCTGAATGATATTACAAAACAAAGATGGTTCGGCCTGCTCACCTATAACCTGAGAATATTGCTTCTTGTGATGGTATTTTCGGATACTATCACAACCCGATATAAGCAGAGCATGTCCACATTACCGAATCAGCTAAATAAACAAAAAAATCACACTAACAGGGGTGAATCCTACACTTACAATAAGTTTGTTTTGTAGATGGACCACAGAACAGCTTAGTGGAGCTCAGCATTGTAACACACACTGTAAAATGTCATCTCCTCTTTGCCTGACAGCTAACCCTATTAAAAAAAATCTACTATTGTGGTAATCACTATCCAGCAGTGTCCAAAGGATGAAGATGTTCTCCCTGCATGTGTGCATGTGTGAATGCTCTGATAAATAAGAAAGAGACAACACAACAACAAAGAAAAAAATATCAGAGAAGGCGCGTGAGAGATTTTTCTAAGGACACATGCACCTGTTTATGTTCGGTCTACCAAAGTTGATTTTTCTGACAGGCTGAAATTCCAATTAGACACCAGGGAATGCAACTATTGGTAAAAACAGCCCAATTATTGTTTGGAGCAGATGTTCCTTCTAGAGAACAATACACAGCCGGAGACTGGTTAGTCATTAGCGATGTGGCCTCTGGAGCAACAACAGAATGTGGTTAAAGTGAATGTCTCCAAATCCCTGCCCACTCACTATCTACATTTTACAACTGCCTGTCTCTGTGTCTCACTTTTCTCTCTTCTGTTATTGTTGCTGTCTATGTAGAACAAAACAAGATGACTCATCACCACTGTTACATTTTGCAAGTTGTCCACCTCTGCAATATTGAAACATTCATGGAATTAATTAGAATGACATAATTGTAACATAATCTCTCAAACATTAATTTGTTGTGAAAGTTTATTTCTTCTTGATTTTCTTTCTAAATGTGGCAAGTGCTAGTTTTTAGAATTGTTTGTAAAAAAAAAAAAAAGTTGCACAATTCAGCTTTTTTTTCTTCTTACAGTTTTCTTAAGCCAAATGTGATCTCTACCAGTAACTTGTTTTGTCTGACCAACAGTAAATTTACTAAAAAGGATGTTCAGTCAATCACGCAAGGTAAGACAAAGCAGAAAGTCTTCCCAATTAATAGAATGAAACAAAACAATGATGGACTGATTATTGTATTTTCAATGCATTTATTTGACATATGATAATTACATCAAATGTTTTTATCGTATATTTGTTTTATTAAAGGCATGTTTCTTTTTTTCTGTCATTCAAAATACAACCTGTACAATTGCATTAATCTCATCTCACATTTCTGAATTAACTGAATTGCTGGAAAGGTTGTGGGGCACAGCTCAGTGGTCTTTAAACTAAGCTAGCTTTGTATAAGTAGACAAAAAGGATTACTGTTGGAGCAACATCATGAAAAATAAATCAAACAATAACTGAAACATAATAAAAGGTTTTGCTCTGCACATTTATAAATTCATATAGTTTTTCAGTGCACCTTTTAAAGTAATAAATTAGATATGACAGCAGATAAAAATTTTTGTATACTTATACCTGAAGTCAATATTCCAAAATCTGTCTACATGCTCAGGAAATCTATTAAATCTATAAGTTTGTATGTGCTTGAGAGTCTGATTAGTGACATAGGTGGATGACAGATAACTAGTTTAGCACGGCAGATGTTCTGTTATTGAACCGTTTGATAGTTGAACTGGATATAGAACCTTGAGGCTGTACGGTAATAGCCTTCCTGTATCTATTTAACCTACCAATCTTGTGATAGACTGAAACACATACAAACAAAGGGCACACAGAGACCTTCTGCCTCTCAAACACACATGGTCACAGACAGAAACTAATTATTTCTGTCTCGAACGTTCTGAAGAAGTGATCAGGATCCCATCTTACTCCACCCGGGTTCCCGGGCTTTCTAATCACTTGATAAGGGTTTTAACAGGATTTCCCTCACAGTAGAGCTCTAGCTTTGATTGGTTAGGGTCCCGAGGGGGCACACTGGAATGTGGGAGGTCAGAGGTGTCATCATTATCGGAAACAATGTTGGAAGGTAGAGAGCAAGAAATGTTCACTCACACACAGTCCCAGGGACATATTGCTCATATGGCGGGGGTTACACAGAGGGGTGTGCAGGAGCAGTGTGTTTTTAAGCTGCAGGAAGACATCCCAGAATGATCTGTCAAATTATATTTATATATATACTTATTTTTTTCCTTTAGTGTCTCTTTACATAAGTAGGGATTAATCTCTCTCATTTTTTCATTTCTTTTTTGACTTTTTGGTTAAGGTAAGATTAAGAGTTCAAAGTTTTAGGCAGGTGTGAAAAAATGCTGTAAACTAAGAATGCTTTCAAAAGTATAAATAATTATTTATTTTTTATCTATTTACAAAAAGATAAGTGAGCGAACAAAAGAAAAATTTTAAATCAAATCAATATTTGCTGTTACTATCCTTTGCTTTCAAACCAGCATCAATTCGTATAGGTACACTTGCACATAGTCAGGGATTTTGTAGGATTATAGTCAGGTTTATGATCAACCAGTTATACCAAACAGGTGCTAATGATCATCAATTTCACATGTAGGTTGAAACAGTCATTAACTGAAACAGAAACAGCTGTGTAGGAGGCTTAAAACTGGGTGAGGAACAGCCAAACTCTACCAAGGTGAGGTTGTGGAAGACAACATGTCACAGGTCATACACCATGGCAAGACTGAGCACAGCAACAAGACACAAGGTTGTTATACTGCATCAGCAAGGTCCCTCCCAGACAAAGATTTCAAAGCAGACTGGGGTTTCAAGATGTGCTGTTCAAGCTCTTTTGAAGAAGTACAAAGAAATGGGCAACGTTGAGGATCGTAGACGCAGTGGTCGGCCAAGGAAACTTAGTGCAGCAGATGAAAATCACATCAAGCTTATTTCCATTCGAAATCGGAAGATGTCCAGCAGTGCCATCAGGTCAGAACTGGCAGAAACCAGTGTGAGCCAGGTACACCCATCTACTGTCCGGAGAAGTCTGGCCAGAAGTGGTCTTCATGGAAGAGTTGCAGCCAAAAAGCCATACCTCTGACATGGAAACAAGGCCAAGCGACTCAACTATGCACGAAAACATAGGAACTGTGGTGCAGAAAAATGGCAGCAGGTGCTCTAGACTGACGAGTCAAAATTAGAAATATTTGGCTGTAGCAGAAGGCAGTTTGTTTGCCCAAAGGCTGGAGAGCAGTACAATAATGAGTGTCTGCACGCAACAGTGAAGCATGGTGGAGGCTCCTTGAAAGTTTGGGGCTGCATTTCTGCAAATGGAGTTGGAGATTTGGTCAGGATTAATAGTGTCCTCAATGCTGAGAAATACAGGCAGATACTTACCCATCATGCAATGTCATCAAGAATGCGTATGATTGGCCCCAAATGTATTCTGCAGCAGGACAACGACCCCAAACATACAGCCCAGGTCATTAACAACTATCTTCAGTGTAAAGAAGAACAAGAAGTCCTGGAAGTGATGGTATGGCCCCCACAGCCCTGATCTCAACATCATCAAGTCTGTCTGGGATTACATGAAGAGACAGAAGGATTTGAGGAAGCCTACATCCATAGAAGATCTGGGGTTAGTTCTCCAAGATGTTTGGAACAACCTACCGGCCGGGTTCCTTCAAAAACTGTGTGCAAGTGTACCTAGAATAATTGATGCTGTTTTGAAGGCAAAGGGTGGTCACACCTAATATTGATTTGATTTAGATTTCTCTTCTGTTCATTCACTGAATTTTGTTAATTGATGAAAATAAACTATTAACACTTCCATTTTTTAAAGCATTCTTAGTTTACAGCATTTTTGAACACCTGCTTAAAACTTTTGCACAGTTCTGTATATCTTCAAGTTTAAACCTTAAAACATGCATAATCCATTATAGTAATACTGTACATGTGTGGAGACTGTGTTCTTCTGTACACACAACAGTGCCCCTAGGTTTGTAAAGGGTATGGGAGTTGAGATTTGGATTGGTTTGATTCATGTTACACCCAAAACACTCCAATGAACAATCAAGAGATTTGAAACGACCTTAAGCGCCATGTGCATTACTTTGTGCCCAGATGGTGCGCAGTTTAAATCGCAAGAAGAGGTTGGACACACCCTAAATTTACTTAGCTATGCTCTTAATACCATTTGCCATAGATTGTTTATTAGGACCCTTTATCTCCATGTGTAACAGGCCTTAAATATACTGCATAAGAACAGAAAATAGGCCTGGTTTTCAGTACCCATATTTTGATATTGCTGAGCGAGAGTAGCTAATATGAATATACCAAACTGCACATTGCATACTACACACAGTAAAGTAGTTAACTTTGCCTTTTTATACCTTTTGTGTGTTTTTACACAACTCTTCTATCTATAAAACAGGAAAATTAATGAAGCAGCGGAATCTTGCTGCTGTTTGTTATGTCAATCTTGCCATAATTCCAGCTTGCACCAGCTATGATATTAATAAAGTCCTGTTACTGCAAGCGCTCTAAACATATACTTATTTTTACAAATTTAAAATTAAATGAGATTAAAACAAAATGTGTGTGTGGTTCACACATGTCTATATTTGTTTGTAGGTATTTTTGTGTATGCATGTGTGTCTCTGTTTCTGCATGTGTGTTTATGTCTCAGCAGGCCCCCAAGTAGCAGGTCTGCTGTCTGTCACATTGATACAAGTTGACAGCAGGGTCTTCTTCAATGAGCTCATTGGAGCTCAGCCAACAACCTGCACTCTCCCTCAGTTAGCACTTCTTCCTCTCTGCCCCTTTCTCTCTCTCATTCCCCTCCAGTAAACCTCTCTCTTCCTCCTGTGGCTCAATCTCATACCCTCCCATTTATATTCTCTTTCTTCCCTGTGTCTCTCCCCCCTTTTAACCTTCCTCTTACCTTTCGAAAGGTATTCCACACAGGTATAATGAGAGTGTAAACACAGCAGGAAGAAAAGCACCTTGTGTTCTTCCCTACCTCTGTCACACAATGTCAACACATCTAAAGGCACAGTTCCATCAAAAGCGCCCTACACTTGTGAGCAACTTAACACTAGAACATCCCAGCAGGGACAGAAAACAATGTAATGACCTGAATTATAGAGATTTAACCTGTCAAATGCTGCATAAGAAAACGTGGATAGTTTAGACAGTAAATGAGGTTAATGAAACTTATATAAAACATGTAATAGAATAGAATGATCACATTTTTTAAATTTCATTCTGTCATTCATATCTTGAAATGGGCCATCAATTGAAATGACCCAGGTCCAAAATGCTGTGTATTATTTTTTTTTTACAAAACAGCGCCCAAATACAGGAAAAATATCTGAATATTTAATCTTATATTTCATACAAAGAGAGGAAATATTTCAAGAAATAAAGAACAACATATGTTTAAGTTATACTGATTAAAAAAAGTATTTTTCAAATGTAGTTCTTAATGGGTTATAAAAAGTTTCATATGACCAGGAAACCAGAAAGTTTTTCTCTTCTCAGTAACTCTTACCCTGGGGTGTCCCATTCTGTTTATGATTTTAATGGACAGGATCTCAATGCAGATGATGTTGTCCTGTTGGCTTCATCAAACGGGGACCTTCAGCAGGCATTTGGGTGGTCTGAAGTGTGAAGCGGTCGGGATGAGAGTCAGCACCTCCAAATCTGAGTCCATGGTTCTCTGCCGGAAAAGGGTGCCTCTCTGCCTCAAGCAAAGGAGTTTAAGTATCTCGGGGTCTTGTTCACGAGTGAGGGTTAAATGGATCGATGCAGCATCAGCAGTAATGTGGGCATTGTACCAGACTGTTGTGGTGAAGAGGGAGCTGAGCCTGAAGGCAAAGCTTTTGATTTACCAGTCGATCTACGTTCGAACCCTCACCTATGGTCATGAGCTTTGGTTAGTGATGAGATCGTGGATACAAGCAGCCGAAAAGAGTTTCCTCTGAAGGAAGCTTGGAGTAGAGCTGCTACTCCTTTGCATCGGAAGGAGCCAGTTGAGGTGGTTTCGGGCTGATTAGAATCTGATTAGGATGTTTCCTGGGCGCCTCCCTTTGGAGGTTTTCAGGCTACGTCCGAGGAACTGGAAAACGTTGCTGGGGATGGGACACCTGGGTCACCTTGCTTAGCCTGCTGCCACCACGACCCAGCCCCGGAAGAGCGGAAGATGATGGATGGATAGATGGATCAATAACTCTTCAAACAGAATAACAATTGTAGACTTATTAACAAACAGGAGAATAAATAACTGTTGTGTCATCAGGACTTACAGTGAAAACTTTAACCCCTGTGAAACTAGAAACTGCTCTGTTAATTTTGGTTGTCAGATAAAATATCGGTTATGACGCCATAGGCTTCAATTTCATACTTCAACATGGTTTCATTATTTAATGACAATATTTTACAGACCAAAGTGACATCATTAAAAAATGGTCATCATGGCAACTTGACAAACTGGTTAGTCTCCAACCATGGAACAACACTTAGACCCCAGCCAAGCGTGGCTTCACCTCAGCCCACTCATCGTCCACAAACTGAGCCCAACGTCAGAAGAACCAAAGAATAATCAAGTTGGCTATCCTCAACCTCCTCCTTCATTTCGCCTCCAAACGCAACTTCTGCATCTTTGCAGCCTCTCCTGTGTCTCCTGAGTGATACTGAGACCCATTCCAACCCCACACAGCATACACAGTGAGCGCTCCTCCACCTCATTCACATCCCTCTTTTTCATCCTGCATCTCAGTCTTAAATCGTTTATAAATGAAGTACCCCTACTTCCCATCATCCCCAGGTTTGTAGACATACAGCACATCCTTAAGTCAACGTTAATGTCTATCAAGCAGGCAGGATGATTTGCAATAACTTCAGCCACCTTGGCTGCACTTCTTCCAACTGCCACCTCCTGCATGTCTGCTCCTTCTGCAGAGTTGCTTTTTTTAGGAGCACCTGCCCACACAACCACGCTGGCATATTAACTATCGAAGCGCCTTGTATCACCCATTAAGTTAAAGGCCCTTGCCACAGATCTAAAAAGCCATTCAGATAGCCATGTTCGCTTTCCCCTAAATGACTTCGCTTATGGTGTCCATCAGGTATAGACTTACTTTTTGACACTTCCCACACCTGCCACAATCCTGAGTGTAGTCACACAGAACCTTAAACTGCTGACACTCAATTGGCTAAAAGACTTCACCTTACCTTAGTTCACCTTATCCACTTTTCCAAGTCTGAAAGTACTAAAAACTTTGTATATTAACAAATTGTATGCAAATGCATGTAAGAACCTCAGAAATAAAAATCAGAAAATGTCCAAAGTGAGGCTGGTCGACCCATCGCACCTTCCTGTGGACCTTTCCCTACCTAACACCTCTATCCCTTAACACTCGAGGAAAAAAAGACAACACCTGAGATCCCAGTGTATTTGCTTCATAATGGAAAACATCATTCTCAAAGCAATCAAAATTAAGAAACCCCATACTTTTCACTCCTCATATGCCCCTGTTATAAACCCTTAAATGTTACTCATGAAGTTATAGCAAACTCAAAAACTAAACCCAAACATTTTATATTACTAGGATTGTCACTAGCATAAATGTCCGATTTGTATTTCGCATGCACTAGTGTATAATAAAAAGTACAAAGTATCCATCAATATCACATATTACAATATAATACAAAAACATCCAATACTGTAAAAATGTGTTGAAAAAAAACATGTTAGCATATCAGACTGTGGCTCCTCCTCCTCCTCCTGGACGTTATCACCAGGCATCACAACACCAACCCATCTCAGTATCATAGCCTTTGCAAAAGTCAACATCAGCATACAAAAACAGAACATCACACACAGTGTTATAATTACTGCCACCATGATCTGAACCAATACAGCTCCCGTTGGTCCTAATTTGTCTTGCAACCAAGAGCAGACCATCCAGCTCCTTCCGATGGGCCAAATGCATCCCTAATGAGGCGTAACGCATCTATGACGCTAGTTATGTTGTCAGAGCTATCAGGAATCAAAGTGTAACAGGCATCTCCAGTCAGGTTTAAAGTTACACATAGGCCACCTTGTTTGGCCAAAATATAATTAAGAGCCATGTCATGTTTCAACAACTTCAATCTGTGACTCTTCTGTGTATTTGACAAATATTCAAAACCTCTTATAGTCTCATTTGCAAAACCCTGTAGGGTGTAGGTAATATTATCAATATGATCAGCCATTTCTCTCCCAAACTTATCCTCCAATGGTTTGACTCCAAATCATGAAACTGTGCCATGTCTCTTTTCCTCCTACTCCCAGAAATCTCATTAGATTGAACCTCGTCAGTTCCCTGTGCCTTCTGGACAACAAGAACATCATAGGGAAGTTTCAACTTTGCCATGTAACAACATCCGGTCCACACATAAGGCAGAAATATGTATGCCTTATTATCGCAGACCCACCAAATATCCTTGAACATTTCCTATAGTCACATTACCTGGCAAAGCCTGATGCTTTACACTTAAAGTTTTACTCTGGTGACGATCTGGTGTGTGAATGGTCACTGTATACGTCTCCTCATCAACTTTTCGTCTACTCCTAACAAATTGCATCGTGTATTCCCATAAACATACCAACCCCGCCATGGGTATCATTTGAACAAAAACAGGTTGCGCCTTTCCCAGGTGACCCTTCCATAGGCTCAGGAACTGCTGTTATAGCATTTTCATGTTGATCAAGTAAATTTGCATATGGCAATTCCCTCATTCAGGTGCAATTACCTCAAGGTCTATATAGATGCACTGACGCAGCCATCCAAAGAAGTAATAATTTTGGCAATTAGAAGCCAATGGTTCCAGTACTGTCTCTAAAATTGAAGACCATGTGCCCAGAGTTGGAACTCTCACCACACAAGGACAATTCATGTTACTAGCTAATCTTACAGATTGAGTTAACTGTTGAAACCACAAATTCCTACTCGCCCATGGATCTGCAATTTGCACCGTTGAGGAGTTAAACCCAAAAGCTTTCCACTTAGTTTCTCGCTTCTGTAGCGCATGAATTTGTTCAGTCTTGTCTTCTGGTTCCCAGTCTAAGTCGACAGAGTCATTGTCCACGTCCAGCCTAGTCCTCTGGAATGTCGCAGATGAATCTGTATCATTCTTTTTAGCCATCGACATTTGAATTTCAGATTTCTTACTGATATTATTAAAACTATCCTTCAGCTCTATCGTCTGGTTTACATTTACCAATCCTTTTGATGTCATAGATGTCATAACAGTTGTCGTTGTTGTATTTGTAGAAGTTGTCATCATCATTGTTGTAACATTTATCCCTACCAAAGTTGTAGCTAGGTTAATAGCCGGAGATGATATATTAACACTACTGGTTGTTCCTGAAGTCACATGAGTGAATATCTTCTGTTCAATATTCACCCTTGGAGTGATTTTTATAACAGACTCCTCTCAAACCCCTTTAACAACAGTAGATACCTGTGTAGGAACCGAGTTTTCTACCACAAGCATCATCTCATGAGTTTTATATCCTTGTATCCAATAACTGCGATATGGTATAAATTCAAACTCTGGATCAAAATAAGTGCATGTATATTCCCATTGATCTTCCCATGTAACATTATGTAAGATAAGTGAACAATCACGACGCAGCTGTAGTTAAATGTGATGTAATGTAACCTTAGTATTCTTCAGAATTGACGAAGTGGATTTCTGTTTCTTCAACACCTTAGGACTCTACGATCTTACTTTCATTTATTGCTACTAAAGTCACAATGTTGGTTCTGTAGGCTGACTCTGACTGCACACTATGCTCTTTCTCACTCTGAAACTTTGGATCATTATAAGAACACTTATAGTCACCTTGGTCTTCCAACTGGAACCTGTGTAGATAAAGGCTACAGTCTCCTACAACCTTCACCCTCCTTTTATCATTGATCAGCACATATTTTCCTAGTGGTGACGTTCCTTATAAATCACTGATCCTGCCTTGGCTATCTTCCCACTGAACTCGAAATTTTCCTTCTCTACTGTTTTCTTCTGTACACTGACATGGGAGCTGAACTGACTTTCCCAAAGTCACCTCAACCCTAGTTCTCGTAACGTTTTGGTCTGACCCTTTTTCGAACTGGTCTTGGACTCCTTGGTCCGACTGGGCCTGTGACTGGACTATGCTCAAAATCATCATGATTTTCCGCACCATCTTCAATCCCTCCTTCTGAGCCTGGACCTCGGGGGTCCTCATGTATCTCTGCTTCTTCTGCAGTTTCCTTTGGCTCTCTTGAACCTTCAACTTCTTGGCTCTGTGAGCGTGGCGCCTCTTCCCTTGGCGCTTAAACACAATGTGTTAAGTGATACCACATCAGAGACCCCTTAACCTGGACCGCAGTTCCAGTACTACGAACCACTTCAAAGGGTCCCTAGCAACGTTCGTTAAACCACTTCCTTCTAAATACCTTCACGAAAACCTTGTCTCCCGGTTGCACTGTGTTCCTCTTTTGCTCATCGAGCCTTTCTTGCACCTCCTCTTGTTTTTGCCCGTCAGAAACATACCTGGATATTCTTTTATGAATAGCAGCCATATATCTAACGTACACTTGCATTTCGTCTTCCAAAATAGCCAGACTCTGTCCTTTTCCACTTGTGCGCAAACAAGGTGTTGGCATCCGTCTGCCCGTAGCCATCTCATGGGGTGTCATGCGCAAATCATGGAGCTCACTCGAACGGCATACCATTAATGCTAACGGAAGGGCCTCTACCCAATTTAGGCCTGTGTGTTGACAGATTTTAACAATGCAGTTTTTCAACACACCATTCATTTTTTCCCAAACACCTTGGCTTTGCGGATGGTAAACGGCTCCTAGTCGCTGTTTAATTCCCAATTTTTGCAATTTTACTGTTTTATCCATAAACTCTTTTCCATTATCTGAGGATATACGATCTGGGTATCCCCATCTGCTTATAACCTCACGACACAAAAACTTGGCGACAGACTGAGCATCCGCCTGGTTGGACATGCCTCTGGCCATCACGAAAATCTGTCCACTACAACTAGCATATATCTATTGCCTCCAACTGGTTTTATATTGTCAACAAAATCCATAACCAATTCACGCATGGGATGATGCTGATGATTTTATCTTCCAAGTCCACCTCATGGGTGACCAACAGAACCTTGCCCATTCTGTCTGCACCTGTAACTGCTTTTCTGTTTCCTTTACAATTTTCCTATTTCTCTTGCATTCCTTTCCCTCCTATCTTTTGCAGCTTTTATCAATTTCTGTCCCTCACTTTCAAACAACTGCAGAATGCCAAGTTCTGTCCGTCTCTTCTTCTCTCTTCCTCACCATCAGCTTCTCTTCCACACATTCAGCTTGTCTTCCTCACCTTGAGCTTGATTTTCCTCACGTCAGCAACTTTCTCCACACATTCAGCAACTACTAACAGGCACAAATTTATCATACCTATCATATTACTCTTCTCAAAACCAAATTCCTTACTTTCCAGTTGCATGTCTTCTAAATCTATCATACTTATTATACAAAGGATTGTCAATTTATGAATAAAAAAAGCATATATTTTAGTCTGTTTTCAATTCTAATAACACCTTAAATCTTATTCCTCTTTCTCCTTCTCTCTATCTCTCAACGAGAGGAGGGAGGGGGAGCTCACACTCTCCGTATCAGGAAGAACAAACTTAGTGGTGCTCAAAATGGCACATCACCCCTTGCTCCGCCTCTCAAATTTTGGTATGGTCTTGAGGGTGAACATCCGGCCCAGACTTCCCTAAGAGTCAAATCAACCCAGCATATTAAAGCACAGAGTCAGGGACAAAGAACGCACACCAAAGCCCACGCAGTGTCCTCTTAATCAACAGGCAAAATACAAAGTTTATCCTCTAGCAGCTAAACCTATCTTCTCCTTCATTTTGAATAAGACTCTGTACTCTTTGAACAGACAAATTCTCTTAAAAATGCAATCACACACATACACACTGTAGCATGGCATCAGGATGGCCCTGATCCAGGCCTGACCTGGTCATATACATTCACATATAAATGTTATGATATGTTTATTGTTTAATTAACTATTACTTTCATGAACTGTTTATTTAATCTCATTCTGTGTATCATAACCCAGCGATGTTTGGAGTCTACACGCAGCTGAGAGTCCAGAGGTATCAAATATGGGGGGGGGGTTATATAGATGAGATTAACTACTTTAAGTTTAGAAAGAAAAAGTTTATTTGAAAAGAAAGTTTTGGACAAAGGAGTGGTTAACTTTGCGCCGTTTTGCTTGGACACTGCCCTCAGGAGAAGAGACCCTTTAAATAAGAGACGACACCTCAAGATCTCTCTCTTGCCCTCTCTTACGCTCTTACCCCTTTTCTCTCTTTTAACCCTTCGCGTTCCTGCATTCTCTTCGACCTGGTAGCTGACGAGCGCCACAGCGCCAGAGCCTGCATGCGCCTTGCAGCGTTGAAGACCTCACGAGTAGACATTGATCCAAGTAAACTTCAAGTGACCCGCATATCGTCATCTAGAGGGACTGAACCTGCCGTGCGGTGCCGCTCCGAGGGATGTTACTTGGGTTAAAGCCCAGGGCACCTGAAGCTCCGACGGCCTCCACACACCTCACCTACAGCACGATTGACTCTCACCTCCATCAGAGTAGGTCTAACTTTGCCTTACTGTATGTCGGAGTTGATGTGGTAGTATTAAGGGTATTAGGGATTAGAGTACACCGCGAATAAGAAAACTCAATTCTAGACTGTAGCTCAGATTATGAGATTAATTATGAAACTAACTATAAGTTTTCCCTGTTCTATCAAAATAGGGTGGTGCCCCGATAAATGACTACAACAGGTTAACTATTTTAATTAAAGTTAAACTTTAACGTCCAATAGTCAAAATAGAGTGCAGGCATTCTACGACTAATTATTAAATAATTAATTGACCGAATAACGCTACAACACACACACACACAGGCAGTCTTAAGTTTTTACACATGCTTGTGTAAACAACATGTCCTCGCTGGTCTCTCCACTCCTCCTTAGACTCAGAAAAGGCTCATATATTTTATCAGATGTATAAATGTCCTCTATTAGGCTCATATATTATCAAATTTATAAAACATCTTCTGATAGGCTCATAGATTTTTTATCACTGAAGAGGCAAATATGTCTCTCCTTATTAGTTACTAAATCTCTTTTGACCAATCATAATTCATATATGACTACTTGATAAGGAGTCTATTCTATTTATCAATTGCACATAAGCAAATACATTACACAGCCTTCTTCTCCCAGTTTAAACAAAGACATTCCACAGCTCACACACACACATAGGCAGCACACACCCACACAGACTGAAAACACTGTGGAACACACACACATACATAGACTCAAGACAGCCTGCAAACAAAAAACCCTCAAACTATCCTCCAAGGACATCAACAGCGCTATAGTCGACTCATTCACAAATTTCCTCTATCTTCATCAAAATTCTTCACTTTGGCCAAAACTTCAAAAAACAAGATGTCATTTAACACATTACTTCACAATGCGTACTCACTGCACGCTAGGCCCGCTCAGCCTTTCCTTTTTTCTCTTTTCTCAACTTTTTTAGGCCTTTATCTTCTCTTTTTTCCTTATCTTCTCTTTATTTTATCTCTTTATCTTCTCTTTTTCTGTTATCTTAACCCAGGGCAATTCTTTCCCTGTTTTTCCTACACAAATTCGACTATCTCTGAAAGCCAACTTTCACTCAATGTTGAATTTACACATGTCTTACCGTTAAGAAGATGTGGGCCCTGGCTTCATTAATCTTGCATGGTTATTTAGCTCACTTACTGTTACTAGTTCTGCTATTCTACACTTAATCTTGACACATGCAATGAACCCCAATTTAGACGGAATATGACTTAAAACATCAGCGCATCACAGCATGTCCGCACCAAATGATTCTTTTTACAGTGCATCTAAGCAGCTAAAACCCAACAGCCTCATAGAACCAACGCCCCAATATAAGTGAGAAAATACTCACCTAACCGGTTTATATATTGTAGAAGTAGGTGCGTCCAGGCCGTCAGCAACAAGAGAAGCCTACATCTGGATCCTGTTCGTGAAGCCAATTAATTTCTTGATGAAAGCGACTTGTTTGTATCAGCATCAGTCAGGCTTCACGAATACCTGGGAGATCACCTCGGCCAAATAGTGTCTCCCCGAAGCACATTTCTATATGCACTTATATATGATTGGGGTGTGTTCATGTTTCTTCTTCTTTACCATATCAGGACAGACTCTCAAACTGGGGGTTGCTATATACATATAGAGTATATGGTGTTCTTTTAATTCTCTTACACAGGACCTTCCAGAATCCTCCATGTAAGCATTTTCACCTCGGGTCAGATACTTCACCACTCGAAAAAAATACTCCTGAAAAACGAGGGAATGGAGAAGAGAGGGTGAATACCTCCACACGGCCCACACATTCCAAGTGTCAACAGTGTCATGCCTGACCAAGCCATCACCCGTCATCCTTTAAGTGGCCAGGGAGCTTGGCTTTCTCGATTCTGGTCCCAGACAAATCTACACAAAGGGCCCTATTTACATGACGGAAGGCGCACAGTCTAAAGCGCATGGTACTAAGTGATTTAGGGCATGTCCGACCAACTTTTGCTAGTTACAAGGTGCACAATGAAGATAGATGCTGTGCACATTTACGCACGAGGCACAGCAACGTATCTTCATTAATTAGCCGTCAGGATCAGACAGGATCTTATGTTTATTAAAGTTCTGCGTGCTTACCATCAAAGAAAGGTAGGCTTTAAATGTTTATTCACTTATTTTTCCTGCTGGATCTCATGGCTGTATTCTGCAGTGCGTGCGTAATGGACACTGGACAACTCTGTATTAAAGAGAGTGCACTTCAGAATGAGTGACGGAGCGATGGAGAGCTTGGTGTCTTGGCAGTTTATGGCCCGTGCGTGGCTCGAGCAGGAATCTCCCTGAGGTGAAGCAGGTGTGTGTGGAGGCAACAGTGAGATAGTCCACCCCTTCCGGCACTTTTCACTTGATCTGTAACAAACCGAAAGCAGTATTTAAGGAGACAAGGGAAAATAAAGGTTGCCATCTCACAGGCCTCGGGTCCATAAACATTATTTCACTGTATCTTCAAACACATTGCTTTTCCCTTATATGAGTAAGATCCCTGCTGTGTGTCCCTGTGTAAGTGACAAGCTGAGACTTGTGTTGTGAACTTGCCGATGTGTGCCCATAGTGCACCCATTAAATGGGACAGAGACAGACTGCGCCAGTTCAGACTTTAGACTTTAGATCAGGTTTTTGGTTTATTGCGCAGTTGCTTTCTGCATCCTCAAGATAAGCAACGTGCCTCATATCATTTTCAGACCAACACGCCCATGGGCACTAACATCGGCGCAAGATGACTTGCTATTTACACAACGTGGGTGCCGGGCGTGAAAATGACAACTACGTCCAGTGGAAAATAGCAATGACTGTTGCGCTGTGTTTTTCACATTTCAGGCATGTCCACAAACTACTATTTGAGCCAATAGTAAAATATCAGCCTCAGTAACGACACTCAACCAATCATAGGCTATTAAAGCCAGCCCTAAATATCAGGACATGGTAAGTAATAGACGTCAAATTCCCAGGAGACTATATGGGATAATCATGTCAATCACCCCAGAAGCCTTGTTAATTATGTGTAGCCAGTTACACATAAAATCCAGCAGCCAATAGCCTTGATAGAATATATATACCTGTTGCTGACATGCCAAAAACACATTTGATGAGCTTGCAGGGTCCCAATCTGCTAATGACTTTACTTTTGTTGTCGTCCACATGGGTTTCCCGGACTATATGTCAATGTGCATGGTCTGTTTCCATCATATTAGCAAAGATTAGCTCTTTCTCTGTGAGTACTCAAAGAAACACAAGTGATCTATGTTACATTTATGGTGAGCGAGTGAGGTTGAATAATGCAACGTTTTGTTGTGCAACCCCTCTTCCTGATATTGATCGACTCAATCAAAATGACGAGAATGGAAAGATGGGTATGGAGCAAGTGAGGATTGATGTAAAATGGGACATTATCTTGGTGAGAGGGTAAATCAGACTGATTCCCAATTGAGTGATAAGACGTGAGGTAACACATTGTTCAATATCTGAATCATCATTGGTTGTCACTGTGCCTGCTTGATGCTAAAATTACATTGGAGCAAGAATCTGAATAAAAGTAACCTGTATTTTAAATGTATAAAAACAAGCACATTGGGTTAAAATGCTACCAGTAGTGTAAATGTTTAAAGGTGTGTTAGGGGTTAAACACAAATAGAAACACCCTAATTAAAGTGACTCCTGTGCTCCACCTACCAGCTCTTGTAGCCATGAAACCCAACAATTGTGTTCTTTTTGAGTGATACGTTAATAATTTTCCGCAGGAAACAGAGCCTCTCAGTAATTCCAAAGTCATCGTTAATTATAGCCTTTTCTCGTCTACTTCAATTTGCAGTTTTAACAATATATTCCATTGCCCTGATGTACAGTTTTAAAAGTTGCAGACATATAGGTTTTGTGTACATTTCTCCACTCGATACGTTACAAAAATAAACATTACTCACTGTCATAGAGGAACTGCATAATGATGATCATACAGCTGCATTACTCAGAAGAGGAAGAAACTCCATCTTCTGTTTTTTTACGCTGTTAAGGCCACAAAATGCAAACATGCTTTCAATGACAATGCTAACAGGCTAATGTGTAGCAGGTATGAATCTGAAGAGAGCCCAGAGTTAAGGATTTCCTTGGTCCTTTCATTCATTCATTTATTGTTTTATTGTAGTGGGTTCAGCCAGCTTAAGTACGACAGGGTAGTGCCAAGTTAGTTTCAGTTCCAAAGTGCTCTTAGCTTTTGAAAATAAGTCAAGCAGTATGTGTGGCATTAAAAGTCCTGCCACACTTTTCTTCTCAAGTGATGAGAATGAAGGAATGGCTTGACCTTTCAGTCCAACTTCTTGGGATGAGGAGGTTATCATGTTCACAGTTGGCTTGCCAGTGAATCCAAAATCAAAGGGGTCTGTCCTGGAAACTCAAGACACTACCAAGAGTGGTTCACTTCTGGTACATGACTCCTTAAAACACCTCCTTCAAGTCACATTGGGGTTATCCCCAGTATGCTTAGCATGCATAACCAAGTCATCTACTTTCCTTTTTTGGAATAAAATAAATAAACATACAAATTCTATATCCGGTTACACTTATATTTGCTAATTAGCGCTAAATGGAAAGAATGTCCAAATAGCATAAAAGTGATCTAATAGTAGATTAAAAAAAAGCATATAGCAAAGTTTGAAGGGATTGCTGGCCGCTGCATCAAAATTTGCTGTAAAACTATATTATCTTTGCTGACCAAATGATCACTATTCATCTAAAGAGCCATTCTGTTAGTAAAAAAGAAAAAAAATTGGAAACTATGGGAAAACGTTTTTACTTGAAGTCTTCCTTTCCTTGTGATAAAGAATCCCAGAAACCTCCTGCCAGGTAAGACAAGTATTTTTTGTTATGCATATTAGGTGTGCAGTATTGTGTGTTGTGTGTAAGTCGTACTCTCTCTGTGTGTCCTATATTTACCTGGGGTCTGCTGTTACGACTGTTGTTTATGAGTTGACAGCAGAGGCAGGTAGAGAAAGAATGATAGATTTATAAGGTGTGTTTATACACCTTACTTTAAATTCAGTTTGCTGAAATGACAAAACCTGAGACACACACAGACGCCACAAAAGACACATTTTGTAAGTGCATACTATTTCAGTTCTTAGTAATACCACAAAGGTTCTTCTTAAGTGGGATTTGAAGTTCTAATGTAATGCACTTATGAGACATTTGTATGCATTCATATTGTGTGAACAAAAATGTAGAATTAAGATTTTAAAATTGCTCGAACCTTGCTGAATGAATCCCCAAGTTAACCTGAAAGTATATCTATGTGGATGCATACACTCAACATTATCACACAAATATTGGCAGTGACTTGAGATGATGTTAATCATTGCCTGCTCAGCTAAACAAGAACGTATAAAACTATACATAAGAGTGATTAAGTATGCTTTAAAATAACACAATTCAGGGTTTTAATACCAAGTCAACCATTTAATGAAATGTATGATTAAATCGAAGCCAAGTGTACAACTTACAGTGCCTGCTGAAGTGGCAGAGAGGAGATTAAGTGTAGGGAACTTAAATGCATGCATAGTCACATACGCAAACAAGTTCTCGTACTGCGTCTTGTGTATACATCTTTGGTGATTCTTATTTTGTTAGGCCTTATCAGTAAAGCCAAATTGCTGTATAAATATAGCAGACATAGAATTTTGGACAACTCCTCACTGCTTGAGGTAAGTGATATAAATATGAGTACATACAAAAAGATATATGATTCATCGCCAATGGTGTACTATGCATGAGAATGTGGGTGAGACGTTGATTATTTATATTGAAAGTGATGACTCATACATGCACTGGATTCCTTCGTGGATTATGTAAATAAAGAAAATTGCCATCATGTAGTTTTAATAAGACTAGTCTTTTAAACGTGGCTGTATGTGTGAAAATTTTAAATTTGACTGGGTCATTTCTCATATTTAAGGCTTGCATGATGAATTAAAGAGATTGAGCATGAAGTGGTTCTCATATTGAACAAGTCTCTATCACAGATTAAGTACGAGCATCAATCTGGCTCTTTAAGTGAAAACGAGTGTCTTAAGCAGTTTTCCAACTGGTTAAGGTTTAATTTAATGCTATTTTAAATACAGTATACTAAAACTGTTTATTTGAGAGAGAGATTTGTGGTTTGTGAAAAGCTTAATGTCAATTCTATCTCATGTTATATACTTCACATTAAAAGTATATGAAATAACACACATATGGACACATATAAAATGACATTTAAATAGCGAAATTCTGTCAAAAATATTTGACAGAGAAAAAGATCATGGTTTATTGTTAATTATACACACATATTTATATAGCGCCACATCATAACCAAAGTTATCTCAAGCCACTTTACGAAAAGAGCAGGTCTACACCATACTCTTTGTTTTCTGAAAAGTAGGTGTATATGTAAGGAAATTCGCTATCTTTATGATTGAAGAACAGTAAAAGTGAGTCACATAAGGCTAATAAACTAACAGCTCTTATATTTATTAACTGTATTTATATAATATTATCAGTATTAAATAAAAAAAATAGAGCTAGTTCACGGAGCTCACCACCTGCTGATTCTGTCCAAATTTAATCCTCTTCCTCATTCTCTCTCTATGTGTGTGTGCGTGTGTGCGTGTGTGTGCGTTTGTGCAGGGCACTGAACTCCATTACTTTTCTCCTGCTGCGAGCCCCATGTGTCTGATGTGTCGTATCTTGCCTTTGCTTGACGAGCATGCTGCCTCTCTCTGCCACACTGTTTGATGGTCAATTAGAACACATACACACACACAGAAAGAGAGAGTGAGAGAGAGAAAAGGAAAAGCAAATACAACAAACATGGAAATATCACAATAAATACACACCTAGCTCAATGAAAGTTTTTTGAAAGAGTATAATATCTGACAAGAAAAAACTGAGCTCTGTGAACACACACGCACACACACACACCCACACGCAGAGAGATAGCACAAAGTAGCGCTCGGCATGGGATGCAGTTAAGAAAAATAGGTGGACGGAAACTCAGTAGGGGGCTTCAGTTAAAGTTTCAATTCTTTCCTTTAACAAGACAGCTGGTGGTCCATTGGGTGTGGACACACACGTGCAGAGCATCAAAGCTGCTTCAATATGTATCTGAATCTCTGAGCAATGCTGACATATCAGTCACATGAACTGTCTTTATCCACCAATAAGTGTGAGACACAGAGTGTGTGATCAGGATTTGCGTATTTTTCCGTCACATTTTTTCCACAACTGGAGACCAAGTGATATTGTTTAAAATTCCACACAAGCAACAGTACATGAAGTTTAACTAAATGATGTACTACAATATTGTGAGTGACGTTGTGGAAATTGGCAGGAGACAAGAAATGGAAATTTGGGAAGGGTAAGAGGACACAGCAAGATGGACCTGAGTCCACATTCTGCACTGTGGCATTTAGAAAGAAACTCCCACAGTTTTCAAAAAATGTTGCTTCTGGCATTTCACGAAACTTACTCTCTCTGCTTCCTCCTCAAGGCACTGACGATAGGGTTTTTGCAGAGTGGGTGAAAAGAAGATTGGCTGGCATGTTGGCATAAAGGAGCCGAAGCATCCCACCTGATACTGCAACTGTAGTGATAGAAGAGTGGTAGTGGTAATATACAGCTTTACAATCCCATCTCTCTCAAACTTAACAGTTCAAGCACTATACTCAAATTATTTTTTACTTAAAATTAATTTAATATACTGTATATATTATGAGTAATGCCAGATAATAGGATACTATTAAAACATTAATCTCCAATCATTTCAATTTGTTTGTAATTTTTTTTTTTGGGCTGGGTCAGCCCTACACATCGGTCTGTATGTGACTGACTGACTGACTGACTGACTGATTGAATGACGCAATGGCAGATCATGGCGCATATTGGGCCTCCACTGATGCGACTCTCTGTCTATACGGCTCTGGTTTGTTCGGGGAGTAGGCGGGGCTGCTCCTCCGCTGTCCTCACCTACGTCCACATTGCGCACCGGCTTTCAAACACGTTTGCCATTGGCCTCACAAGGACAGTCCTTGTAACACATTGCCTACAAAAGCGCACATTGGCCTGATGCGGTCAGCCACATACTAGGTTTTGACCTAGTCTTGTTTTTTACTAAATTAAAATGTGTCCCTAAATATAATTCATTTGAGTTGTTAACCTGTATAGATCTATTTGGTTAGCCAACATACCAAAATTCCAGGATTATGAAAAATGTGATTAAATTAGATGAGGTGTTTCGGTGGTAATGCCTCAAGTTCCTGTTTTGTATTTTCATACTGAAAATGGTAAGTACACTGCACACATAAACATATGCAGCGTTTAATACTTTCTTTTTCAAAACCAGTATTAAATGTAATTTTAAATTGTAAACTTGCAAGTTAACAGACCTTTGTCTGATTAGTATCACACAAAAAAACAGGATCTGATGCATGCATGATAAGATAGAGATCAGTACAGACTGAACAGATTTTCATATGCAGGACATTGTTTTTTATAAACAGGGGAGCAACACAAGCAGCAAAGCCAAACCAAATATTCAAAATCACTACTTTCAATGTGATTACTGATGAGAAAACATCACATCTGTCACCACACAGCACACACATTTGTAAGTCTTCGTTCAACCTGCAGCGTCTACAGCTTAAATTTGTTATCACAGTCACTGAAGAGTGCACGGCATAGCAAGCACGAGTCCCATGGGTCAGACGGCAAGGTTAAACAGGCAGAGATGAAGGGAGGTCACTGCAGCTTATCTTCTTTTCTGTCATTCTGTCTGCTGCCCCTCAGGCTTAACATGAGAGCACACTCGTACATCCTCTCACACGGACACACTACAGGCCATGATGATGAACCGAGAGGATGCTCTGCAAATTGCTGCAAGAGACTTATCTAAAACAGCCTGCCCCAAAAGTCGTAACGATGGCTGTTCAATGCACAATGTTTGGCATGGCTATATTTTGGAGAAAATAAAACTGTAACAATCTACTAATGGTCTGTCATGCGAAGCAGGATTTCTGCCTTGGTATGGACTGTGGAATATTTTTAGCTATCAATATAAACTAGGGCTTTAATGCCCACCACAGGTGCAGTTCTGCTTTACACAGAGATGGAGGAGTTATCATCAATCTGTGTCTTCAGCATTTCAAGTCCAAACTTTTTTTGCTGATATTTTTGTTGTTCTACAATCATGTTGAATGCATATTTTTCACTGATGCTTGTGTGACTAACCTATGTGGTTGAACTTTACATTTTATATTTACTGTGTGCAGCATCTATATATTACGAGATAGAGCTTACCAGTGAGACGCTACAGTCACATATACTAGTCATATTATCTCAGTTGTTAAAGTTACCAGTAGTATTTATTTTCTTGCTTATGTACTGCTTATAACTGCCAATCCATCCCCCAGTACAGTGAGCACTACACACTGCAGAAGAAATAAAATACAACATCGAAAGACAAAATAAGTGATAATACTTGTTGGAAGACAGAGACAATAACAACTTTGACAGGAACTGAATTGGGAAAACTGTTTTGCTTTTTAAAAGTCAGTCACAAAATGCTGTAATAAGTAAGTGTTGGATTAGCACATGTTTCAGATTTGGAAAAACCCAAAGAGAAAACATTCCTATTTTTCATGGTGTGACCAGTCCCTCTGAATTCAGCATTGCTACTTTCCTCCTTTTGTCTCTCCAACTCTTTTTGTTGTCTCTGCTTGTCTTCTTTTTGCGATCAGCTTCTTTCTTCTCGAATCAGTTTTTCCTGTAAAGACTCCGGCTCTCTCTCAGCCTGTCTTACCTGCTACACCAGCAGGATTTACCACAACAGGTCAGGTGTTAATGTGAATTTCCTGACTTATATAATCTCCTCCTTACATAATCTCACAGAGGCACAAACACTGACAGACAGACACGCAGTGATGACTGTCCTGCTCTGCTGCTCTGCTGCCTCTGTTTGCTGTTTACAGCAGCAGGCACATGGAGTTTAAACCATAAATGAAAAGATGATACTCCCCAGGCAAGCAAGTAATCTGAAGCAGCTGGTGACATTTCTTAGCATTGCACAATTTGTTTTGTTTCAAAGGTTTTTAAAATGCAGTGTAGCACCACAACTACCAACAAAACGGATGTAGCCTGGCCTGTTTTGCAGATATTTTTGTCTTAAAATCTGTTAACATGTGAGAGTTACAACAATCCCTGCAATGTTATGGCAAAATATTAACATTTCATACACATCTCCCATTTTTTTCCCCATACAACATTCTTCTTGGAATTTGTGTAACAGCATGTTAGCAATTTCCACTTACAGACATACCAGCGACCTTTGATGCAGCAAAGTTGTATTACTGGGTCACTGAATCTCAGCAGGCTTGTTTAAAGTCAAAAGGATTAGACAGCTGGGGAAAAAAGAGTAGGTGGTGACATTTTGGTATTTTAGAGGAATAATTTTCTGTCTAGCATTAGATTTTATTTGGATGATCAAAGTAGTAAAAAAAAAAAGCTTTTTTCACTTGGCTTTGTTTTTCTGATGTTTAACTTACCCAATCAGATAATTCCAGCATCCCTGCCTCAAGAGCAGCTCTGTGTACCAGTCTGTTTATGTAACTACAAACATGAATTGTATCAGAGAATGATGAGCAAAATCCTGGGTACAAGTTTCCCCAACTGTATCAGCCCATTCAAGAACTGTCTTGTCTGTGTGTCTCACAGTAATCCTCCAACACAGGCTAGTTATGAAACCCAACAGTGTAATAAAAAAAAAAAAAGTTTTTCACAGTAAACTCAATGCTTGTCGTGTTGCTGGATAGGTTCTTTCACAAAACAAAAATGAAATAAACAAATCCACCTAGGAATTATTCCATGAATAGACAATGACATCTTTCATCAAGTTACACAAGTATTTGTTCAGCTGTTGTGTTTTTCAGACGCCCACATGCTGCTCAATACATGTGAATGCTGAAAACAGGGCAAACCATCACATTTGAGTGGTATACAAACAATACTGGAATGCAAGATATTCTTTAAAATCATAACATAATCAACTATTCCTTATATGTATTTTTGTGGATAATTTATTATTCAAACAAAAAACTCCTGGTGTTCTGGTCCTGTTGAAAGATTTTGATTTAACATTTTAGCCATTATTAATTTATTACCAATAAAAAGGTAAACTTCAAAATTACCTTAGATGCATTTTATGGAGACTTTTTTAATGTTATGGCTTCTTCTGCAGTCAGCAGGACATTAAGGCTAGTCCAGTTTTGCTTTCTTTATCATTCTCATTAATTTACTTTTTCGCGCTCGAGCTCTGCCAATATTGTTGGATGCCAGCAGCTCTAGTTCTGGCACATGCTTTGTCTGCACCTTGAAAAATGAGAAATAATTGTGGAGAAAACCACATATTTGACTTCTCAGGACACTTTTTGTACGTTTTCTTATCTTGGGTAAAACATCTCTTAGAGGTAGATTAATTGAGTTACAGTGAACCCTAAAATGGATTATAAAATTATATCATGAATTGTTTGTATTTCAATTTCCAAAGATCAATTCCAATCCATCATTCACTGTCTGTTTTGTGAGATTCGTTTGTTTGCTTTCTACAGACCAAAGTACACATCCAGATCCTGATATAATTCCAATGAAATGTGTATAATCTCAACTCAGTTGGAAAATTCAATATTCCCCAGACTGAAAAATAAGCAAGTACCAAACATCAGTCCCAAAGGGTCATTACAGAATCAGCCTGATCAGGGAGACCAACAGGAAACAGTTTGAACAGTAATACAGATATTGTGTCATCACTTCTCATAAGTTAAAGACATGTTTTCTTTATTGTGCCTTTTATAATATACAGTTTTATGTTCAACAAAGGTGATGTTTTCATTCATGAACCAAGTGCATTTTGTCTTTACAGCACTGTTATCAAGACACAATTTCCCATTTAACTATAATAATGAACTTGCCACAGTATCAAAATGATACATATAGAAAGTTAGCATGTGCTTTCCTGAGTGTTGCAGAGTCTGTATCTGTATCTGTATATTTTAGGCCTGTAGTTTACTCTAATACATTCAGCATTCCCGTCTCTAAGACACATACAACTAATTTCTTGCTTGTGTCATTGTCTGCAGCGGTCAACTGAGATATCAACTGTTCCCATAGAACAGCAAAACTCTAATTGTTAGGCTATGATTCTTTCACTGCCTCCAGTACATTCATGCTGCTGTCATGCGCTGCCCTCCACCTCCCGTCACCAACCAGTCTTTGTGCTTCATGAGGTTCAGTGTATTCATCATTTCATCAGTTTCAGCCTCCCTATAGAGTCTCTCTGACAAGACTTAATGATCAAATCATCTGTTAAATAACCAATTATTTTTACGTAATTCACTTTTCCCTTGTTAGTATTTCAGTGCTACATTTCAGGTTTATACTGCAGTTCCCTCAAAACACATTTGCTGTTTTAAATTAGTTATGTAAATGTTATAGACTAGAAAGGGGGAACCCTCTGATTATTAGGCACCTGTCATGTTGAACCATATACATTAAGGCAAGATAGAGGAGGGTCAGGTCTGACTGATATGAATTGTACTTTACAATTCATGCCCCCTTTGTCAATTTCCAGACCAACATTGTAAATAAGACTGTTCTAATGACTCACTTAAATGTTAAAGCTAGAAAAACAAAATAGAATAACCAAGCTTTGGTTTAAGCCACACACTCAAGTGATATGCATGCTTATCTTCAATTATTTATCTTATTTTACATTATTGGATAATATAATGTTCATATTTTACAGCCACCAAATCACATTTTGCACACTAGTTTATTATGTACATATGACCTTTGAGTGACACTGGTCCAGATTTGTATTAAATTGGACACTATGATTGTAGTCTTGTTGCCAATTTGTGATTAGAGGCCAGTCATGGCTTTTACTGGAATCTATCAGCCACAGCAGGCCTCTTGTATGACTGCACAGTTGATGTGATGTTAATCTTAATGATAACCACCCTCTAGTAATGCCCATTGTCCCAAACACACGCACAAGATCACCCTTTAGCTTCATTACACAAATTCAAGTTCATTCACACAGAGATGACAAAAGGTCAGATGTGACTTGCTCTCCAAATCTGCTCTAGTCATAAATACACACACACACACACACACACACACACACACACACACACACACACACACACACACACACATACGCATGGTTACACTTCTGTTATGACTTGACTGTGACAGGCATGGGGTGGTGAAATATTAGCGACGTACATTTCCACTTCAAAGCACCAGGATATGAACGTTTCGCTATTGTACGTCCTTCATTATCATTACTTAAACAAACAGCATGTTTGATATCTCACACAGCTTTATTAACATTGTCGCTATACCCCAAACTGTGCCCTCTTAATGTAATTTGTGTCATCTATCTCATATTTAGAGACCTGTATTTATACTCTAAAGGCCATAACTGAAAATTATGTCTGGCATCCACTCAGGAGCAGTTTATACGACACATGTTTCAACTCTGATGTTTACGGTGTCTCCCAAAGCCTTTAGGGCCTAATATTCATTACTGCTTTGAGCAGGGGCAAAACGTTTGAGACCATAACAGACTTCAAAATCATCTGTGTGTCTACCCACTTCCATAAAACCACTTTAAAAATTCCTTAGCATGGGAATTTTGTTTTTGCAATCCGCTTTGCTAAATGAAATCAATTCCACTTAAATAATTCTGTTTTTTTTAAATAGAATAATAGCCATCCTTATTGCATGAATACAACACTGAAATTATTCACAATACTTTGTGGATTCTGAAAATCAACACTGAGGCCACTCGGAGATAGTAACAATTTCTCAAAGGCATTTAGTACAAGTTTATTGTCACATGAGAGCAATTTGGCTTGCTGGCAGGATTGAAAAAAAATAATACAACAAATAACCCCAATAGATATAACAAGAGGACAAAGAAAATGATAAGAACAAACCAAGCTATTGTTCTGTGTCTACCCAGAGAGATTCATTAGCTTGGTAGTCATTCTGCAAAGGATGTAAGACTCTTTTGTTCCTTTTGTTTCAGTGTCAGAATTGCCCTCAATATTCTTTTCACCTTTGGCGAACACTGTGTCCTCAGGGTGAAGGCTGTCTGTCTACCTGAACTGAGACATAAACATAATCACCAAAATAAAACAGGAAAAAAAGGATGAATAAGCAGAAAAAAAGCAATGCACAATGTGAACAGAATCAAACATGTGAACACATGAAACATGAGTTGCATGCCTGCACACTTTCCCATGATTCCATTGACCATTCCAGTTTCTACATGGAGGTAGTTGAGCATCAGAATGAGATTACATTACACATCTCCCCTGTGAAAGATTGAGATGTAGGATCACTTGAATTGAACACAGTTGTACTATACTATACTATCCCGTACTATACTATATATAATAGTAGATTAAATGACCTGGTGAACGTTAGATTAGACAGTATCATACACAACCAAGGACACAGAATAATAATAATGCATTTGTGCACATGCAGACACCGCGGCACATGCATATGCACATAAATGAGAATGCCAAGCTCGAGCAGTTTTGTGAGTATCATCTCCTCACTTCATAAATGTATTTCTGCAAATAAGTTTTATGAGCAATCCCAATAAAAGTCTATTATTCATGAAGGGGTCAAGTAAATCCCACCAGGCCGAGCCCGGTAGCCTGTAAAACTTCACATTCTAATTTCCTTTTTACGCTCCAGGGGTCCGTTTCACAAAGCAGGTTTATTGAAAACTCTGAGTCTGTTAACCCTGAAATGAGGGAAACTCTGAGTTTTCCGTTTCACAAAGGGAGGTAATTTAAGCTCTCGGTCAGTTACCGTAGTAACAGACTCTATGAACCTAACCTGGTCGCGAGCAGGTTTTCTTCAGGAAACTCAGAGTTTCGCTCTGTCTCCTCCCTCTAGAATATAAAACCGATTCGGTTTTATATTCTCTTATATTCTATCAATTCGACTTCCTCATTCATTCAGCCCGTCTCACGCGTGTGTTTAAGCGGTTACCGAATTAAAAGAAGAAACGTTGCGTCTCTGTGCTGCTCTGACCGCATTGCAAAAGTCTTTTATAATTATGATAAAAAAAATCAAAAGACAAATCTGTGTCAAAGTCATCATTTTTAGATTTTCCACCACCACTGCCGAGAGCACTCAAATAAGACACCTTAAGTTATTGGAATTTTTTTATTTATTTAAACTAACACATTCAGTTTAATCAACATAAATTATAATGTATGTGAAGTCAGCATCATGTTAGGGATAAAGCTAATGCACATTAAAACAGCCACTGAATGATATTTAATTAGTTTAATATTTAAAATATGATTGAAGTGCTTCCATGTATGTTTTTTTCTCCCGCTGCATTGCTCCTAAATTAATAAAAAATTTTAGCTTCCGGTCGTGATCAAGTATTAAATAAATAGACCAGTTTAAACTTGCGCATTCACTCGAGCAGCAGTTTCTTCCAACGCCGCTTCTCTCTCTTTTGCAGCTGCAGCCGTGTTACTTTATTTTTCTAAAAACATGCTCGTATTCGCTGAACGTCCGCATGAGGATTTCAAGCTCCACTGGTGTGACATAGGAGGACCTCTTTTTGTGTACCGTTGCCATGGTGAATCGTGGTGTCGGGGCTCCATTAATGCTGACTTTTTACAGTCAGCGAGCACGCACTTAACTCCGGGTGAACCTACTCAGAGTTGATTGAACTAACTCTGATCAGCTGTTCTGGAACCGAAAACTCAGAGTTTCCTATCTCAGAGTAGATCGACTCAGAGTTCAGGGTTAGACTCAGAGTTTGTTGAACCTTCTTTGTGAAACGGACCCCAGACCTCAGTCACACCCCTTTCTCTGCCTCTGAGTATCTTCCCTTCCATCCCTTTCTGTTCATTAGTTGTGTTGTCTTATTTCTTAGTTCCTTCCTTTCATTAGTCTACATCTTTGCCAGAAAAGATACACATCATTGCACACCCTGCATCTTAGGGGGGATTCTATAGGATTGCAAATAATGACTATTTGCAATGATTTATCCCTTGATCACATTATAAATTAATGTATTTATTGTTCAGTCTCAATAATGTCAAAAATGCACTTTCCCAGAGTCCAAAGTGTGTGACCAAAAGTCTGCAAATTAAAGTTCTTGACTGATAAAATGTAGGGGTTTAACAATTCTGAAACAGAGACAAAGTCAAACACGTTCTTCTTCCCATATAAGGTAGCTTGTCACTGCATATTCAGATTATGCCAAAGCAAATACTAATTGTATTGCTTTTTTTGTTCTGATATTCGTCCATAGAGAATATAGAATTAAGGCATTTAGTCAAATGTCTTGAGCCCCATCACAATAAGCATTTACGTTTGAATTTCACCAGGTGTACTGTGCCTTCCTTTTAGATGTTTATATTGTTAGTACTGGTGCATCACTGATATTTATTTGTTTCATATCAGCCAAATGCCTTGAATGGAGTGGCTTAACTGTTAAAGCAAGAATTATGTCAAATTATTAATGACAGATGTTTTAATTCTTTTTCATGTAATTTTTTTACAACCATTTTTTTTATGTAGTTTTGTTTTTCCTGCTGTACTGAAACATTTGCCCAAAACCAGTGTACCCTACAAATCATAAATTACACCCCTAAAACTGAGAAAAGCACAAAGCTTCCACATTTGAGAAGCTGGACTTAAATGTCCTTCTCTCTCCCTAATTCAAAATCTGTTACAGTTTTGTCATCCCATATTCCCCTTTTCATTCCTTCTGCCTGTTGTGAGGCAATAGAGCAGGGAACTATTTAGCCTTCTGACCCAGCAAGTCAAACTTTTTCAAATGTATTATTTTAACCTCACATGCTGCCATCCTTCCTTGTTTTTGTCAGTCTCATCATTGCCTCTCCACCCCTCTTTACCTCCCTCCCTCCTAAGGCTTTTTAAAATGTTCATTGTACATCTTTATTTTATCCATCTCTTGCTACTATCTTCTCACTTTTTTTCCCTTTTTTTACCATATTCCCTGCTTCTCGATCATAATATATTTCCTCTGCCAGCAACAATCACGTCACACCCATGAGAAGATGAGGGAGGCCTTTTACATTTTCTCCTCCCTCCTAGGTTCCCTCCCAGGTGTGCCTCAGTTTGTCATGTTGACTGTTTTCCCTTGTTGATTCTTTCTTTATCTCATAGTTTGTATTCTCCTCTTCTTCTGTTTTTATCATGACAATAAACATAATAAAAAACCTAAAACCCACTTTCTTGTTTTTTGTCATTGTTTTGATTCACATCCAATCTCTGCATTGTTAGTTTGCTGGTCAGAGGATGTTGTATGCAAAATGCACTGAAAACCAAACTGCATGGATTTATACTGGCATATGGTTAACTCAGATGCAGTAACAGATCTACTGAAAAATGTATTGCAGTATGCCAAAGAAGGCTATTCTGAAAAGACAATTTAGTCTACTTTAAAACACATCTCTAAAGTATAATGCCAATACAATTAACGTTTGGGTGATTGTCATGATTTAATACAATTTGTATGTCAAGTGATAATTAGAATAGTTGCTGGTTGTGACAGAGAATTTTTTTTTTTTAAATGTATGTATTTTTTGGCCTTTTTTACCTTTATTAAGAGATCAGGGATCAAATCCCCAACCTTCCGATTGAGAGACAACCGATTCTACCACAGAGCCACAGCCGCCCCATAAAAGAAGAGAGTGGGACGACACACCGCCGAGGGTGGGAGTCAAACCCGGGCCCGTGGACTGAGCCTCTGTACATGGGACACACATTTAACAGCCGAGCTATACCAGTGCCCCATGACAGAGAATTATTACCCTGTAGCTTAGCTCTAAACTGTTTTATAGCAACTTTCAGCTAATTGGTTTGTTTTCTTCTGGCAGAAAAGATGTGGTCCAAATGATTTGTTCACTTTGTGTAGTTTGGTGCTTTGACCAAATGTTCACATCAGCATGCTAATATATAAAACTGATGTTCTGCAGGTTGTATGGTTACCAAGCTAAGCATCTTAGTTTGCACTTTTGGCATTTTAGCATTTGCCATTTAGAGCTCAGCACACGTACATTCATTAGTTTTACATATATTTGGTCTCACTAAGGTATTGGACAAATTAAACTTATGACCTAATAGGAGTCAGTGGATCCAAGATGTAATTACAACTCATTCTGCAGAGCATATAAGCATTTGCATGAAATGTGATGACAAATAATCCAACAGTTGTTGAGATATTTTGCTCTAGATCGCTAACTTGAACCTCAGTGTGATGCTCGAGCAAAAATCATTTTGATTCGTTTTCTTGTTCCCATAAATATCTGAGCACAATTTCATGGCAATCCAGTCATAGGGTTATATTGTATATTAGGGATATTTCAGTCAGGATCAGTGTAATCGACTGACCTACATTGAAGTACAAAAACTGCCCAGACAAACTGTACATATTGTAGCATCAACATCTAAAGAGCTTGATATATTCCAAAAATATATTGGCATATCACCTTAAAGGTGATGATGTTATGTTAAAAATTTGCCTCCAAGTGGCCAAAAATCTGTTTTGCAGGTTCAATGTAGAAAAACTAATAAAAAACCATGAAGCTTTAAAAAAAGACAAGTCAATGTAAAGCAACCTCCTTCTATGCCTTTCACTGAAACCAATCCTTCTGTCACTGAGCTATTTGATTATCAGGTTCTGCACAAGCGGCAACCTCCGTTAAAAAAGTGTGTCGACTTGAGGACATTTTTACAGCAGAAAAAAACATTTTTACGGTTATGGTTATGTTATAAATGGCTTACCTTACTGTTGAACATAACTTTTTGGGGGGGGGTATTGTATTGATATCTTTTTGCAATAAGTAGCAGGTATACTGTGCTCACCATACGGCTTGTTAGCCTATTCAGTGTTTATCAGGCATTTATTTATTTATCAGCCAGTGCATAGAAGTCAGGATTGTTGGCATTTCCACGGAGAGATTACGGCAGACCATAGTGATGAAAAGGTTATTTTACGTTTGCCACTATGTGTTGTTTATCTCACCGGGCAAGCGAACGGCGAGTCTGCTACTTCTACAGTCTGATAAATAAACAACTGCAGTAAGTCACTGTCAGAAAAACAAGAAGTTAAACTAGCTCATAGTGGACACAGACTGTGGCACAGACAGCTTTGATAACTTGGCGTTTGCCAACCCATTGCTCCTCTCCAGCACCACCCTCTCATCCAAATACGGTCACTTGGTTCCATAAAACCAAAATAGCGGCCTCCATATTTCAGCCTTATTCATGCAGTTGAGAAACCAATGGCTGATGTCACAGTGGCTACTTCCATTATTTATACAGTCTATGATTCTGGATCATGGCATGCCAACAACCAGTCCAAATGAAGTGTGTAAGTCAGGGTTGTATGTTGGTGTTAAAAGTAAGGGATTCAAATACTGATTATGTATGTGAAGCATCCACCTTTCCATCAACTGATTTCCTGTCAAAGGCTTTTATCCTTCACTGTGTTTTTCCCATAACAATGACAATTAATTTTAGTAGCCTAAATTGAATAATAAATACGATGGCACTGAATGAAAAACAAAAAAATTGCTGAACAAATCTGGGATTTTGCAAAATGACCCATAAACCAATGTTCTGTTCGGGACTGAGGGTGTATGACACATAAGGCCCATTGTTTTAAAAAGAGCTCTCATGGCCAGAGCAGACAAAGAAGAAGAAACAAAAATTACTCCATTGATCAATTTGACTCCATCCATGACAGGTGTGCATGCAGTGTGCTGAAAGTCGACAAAATAAACCAGGCACCTGGAGGCCACAGATCCCATCTGGCAAGTAATGGCAGGTGATAAAGAGATTTTAGCAACCCTTCATTGTTCTACGGACACAGAAAAAAGTACAGGTAAGCACTGATCATATTGACCCCAATAAATCACCCTCATCACATTTATTAATGTTTGCTCAGGATGTCGGTTTATGAAAATCAAGAGCTCAAAAATTGAGGGACTTATTTAAGTAGTTCAGTGTTAATATTGGACTGAATAAATTGGCACTGCATAATTTTGTGGAATTACTACCCAAATTATTACATATATTCTCCTATCTCTCTTTCTCTGCTCTGCTCTGCTTGCTGCTACAGGAATACATCCATTTAAACTTTTATCAGCATTTATAACCTTATTTCAACCTTCCTCTTTGCTATTCTTCGTCCCCTTTCACCTACTTTCCGTCTTTCCTCGCATTAACAGTCAGTTTACAGTTTCAGCTGATGGTGTGAGGATGTTTAATGTTTAATCGCTGCCCATTTCAATGTCCTTAGCATCCCATCCTCCCCCATTCCAAATCTCTGGTTAGATATTCTCGTATATCTATTGGAATCCTCCTTTCCCTTACACCTGCTTCTCATTCTCTTTCCACTTATTATTCATTCATCTTTTCGGTTTTCACAGGAGGCCTTTGGTTTAAACTGTTATGCAGCTGGGATAGGGCTGTTACATTTGGTATCACAGTGCCCTTCCTTCCTTACTTTCATCTCCTCCTTTAATGCCCTCCCTTCATCACTCTTCTGCCACTCACATATGCACACTTCACACAGAAACAGAGAAGGATAATTAGCTTAAACCTCTGGGAGCAGTAATCATTGCAAACGACCAGCTTATAGTATTAGTTTCCTTTTGCACCTTGATGTCATCCTTCCATCCTTTCATGACACCTCAGTGTTCCAATTCGGTCTCTGTTTAAATTTGATTCGTCCACTATTATTAGCGTCTTCCCACTGCTTCCCTGTCCTCTCTTCTGCCCGACCATCCCACTATTCATCCTCCTCTCCCTCCCCCTCCTCCTCCATACTAATAGTGCCGAACAATCAGTTTAGAGTCTTGGAGTGGTGATCAGTGGAACAGTTTAAGTTTTATTGTCCATTGGAATTAATCCAGTCGATACGGGTCGGCGTGGAGATGGAGCTGATAGCTGTGAGTCAGGACTCAGTCCAAATCAATAAAACTCTAAACTTTATTACGGCTATAAAATGCATGCGTACACACAGATGGTTTTGGTAAAAAATAAATACAGTGCATGCACACAAGTAAGTCCATATTTAGGCACATATACACGCACTTTACCTGAAACTGACATAAAAGCACAATACATAGACAACACACACATTTTGGCAATTTTGCTCAACCATCTGTGTGTTACACAAACATCTGGGAGGTGGTTGACAACAGACAATGTTTCTATTCAGCTGCAGATATGTGTGTGTTTGTGTGTGTTTGCTGTGCACGCCTTTACACTTTTGCACTTGGAGGATGTTGTAGTATCCAACAAGGGGGAACAGCTGCTGGCAAGCTGACATGTGAGAGAAAAAGGACGGTTGGGACAGGGTGAAAGGAGGGCAGAGGAGGTGTCAGATGGTGTGGAGGGCATAGAAAGGCTCTAAAAGGAGAAGTTGGATCGAAGTTTCTTTTTAAACAGACTGGCTGGGATGACAGTGCCACAATGCATTTATTCTACTCTGGCAACTATTACACCTCACTTGGTCCTTCCATCTGCATCTTAATGTGACTGCCATTCCATCTGTCTTTCTTAATAAAAAATTTGCTGTCCACACTTCCGTGTGCCTTCCTTTTTTCTCTAATTGTTGCTTTGTTGTCCTTTATCAGTCTCCCTCTCTCTGGGCTTTTTGTCTGCTAACATAAGATCCCCTCTGTGTCTGCCTGACTGCTCGGTATTCACTGCAACACATACTTTACGACGTGATGAGTGTTACTGAACATAATGCATTCGCTTATTGAAGAATGCTGCGTGCATTTACTTGCTCGGTGAAGTTGGAGCCTCATAGTGTGTGTGTGTGTGTCTGTGTGTGTCCTCAAGTGCATGTGTTTACAGTGCTGAGTGATATGCTGCATTGAGTCAGAGAGATGCATGACCAGACACTTCTGTTATGACAGCTAGCAATGAAAAAACACTTCTCGGCCAGCACCCACTATTGACATTGCACACTTTTGCCATCCATTCTAGTGTCAAGCAGCACATTACTCACAGTGAACACACAGGGCTTAAGTATAGTGGCATGGGGGCGTTAAGGACAATGATTAAGACAGCCGCTCGGAATCCTTTTGACCAGTGACATTATACTGTAATTTTAAATTTTATAGATTCAATGTATACACTGTGTGCTTTCTGGTGTTTCTTCAGTGGTAATTTAACACTAAACTGCTTTGAAAAAAGCTCTTATGCACTTTAAGCTTTGAATTCAACGTGTAAAGTTAATTCATCAATCTGAAAAAGCAGTGATGTAAACTTATTAAATCAATTGGTCAGTCACATTTGGATGACATATAAGCCTGCACTGAGTGGATGTATTGGTGTGCTTTTATTTTAGATGACAACCCTCTTCACGTAAAAGCCTGAAATAGCATGTTGTTACACTGATTTAAATGTCAGAGGGAGGAGGTAAACAAAGAGAAATGTTTGAATTGCAATACTACAAACGGTTAAAAAGGCTGAAGGAGTAAAGGAGTCAGCAATATTTGAAAGTGATCAGAAAAAAATAAAAAAATAAAAAAAATTGGTGGATATATTTCAGTCCATAGAAATGTTGTAAGTTGCCAGTGATGTGTTTAGAGCCAAGAAGATTGTACGCTGCCCACTCATTGATCCAGTTTGACCAAGCGACTTGAACAGGAAAAGACCTGTTAGTCATAATTTTCCTGCAGAAACAGTTCGTTCAATGTCCAAGGATGCTGTCCCACCGGCTAATTCAAAAATTGAAAACAGATTCCCTCACAAAGTGCCGGAAATTATGAGTTAATTTGTTACCATTCATTACACACAACAAGGATTTAACTCCTGGTTCCATCTCACAAGCCCAAAACAAGCAAGTACAAGTATTAAAGTTAACAACACACACTCACACACAAATAAACAGAGCACCAATGTCATCAGAGCGGATTAGTCACAGATGGCAAAAAGACCAGAGTGAAGGACAATAGGGAGTAAAGAGCATGGGAGGGAGAAGAGGGGCATGAAATGGAGATGATGATGGCAGAGAGAAAAGAGACTGGGACATGTCGGAAGACGGGAGAGTGGCCTGCAGGATGACCTGTCTGTCTGAAAAATAAGAGTAAAAACTTGAGTCAGACAGAGAAGAACATGACCAGGGGCATCACCCATAGCTGAGGGCTGCCTCTGAGACTGAGAAATAGAAAGAGCGAATGAGAAAAAGAGAGATCCATAAAGCAGGAGCATCATCTATAACTCTTATCCCCGTTTCTGTGTGTCTGTAAAATCTGCGGTAGGTTGATAATAGGGTGATGATGCATTCTAGTGCTAAAATCTCTGTTCAATGATGCCTTCAGGCGTTGCAGAAATGGTGAGGGAACACACAGAGAATGCAAAAGCACCCTCTGCACACGCACAAACACACAAGGGGAATGACCTGCATATACTGTACCCTAGAGTTTTAAACTCAAGGTCACACACACATACATACACATACGCACACACACCCAAACACCCAAATCTTCTCTATATCTACTGGAGCTTCACATTTGTCAAGGGTACACACACACAAATGCAGTAGCTCGTTTTTTCTGTTTCTGGTTCAGAAGCAAACAAACTGACTGACCTCCTTTAAGTCATTGCAAACTGCTTTTTTATAGTCAGAGGCTATTTTAGATCGAAATCAATGGGGGTGGGGGCGGGGGATTACAAATGTGAACTATCTTAAACACTTGAAATAAAGGAATTAGAGAAAGACAGAAAAATAAATATTCAGCAGTTTCTTATCATAAATAATGTTTTCGCTAAGTCACTTTAAAGACTTAGACCACCACCCGTAACGCAATAAATACACACTCTCCTTTACACACACTGTGCACATGCACGCAGATGCACTGGCACACTGACACACTCCCCCTGCGGGTGGGCAGGATAAATTGCTCAGCTGTCCGGTATTGACAGCAGGATTGATGTTGTCTGATTCCCAGGTGACTCATTTGACCACAGTCAGAATAGACCTCGTCTCCATGCTCCACTGACTCCTCCACTGACTCTGTGTATTTGAGAGTGTGTGTGTGAGTGTGAGAGGAAGAGAGGAAAAGAGAGTGGGTGTAAATGTTAGTGAAATATTGTAGGTCTCCCTGGTTCGAGGAGTTTAATTAGGAGGAACACAGCGAGACTAAGGGGAGCAGGCAAAGGAAAGAGTCAGGGCAAGGACACACTGAACATTTGTAATGATTCTATCTTTAAATATACTAACTCACTTCCATTTGTTTTACTATTTAATTTAGATATTTCTCAGACTATATCATTAGATCACATTAAGGCATCTCAACCAATGTAAAGTCATGGAGGTCAGGGCAGAGCTGTGCAGCACAGCTCTTAAAAAAAACTGCACAAGCAACCATCTGGAATCATCATAGTCATCATGCTGAGTAGGTTGTTGTATAAATCTCTAAACCTGACATGGTTCAATTTCTGATTTTGACTTGCAACTGGTTAAAGCAAGACAACTCTCTCTTTTTTTATGACTATTTATGACTTTTTGTATTTTTATTTTTGGCCAACTCTCATTTTTGCTGAACCACAATTATTTCTATTATCACACAAAAAAAAACTAAATCAGAAGCATCAATTATATAATTTTTTTTTTTAAATATTGCACAACTTCCTTGACGCATACATATTATGTAATTATTTTAGCGTTTTTTTTTTTAAAATATATTTTTATGCAGTAAATGTTATATATTATTGTTTAAAAAACACAACATTGCACTTTAAAGATCTCTTTTTCAAATAATGATGTAACTTATAATCACATTACTTTTAATAGCGGGAATTAAAACAGTGACAATGCTCTCTTATGTCAATGCATTTTACAATAGTGACCCGGTGCTGCTGGGAAATAAAGACTGTTTATAATTTATAGACGGGAGGGGTCTCCAGTGGCTTCTTACATTTTTAAAACTCCATCTGTTCGCTAAAAGTGAGCAGTGCTGAGATCAGCATGCACCTCCGCAGGCATGCATGTTTTACAAACCATGTTGTTTTATCGTTTCATCCTTAATTAGTTGTTATAGAACTGAAAAATGGGTCTCCAAAGGCCATGTGCAAGTTTTCATGTGTGAAACAATCGTCACGGGACTTGCAGTACAAAATGCCATGTGTGTGTTTCTATTAGGACCACAGGTAGGTACATAAGTTCTGACGTTATTAAGACTCTCTGCTACAGCACATTTAAAGTTTAGAGCTTCGGCTTAATTTTTATCAAGAGGGAGTTCTTCGTTTGAGCTGAATCCTCTTTTATTTGGATCTTTGGAAGTGCTGTGTCACCCTTTGAACACTAATTTCTAATCTACATGTACTACACCTCTCTTTTCAGACAACTGCCAACTACTATATCAGAGTGGTGGAAAATGGTCTATATTGTAATTGCAGTGACAGGAACAAGAATGGATGGTGAGAGCAAAATGTTCCTGTTCAAGTAGACACCTTATGTCCCTACGTGTCACTGCTGATTATACTGAGGATGTGTTCAACCAGGGCTGGAATTGTGTCGGTTTGTGATAATGTTGTAAGAGAAACTGTACATCTGCTTTTAGGGGCGTGAACAAGTGTTCTACATTACAAAGCTTGAAGTCAATAACATTGAAGTTTAACCTCATGTATGGACCACTGGATGCATACTTAATATTTTCATCAATGTAGAATGCATAAAACATTTCACAGACTAAATTTCCATATTGTTTCTCATGCACTTCCCTCACAATTATCTAACCAATCTTCTTCTCCCTGTCAGTCTCACTTTTTCTTCCCCTCCTCCCTTCTGCTTTCTTTTTCCTTCTGCATTCCACTGTCCTTGCTCTTCTGTCCTTTTCTACTGGATTTTCACAAGAAATTTCCAAAGGTAAGATGATGCCCTCACCCTCTCTCTCATCTTCCAGTCGCCTATTTTATCCAATACCATCCCTGCTAAACAACACTTTTCAACATGCCTATCTAAATATACAATTTCACAATAGGTTAACTACTTATTTTTTCCTATTGAAGGTATGACTTTTGTTGTTGAAGTAGATACAGAGATGTGATCTTGAGCATGAAGACAGTAATACAAATGCATATTTGCAAACAGCCTGTTTTTATTTAAGAGAGATTAGATTATCGTGATTGTAAAGTGTGTAAGTTGGACTTCCTAAAGGTATCTGATAATTAGACCTTTCAGACACAGATCTCTTTGTCACTGACATCTTTGTGTGGACTCTGGGCTTCTTCAGTAGGACTGAATGATACCAAAGTGACTCCCCTAAAGCTTGGTCTTAAAGATAGTGGAGAGAGAATCAGGGTCGAACCAAGAACCATGCCAGATTGTTTTTTATTGACTTTTCTACAGCTTGTAATTGTATATAGCCCCATGTTCTCAGAAGCTCATATCCAACTTTGACATGGACTTTAATACTGTCTGTTGGCTGGGGGATTTTTAACAGCGGGACCCCGGCCAGTGCACTTTCGTCCTCTACTGCATTGCCACAGGACAGCGAAAACTCTACTACTGCTCACGGGTTTTATAGGGGACCTTTTATGCTTTTCCTTATTTTCTGTCATACAGTATATAGTGCTACTGTTTTGTATGTTTGTATTTTTTGGGGGGGCTGAATTAACAGTCAGGGTACAGGGTATTAATGAGGACATAAGGCTATAAGAGTGCTATCTGAGGACTAAGCATATCGTCCCTAATTAACTTCTGAACTGGTGTAACCTTGACCTGATGTGAATTTTTATTTTATTTATTTTTTGCTTTCTAAATGCCATGTCACTATGCCCATGTGGTGTGGCTGTGCTTCAGTCCTTTCCCCTTGTATGACTTACCCATATTCAGAGTCTGAACTCAGCCCCTGTTTTTATCACTCAAAGTGCAGGAGGTGGTACCAGCCCCCGTGTGTGTGACCAACAGATTTCCATGACCAGAGCACCTGCAGCACTGTTGTGAAAGTGGTCGGATTAGGAGGATTAAATTATCAGTGCGTGTGATAGCAGCTGGCATCAATCAGGGCCAATCAGATCAACTTATACTTTCATCCCTTTTAAATGCAGAGCACACCTTGCTGGACCGACAGATTTGTAATGTAGAGGAGAGGCCGGCACAGATTCCCCTATGAGGGTGCCAGTTGCATAAAGCAAATTATTGGTACCCTGTGGAGTTTTTATGTAAACAAACATAATATTTACAGCCGATTATAATAATAATAATATTTGTTTGCTTGAAGCCTAATAAATGTAACATTATGTGAAAGTTTGTTATTTCAAGTGGAAGTAAACATCTACTCACTGCTCTGATTTTAAAGTGACAAAAGCAACCATAACATACATGCTTAAAAACGTCAATATTTTTTTTACCAATTACTAAAAAACCAATGACTAGATGGACGACGCGTCTCCATCTGCTCCCATTGTATGAAATTGATGCCAAAATAGCCCCTGTAATAGGTGCTGCCATCTTGCAATGATGATGTCATTTGGAGCCAGAGTTGCGCAGTAGAGATCGGCGGGTAGAGTCACCATAGCCACTTCCGCTAACCAAAACACAGACTTAACTTACTGAAAAAAACAGCAATGATCCCGCATGTCGGCATATTTAACAGCAGAACAGCTTCTTTGTGTTGGTCTGACGCAGACGTTCAGTTATGGAAACTTCAATGACTGTAGTGATTGTTTTAGATACATTTCCTCTTGCCGATCCTCCTCTGCTCTGCTACTCGGGAACAGATCAGCTGCAGGAGCCGTATTTGTCAACAGAGCTGTCAATCATCCTTTGGACAGCATCAAATAACAAATTAAAATTAGCTTGTCAGAAAAATTAACACTTGTACATAAATCAACATTATAATAACTAACTACAGTATAACAGAAACCAGGGCTGTGCACAGACATTTTTGGGGGCAGGGGCTCAAGCAAAAAAAAGGGCACTTACCCCTCCAACATGCACTAATGCCCTCCCTGATGTTGTCACACCGCCGCCATCCATAATCACACATTACATTTATAACATGGGAACTGTTTATATTCTACTGAACCACATTATTTTACTAAGAAACTACAAATTTGACATGTTTTCATGAATGGTCACCAGTCAGTGTTCAGTTCTTTAGACTTCAATGTCATAAGATCAGTGGTTTCTTTGAGAAAGACAACTAGGAAGGATGCAGTGTATTGGCATTCAAACAGATCATCCCTGTCCAGTTTGTACACTTCCTAAATGTGGCATGGTTCATGCTCTACAGACTAACCCTGTCTACAACAGAAATTCACACAGACATCACAAACAATAATACACTTTTAAACATCACGTTTAAAAAAAAACTGGCTATAAAGAGAGGGGGTGACTAAAACTATCAAAACCATGCAAAATTTAACTACCTGCTTCAGAAATTCATTGCATATTTGTAAGTTGCCCTGCATGACGGAGAAAACGCTTTAATGAACATTAGACTAGCTCAATGGCTAGTGAGTACATCCTAAATTAATAAGGCATATTTTTCATTTCTACTTTCTACTACTACTAATTTCCGTCTTTGTATTTGATAGAATAAAACAAATATATTATTACTTATATCTTATATTCATACTTTTTTTTGTAAATTAAGGGCACTTTTCAACTCTGGGGGCACATGGGCAGGGGCTCAAGCCCCCCTTGGGTCCTATCTGTGCACGTGCCTGACAGAAACCATATTTGAGAAAAATGTATTTGCTGTGTATTTTGATTTTATAGTTTATAGTTTTATTGTTTGGCTTCACTTTTAGGGAGCTGTCATGTCGTCTATCTTCCGTAAAAAACTAATAGCTCAGGGTGCAGGCCTTTTGGAGTAAAGTGGGTCTGAATTGAGCCCAGTCACACTTGCTCTAAGATAACAAATTGTATTATTTATTGACAACCCTTTTTGGTATACTACTCACATTTTCTGGCACAGGCAACACCACTGAAAGCCACAAGAGCAGAAAGAAATCTGCTTGCAGCAAAATTACCCTTTTGCTGCAAGGTCATAGCACTTGATCTCCACTGCAATGAAAAAAGATGTGTATTGGGGCACACCAAAGCTGAATAAGATCCATTTTATATTACAGGTTCTCTAAAACAAACAGAAGTTAAGTATGTGAATAAATATAGCTAATAAACATGCAGGAAATTGAAAACATTTCACAACACAAGCATTTTCATTTCTACCTGTCTATGCCTCTGTGTTTTCCTGTAAACACCAGGGTGCACGTGTGTACATTGTGAAAGGGTGACCTCAGTTTGCACCTCCATTCTGTTGATGGAAGAGCTTGCATCTGGTAGGTTGAGGGGTCAAATCCCACTTGACTTGAGCTTGATTACACAGCCCTCTAGTACACAGAAACACAGGCATATAGGAGAAGGTTATGACCTCATAAGATGTAAGGTCAGTAATCTCAGTTTGTTGGGCCTCAACCATTCAATTAGAATGCCGTACTTTATAAAAAAAAAAACAGAAAAAAAACCCTTTTACCTCTCTAAAAACAAAAAGGTTTCGAAGAGAGTCATCTATTATATTTGTTTAGTAGTTTTGATGCTGCTGAAGAATATTGCGGTGGCGTACACATTCCAATTTAATTTTTGCACTGCTGTAAAAAATGAGGAAAATAATCTGAGAAATATTCAGTGTGCAACAAGGCACAGACCGTATTTCTGAGACTTGGATGAACTCCTAGATCACACACACAAGAGAAATCCACATTTCCACTAATCATGTTCTTTCTCATGTAATGGTAATAATCGTGATAATTTATCTTCACCACAAGTCTGTTGACAGTGATATTCAGTCCACGAGTCAACCTTGCCTCCGGAGCTTGACATTACACTAAAGAGAGTTACCAGTAACTAATGAGGGACTCAGACAGCAGCTCACCATAGATTAGAGCCAAGGGTAACTAGAAAGGACACATGGTGATGACATCAAACGGCTTCCTCATGTCCCTCTGGCTCCCTGTCCCCAACAGTCTACCACCCTTGAACATAAACAGGCACTTTGACACATGCTGGAAAACGAGCACACACACACACACACACACACACACACATACACAAACACACACACACACACACACACACACACACACACACACATGCAGGATGTAATATTTATTCAAAGACCTATTCACATGCATATACTTTTTAATCTATACACCCCTTACTGTACAAGTGCTTCCATGTTCTGTATTTCCTCAGCACATGATTCTCACTCCAACTCTCTCTGCTGATTTAATACTTTCATCCACACATTTGCTGTCTGTCACTGATGTAATCTCATGTAACATTTGATCTCCTCTCATTCGGTTTTGATGCAGATTAAAAAGCATGCTAATGTTAGGATATGTTAAGGCTTGAACACTGCACACTCATAAGAATTTACTTCAATGATTGCCTGTCTTCTTGCCTTTGAGGTGCAATAGCTTAGAGATATGAGGACCTAATTTATTGGTCATTTTAACTGAGAGGAAACACATGCTATTTGCTGTTGTTTGTATTGATTTCAATGGTAATTAACAGGTTTAATGCATTATTGAATTTACAGAATAGTGTAGAAATGAGCAATTGGGTGTTATTGTGAATATGCAGCATCAGGGTGCATTTATTCCAATGGAGTCTAGTGGCAGCTGCATAATAACCGGCTCCTATGACTGACAGTTAAATGTAAGTGGTATAAAAATTACAAGGGAACAAAATTAAATTTAATGGAGGAAACTAAACAGTGTATATGCAAAAATAAGTGAGTGTGTGGGATTGTTTTTGTTGCTCATAAGTAACATTGTAAATTGTATTACTTGTGTTACCTCCTCTTTACCACATTTAACGGTGTATGTTTCAAATGATTGTCTCTTGAACTCATACAGAGATGGGCATTGATTTGAAATGGGGCCCTTATGTTTTTAAAGGGTCTGTTCTCACCTCTTAGGGGTTAGAATGGTTGCAGTCCCCTCGCCCAAGTTTAAGAGTCATATTTTACAAAGCTGACTGCAAATCATGTCCCTTCTGTGCAGCAATTTTTACTCCAGCTGATTTACATGCACACAAATTTGGAAGGTGTAGTACAGAAAATATGATGCCTTGCTGGGTTTTTTCTGCTGGTTCTCCATCGCCTCAAAGTTCTGAATTTCCTTTTGCTTTTGGTCAACCGACAGGGAACATTGTTTCTGGGAAATTCAGGAAAATCCCAGACTATCGTGCATTGTTAAGGTAGAGGAAAGATGGTGAGAGTGTTAATAAAACCTTTCATTGAAGGGACGTGACAGAAGCTGAAACCAATGAAACAGCATGAAAGTCAGACCTGTTCCACGGCCATCATCTGTTCCCAACCTCCATGCACTCTATCCCCCTCAAATACATCAAAGGAACATGACTTCCTGATTTGGCAGCGATTGTTAAAAAGGAATAAAAATATTGAGTTGCAGAATAATAGCTTTTTACAAATACTTGGTACTCTAGTAAAGAGATGGATGTCAAAGTTCACCAACGTTGGCCTTCATGTGGAAGCTGCACGTGGTTATATTTTGTGCTCTGTAAATCTACTAATCAGAGACTAGACTTTAAATAACTCTAACATTTAGCTTTTTAAAATGCTGGTCTGACTGGGCCCTGATCCTGAAATAATAGGTATTGATGGTGCCTGTGTCTGATTGTATTTCACCAACAGGTTGATGCTGTTGGATCATTCACAGTTATTCACTCACTATTATTATTTAGTGAATGTAATTTATCAGATATCGTATTGATCTTGTAATACTCTTGTCTATGCAACTTTTAAGTGAAGTAAAACGTTATCTCTCATCCTTTACCATGCTCAATCTGATAAATGTTTTACTACTTTACTGTCTGGAATGGTTTGTCAGTAAGAAAAAGCTAGGATTTTTTATTTTTATTTAATTCAAATAGACATGGCAACAGTTTGTACGGTCTCAATCATTAAATACACATGCAAGTCATAAACACGCTCTCTCTCGCACTGCAGCTGTATTTTTTTTACAGCCATATTACAGTGTATCAAGTGACTACACAGCAGCCGCTCAAGATAGTGTTTTATATCCACAATTAATAAGAGCTACTAAAAGCAGTGCTTTCTCCACACTACGTGATTTCCAATAAAAGCTGACACTGAACACAGTCTTGCCAACTAACTTCGCCCTTCTCCCCAGTGCATATACACACACACACACACACACACACACCTACACAATTACACGCACACTTTGATAGCGTTGACACATTCTTAGATCTATGGGCTGTCCCTGCATAACCTCCCATAGCGCTAAAGAGCAGAAATAGAGCTGTTTTCACATCATAAAGCCAGCACTGTAACTGCTCTGTGCTTCCAGGGCTGATATAATTTATCTCCGTTACTTAATGAAAAGCCCTCAGTGCTCCTCAAAGAATTTGTAGGACAAGGAATGATTATGATGAAAAAATAGAAAAAGAAATTGAAACAGAAGACAGAGCTCAGCACGGTGTTGTGTATTTTCAGTTTCAGTGTGATGAAAATTAAAACAGCTCTGTTTTGTGTGAATGGACTCAGTAGGGAAAGTCTGCAGCAGCTGGAGAAAGTTGTAAACAAGAAAAAAAAAAAAAAAAAGCGACACAAGGTAAAGTAAAGAGCAAGAAAGAGACACCCATGGGTGCTGAACTGCTGAGTAAGGAAAAGGAAGAGAGAGAGATGTAGACAGCTAGACAGCTATACAGAAACATGCAGACGCAGGAAGTCAACAAACACAGAAAGACAGAGAGACAGATGCAGGACAGAAATAAGCAGGCGAAGGCCCATGTGGAGTCAGAGAGCCAACAGAGTTGTAATTGCCATTTCTTGGTGGACAGTCCTGATGGGAAAATGATGGCAGGGGGAGGAAGAGAGGGGAAGGACTGTGGCAGCAATAAGATGGTGAAAGACAGAGGAAGGAAATGGGGAGTGGCAAGTCTCGCAGGATTAGGATCTGTTTGGGTAGAGAGAATATGAGGTTATCATTGCACTTAGGCGTTCGCAGAGACCCACAAAACGAGGCATACTTTTATATGCCAGACACTCCACATTACGCATGAAAAGACATTTAGACTGAAACTCTCACATGAAACAGTGTCTTGTTAGACAGTTCATTGTCGTGGACACAGTACAGATTTTATCTTCAAATTTATTTAAAATTTAAAATCATTTGCTTGACCCGGTCTCTCTTGAGAGTGAGACACTGTGTTGCATTAAGATTACTTGTCAAAATAACGGTGATATGAAACAAATAAAAACTCCCTTGTTCACTCATTTACTATTCCCTAAATAATTAACACATGCCACTTACTTAATAGTGAGCAGTAAATTTCTGACAGTTACCTCATGGTCACGCAGAAAGCGACTGCGCCATAAACCAACAAAAACCTGGTCCAAAGTCTAAAGTTTGTCTCTGCTATTTAAAGGGCGCATCATGAGCATACATCGGGGAGTTCGCAAAACAAGTCTCTGCTTGTCACTCACACAGAAACTCAAAGGGGAAAAGCAGTGCATGTGCAGATACAGTAAAATAACATTTATCCAGTGCGTGCCTAACTGCAAGCTTTCTGGCCACACCATTGTTTCTTTTGTAATAAATGTATTCCTCCCAGTTCATGTTTCTGACCAGCATTTCTTCTGTGGCCACTATGCCAAAATGGCTGCACAGCTCAGGGTCATTTCTTGGCTGGATGAATTGATTGAAGCAGAATATTGGACAACATAGGAAAAGATAATGATAAACTGTAAAGCCATGGAAATTAATTTGTGGAGGTAAAGACAGATTGATATGACAGGGGCACAAGGGTCATAAGGGGCCTTTTTCACAGAAGATATTACTCTTCGTTGTCACTTATCACAGCAGGAAAAAACATTTAGAAAAACAAGTGATGGCTGTATTCCATTTTCTGTAGCTGCTCTGAATTCAGGGTCCTGTTATTGTGGCTCAATGTCACTGTCAAAGCCTATTGTTATAAACATTGTTCTTAAAAAGGCCTCTGTCTGAAAATGTATTTTGATGGCTTTAATTTTTGGATGCTCATGCCTCCAAGTGCAGGGAGTAATCACTGTTTTTCTCATTATATATTTTCTTTTAAATCGACAGAGCAATATGTATAGCCTGTTATCTCAGAGGTACTTGTAACTATAAGTATGTGGGACCACAGACAACAGACAGGCATACAAGACAACAATTTCTTGACCTTTCAGCTGTTTTGTCTGCAGTTGCAGATGCAGACTGAATTGATAGACTTGCATTACCATATTAACAACAGTCCAATGTCGCTAACACTTACTGAGAAGAAGAAGTATGACTGAGAATATTGAACACGTTTGATTTTTCTATTCGCATCAGCTCAGCTCAGAGTATATTTGACAACTAAGAAGTGTCACAGGAGGATGTGGTCTGACTTGTAAAATTGTGGAATATCCATATTTCCCTCAATTGAGGCAGCATCAGTGATGATGGGCTGGTGTGCACTCGAACAATATAAAGCCGCATGTTACTGGCAACAAAATGGCACTGATGACACTGGTTTTGAGAATCAACTTTTAATGTAGTCTGGCATCTGATTTTATTGTGCACCTTTTATCTATTACAGTCGCCGTTATTGTTCCTGGAGAGCATTTTATCCTGCTGGCATTCAACTGCTGTCTGGAATTTATGTAGATAAAGCTTTTTTGACACATGGGTTAATAGCTTGCTCACAAGGTTAGATACTCAAATAACAATCAACATGTGGAAACCTGTAATCTATGTTGTGCAGGGTAGTGAGGATACAAGGGTCCCTGTCTCATTGCTACTGTGAGTATGAGGGTCAATGTAACTATGAGTCTGACAGCACAGAAGGAGCAGATGGTTTGGCTTCTTTTGGGTAAACTTATAAATGATAACTTACATTACTTCAGACAATTTCCCAAAGCATGAACTCTGTCTGAACTCGTTTCTTTACTGTGCATTACCTGTTTCCCAGGGGACATTCAGAGAGACTTGACATACGCTGAGAGATAATCAGCTCAACAATAGCCTCACCTTTATCTTTTGTCACACATTTTTGGCATTTGGTAAAAAAGTTATAACTGAGGATGCATTCAATATGGCAGTGACATGTAAGTTAATTTCTTTTTATTAAATACATGCAACTTATAAAATTCATGTGTTGTTAATAAAGCACCAACGCAATTTGAATATGCAGTGCTGTTCAAGCTGTTTAAAATCATTACAAATACTAGAACAACCGTAACAAACTACATACAAAAGAAGGTTTTCTATTTCACATATTAAATACCAGGCCAAAACATACTTATTTTAAAGTGAACAAAAAAAGAATTATATGAACACTCTGCAGCTCTGTAATGGCCAGCTTTTCTGGCAAATGAAGACTATGCACATATTTTTAGTTAAGAGCTGTTTGTGGTGCTTCTTGAAAACTTGTGGCACACACATCTGATGTATCCCAAGCATTTACTATGATCTGCTCTGGTGTCCTGTTCATCAACACATCATCCATCCATCCATTCATTCAGGGAGCCCAGGGAGTTCTGGGTCCTCCCTGGGCTCTCCTCATAGTTTTACCTGCCAGGTGAGTTGCCCAGGAGGCATCCTATTCGGCTGCCCAAACTACCTCACATAGTTTCTTTCTACTCAAAGATCTGCTCCGAGGTCCCTCCTTATATATGATTTAGTCATCCCATCAACACATCAAATACTTTGAAAGTAGCTGTTGATAGTGTATTATGATCCAGATCAAATCTACTTGTATTGTCCTTTAAAGTAATGAATCACCATGACTTTGATACAGTATTTTCACTGCGAAGCAGGCATTTACTTTTCAGGCATTATTGCACACTGCATACTGACAAATGGCACAGGAACAACAAGTACAGGTACAGTTATGGTGAAAAGGTGTAGGTGCATCAAAGGTAGCTAAGGTTTATTTACAGTTCAGTCAAGCATTGGGCATATTGCAATGCTGTAGTGGTTAAAGTGCAGATCATTTTGCAGGATTATGGACTAGTTTAAATAACTTGAAAGAATAAGATGCAACCAAGTAACTGGTTTGAGTAAAGATTTTATCTGTAAGAACTTGTACAGTGTGCAAGGTCCTAGATTAGAGTGGGGTGTAAAAATCGCACAGAAAGCTTTACAAGTCTGTAGATACGGGTAAAGTAATGGTACATTTTCAATAAATCCCTGTTAGGGAGGCAAACAGTTATTTTTATATCAGAGTCACAGTAGGGCATTGGGGGGCTTTACAGGAGCAGGTTGGCTATTAACAGGTTAACACCTCCTGGGTGAAAAAAAATTTGTCTCCATTTTAATATGCTGGCACACTGTGCCAAAAGGAAGCATTCCGAACAGATGGCTGGCTTGGTGGGCAGGGACAGTGGCAATTCTTCCATTTCCCTTTCAACAGCCTGATGCAATGTATTTCATTTATATGGTTGACATTCAGTCACCCACTTGACAGTGAGGGAGCTGCCCATGGAGCAGAAATTTCACCAGGTGCAACTTTGCCTCAATGAAATGGAGAAGGTGAACTTCTGTTTAATCACCGACTGTAAAAATGGATCCTGATTGTTTGTGGAACATTAAGCTTCCTTTGTTGCAACAGGAGGAATGTAGTTTTTCAAGCTTACAGCTTCTTGCTTCATATATTTTATATCACTTAAGTTTCTGTCTTACTATTCTGAGAATGAAAATATCAGCTTCTTCTCAACCACAGAACCCGTCTGCTATTGTCTGACGATGACTCTACATCAGGCAGTGGCTGATATTTCCTGTCTTCCAGTGTAGCCAGCTGATGTTCAGATAACTAGGATATCCAGGGATAAGGGATATCAAGGCCAACACTAATGTTTTCTCTCGCCTGGTCATTGTTTATAGTCCAACTAGTAACTTTAGACACAAGAATAAAGTTAATAGACGGCATCAACAGCTGGATTGTTATCTGCATATGCACATATCCATGTAATGAGGGTAATAAAAAACAAATTCATGGTCAGATGATAGATAGTGTATGGGATCTGGGATTGCATTACGTCCAAAGGGTCAATCTCTTTTGCTCTCTACATACAAAGTTTACTGACATACGGCATAATACACTTCACAGCATGCGTAGGGAAACAATATCCATGAACAGCACTTTGTTGTTGCCATGCATCTACTGTCCTTAGTGCACATACTATTGATAAGTACCTCATAAAACCCAACTTCAAAAAATCTGAACTATCCTTTAAAGAGAAACGATGTGCCCTCCATCAATCAAAATATCGACAAATAGCACATATGATCACACATATCTGATTGAATTACATGAAATGTGCACAAATTATAATATGTGTCATCAACGCACATTTAAAACCACACAAGAACAAACATTTAAACAATAATCTGAATATTTAGAAAAACAATGCGACTGGAAACAGATGGAATGAGTACTATGTATGGAGTAATTATTATATGCCTGTTAAAGCACATAACTACAACATGAGACAAGAGTTATTGTGAGACTGTTTTTTAATTGTTTTCATTGTCATTACACTTTATTTAGGTAAAGCAAGAGGAAAAAAATAGCTATCATGTTCACACAACACAGATCTAGCTTGAAGCTACTTGACTGGCACCACATGAACTAAATGATTTATAGACTGTGATTTTATTTACAAATTTTGGACAAACGGTTCACTTATTTCATTTTCTTTTTCATGTAGTTTAGTTTGACAGGAAGAAAGCCTTACACATTATGAAAGTATTTGCTAAACAAACATTCAAGTTGATTTTATCCATCCCATCCAACATGGCATGAGTCACCCTCCCTTTTCCTTTCAACCTCTTTCTTTGATCCTTCCATTGTCTGCTTATCTGCATTTCATCTCTTCATGTCTCCTCTTTTATCATTCCATCTTTCTGGCCCTCCTCCTCATCAGAAGAGGAATCAGATGGTATCTTTCCTAAGTGCCACTCCCTATATCCATCCCTCCTCTGTTCTCCCCCCATGCATCTCTCCACCTCTTCTTTTATCTACTTATTGCTCTGTTGAAGTGCTGTCACTTTTTTTATGGCCTCTTTTCATGGACAGTTTTACTGCAGTTTATGGATGCCCAAATAAAATGAATCATCAACTTGAAGAGCTACAGCAAACTACCTGACACTACCCAACAAAAGCACAGTGCTCGATAGAAACCAAGTTATAGCTGCCTTATACAAACCCAAAGTCGTTCCCAAAGACCGTAGCAAATCAAGTCTTAACTCAGTGCAATAAAAGAGCAGCAAGAAGTGCAAAAGAAGTGACTTTAATCTGTTTAAAATGTAGATTTTCTTGATAGTGATACTGTATATGCATTCAACCATGATCCATAACCCCCAAATTTCAGGCCTCATGGAAATCCATTTTTCAATATTACTGCAGTATATTCTCAGCTGCATCTTTATATAAAGATGCTGTGTACTACTTTACAATCTCCATCCTTGAGTTATCACTGCACACAAAGCACTGCAAATAAAAAAGCTCTTAGTTTGTTGACTGATTATTTTTTATAAAAAGACATTCTCCTATGACACAAACGCTCTTCAACCGTCATCCCTTCCTGGCTTTTAGGGAACTTTAGTGGTGGCTACTTCACATTAAGTTTTAGGATTGGTATGCAAAATACAAGGAATACCCACTGTTGTGTGTCATTGTTAAACCTACTGTGAGGTTTTCACTGGTTGTGAAACAGCCTCAATTTAATAGCAGCACACGAACGTATGAACTATGGCTCAGTGGGCCATGTTCAGCTACTGTTGGGCACTCAGTTTCAGAGAATCCAGGAAGCTGTTACCTTCCAGAGAAGCACAACTCTTCCCATTTAAGAGTGTTTCTATGTGCATTTAAATGCATTTACAGAATATGGAATATATACGCGTGACTAAAACTAAAATAAATAAATAAATGAAATAATAATCATTTAGTGTGTGGTTCCTCTTAAATCGATCAAATTTAATCAATCACATTTTATTTGTATAGAGCCAAATCATAACCAAAGCTATCTCAAGACACTACAAAAAGAGCAGGTCTAGACCGTACTCATTGTTCTATTATTTAGAGAGAGACCCAACATGAATCCACCATGAGCAGCCACAGATGTGTAAACTGGCAAAAGGCCTACTTGGACATAGCTACATGGGGATTTAACACATATATTAAATTGAAACTGGGAGCTGTCAGCATAAAGACTTTCTATTTAGATGATAGCAAATAACGTCTCTGGAAATTATGTCACCATGTGCCTGAGATCTGCATTATTCTCATTGAAGTAGGGCACTCCCTTTTGGCACTTATAATCTTTATAGGACCCAAAAAAACATTTCGGAGTTGGGCGACATGGAGTTGATGGAATAACAGTTTGTAATTATCTCAACCTCATTCATGCCAAATTATCAGGAAATTATCTTATAATTGTGAAAAAAAGATGTCATTATTACAAGAAAACCATTTCATAAAGGTCATTCCGACTACACACTGTCCTGGCATCGAGACAGGCACAGGGTGAATATCAATTACTGTCAGTATCAGAGAGAGGGACCTCGCAGCTTATCCTGCCAGGTTTAAAATATGCTCCAGGCCAAGTCCAGAGCCAACTCCATAGCTCAAATATTTCAGAGGATTCCCATCAACACTTGGAAACTCTAATCTTAGAAAAGTTTTTCAAATGCACCTTTAGTGAAGCAGATGGGTTGTTTTGACAAACTTTATATGACAAGCCATTCCCAGCAAAAGGAAATCTAATTAATATAAACGTGGAATATAAAAAATGTCTCTACAGCTGTAGCGTGAATAGAGATATGTTTTCACATGAAATTGTTTTTGTTTATCTAATATACACAATTTCTTCCCTCAGGTTTCATGGTGGCATTACAAATCCAAACAAAGAGCTCAAAGCTGTAGCAGCAGCATGGAGCCACTAACTGCAGGGTGATTCCCCTAACCATTCCTAACACTGTTTTAGACTGTGAAATTACATTCAATGTCTATGCATCATTCAAATTTTGCATAAAGTTGATAAGCAGAGCACTCCAGTAAGTACCCTTGTATTACAATTGAGTCTTATTTGCATGTTGCTTTTACTTGCTGATATGAGTGCTGCTGTGTATGGAAAGGCTCAGACATTCTGAAAATGGACAAGGTGTCTTAGACACGCAAGAGATAAAGAAACTATGTGGAAGTGGTTTTAGTTCATGTTAAACAAAGCCTGCTAATGTGTTGATACTGTTACTAGAAAATAATTGATAATTGAAACAAGCTTCATATTGCTTCATTGGCTTTACTGTTGTTTTAGAGCTTTTGGCAGGATGGCCTGGTGCCACAGGCTACCATACGTGTGTTCCTTTTTACTTCTTGGTTAGTTTCTGCCCAAATTCTTATGACTTAAGTTGATTAAGTTATTAACAGACTTACTATTATAGTAGTATTTGACATACACATTGTTGTATTCAAATAATATCTCATCCAATTCCATATTGTCTATTGCTTGTTTATGACACATTCATCTCTGGTATTGATTGATTGTGTGTTCTTCTGTCTCTTTGAAGTGTCATTGAAGGAAGAGACACCGTTTGCTCTGGCAAGGTACCAACACAAACACAACAAACAACAATTACTGACAAAAGCTAAAATAAATGTATTTTCAATAGATACATCTTATAAAAACCTTGGTTTGAGAGTCTTTTTTAAAGGGCCATGATTTCCTTTTTCCTTTGTTGTTGTGCAGCTGGCTGCTGTTCAGAGTAAAAATGCATGAATAGAGCGTTTCTTTGCCACACAGACAACTTATTTAAGAACTTTGAGAAACTGGTGTATTCCATATGTGCCCTTGAGTGGGCCTCAGTTACTTTGTTTTGGCACAAAAGCAATGTTGCCTCATTCTGGGACACAGTCAAAGGTTATAGACATTGTTGAATAGGATGCAGGTTTGATTGTGAAAATGTAGTTTCATACAGCTGGTTGTAATTCTGTACAACTTACAATAGTTAACTTATAACATTTCTCCTGTGCTCAGTTTGCAGTACTTTATTTTAGTTTATTTTTTTATTGGTCTATTGATTTGACCATTTATATCACAGCTATATAATTTGCTAAATGAACATTAGCTTGGCACATTTTCTTTAAATATTCATTTCGCATTATTAATTAAATTACAATTATTCAACAGAGATTCTCTGCTAACCTCACCGATATATTTCATTATAGAGCACAGAATCCTAAGTGTTTATGAACTTTATGGAATGTGGAACATTAGCCCCTAAAACTCAAAATAGTAGATTCTTATGAATACTTACTAAATTTCTTACATAGAAAATGAGATGGAAGAAAAACTGGACAGAGCTCTGTGTGCCTGCTCAGACAGAAGAGCAATGTTGTGTTATAATAATAACAATGACAACAAAAATATAATAAAAATAACATTTCAAGACATCCATTTTCATAAATTCGCTGTGATTGTCACATATAAATTGGTTGCACAAGACGTCTAGGCATCGCTTGTTATTGCTATTCGCTCAGCATTTGACAGTTCTTATTGAACTCCAGTCTTTGACTTGATGAACATTTCTTACACACAATTGTTGGTGAAATGCTTTCTTTTTAGTGATTTGTACTTCTGCTCAAATTTACTATGTCACGAAAGCCATGATGAACCATAAACTTCATGGAGATTTGTTATATATTGAGAGTGTTTTGTAAAGCAAAATATCTTAGGATCAAATGTAAAATGCCTCTTCTTATGGATAATACAGCTTAATAAGCAAATACTTGTAACCCCGCTAACACTCACAAATCTTCATGGAGCCTTTAAACCTCATCCTTCAAACCCACTCCTGGTATTCTGACCCTGAAACAACCTTTACCTCGCAGCAATCTTTAAGAGAGCTTCATGAAAATATTAGGAGGTTTTGTGGAAACTTTTTGGGCCCAAGAAACAAAGATGCCTCCTCATCTGTCCCCGTGTCTCTAACTCTTCTTTCAGCATAGACAACTCCCTTACCAACTCAGCATCAGTTTATTCTGTTAGGGGGACAGACACTAAAATATAGATGAAGGACAGTTTTAACGCAAGGAGAGCTGTGTGTCCGTGTGTGTGTGTGTGTGCGCGTGTGTGTCCTTCCTAAAAAGGCTAAGTGTTTAATGCTGTGTGGTTTGATCAATAGTACAGGGACATTTGCCCTGGTCATTACCCTCCAGCAAGGTATGCTTTTAGACTTACTAATTCAGACAGATTTCTCCCCATTAAAAAACGTGGAAAAGAATTCTCAATCAATTGCCCAATTTTAATATTGTATATAGCACCAAAGCAAAACAAAAGTCTTTGTTATATTTTTTAGAAAGATATAGGCAGTAAGGAGATGTACACACAGCCACTAAAATCACCACAATAGACTTTTTGTAGCAATGCCAATAACTAATAGAAACATAGAAACATGACTAATGTAAGCAAAAACAACTGTAATGATTATTTCTGTTAGATATTAAAAGTCCACATGTTGGATTTTCTGTTGTATCTGTAGTTAATGATCCTGAAAAATCCTCTTTCCAATGTTTAACAAATGTTAAAAACAACCCATAAAATGATTAAACAAATTTAACATGTGCATGTTAAAATACATGTCCATGTGTGTTTTTAAAATACTACAGTGCATTATTACAGAAGCCCTTAGCTGTTAAGTCGAGATCTCAAAAAAATGACCAGATATAACTCGTTATCACGGGGAAATGGTGCAAATAAAATGTATGAATGCATGTCCGCTAAGGGCTTACGTACATTATAACTTACAGTATCACAATGTTACAATTTAATTTAGCAGACGCTTTTGTCCAAAGCGATGTACATCTGAGAGTTAATACAACACTAGCAGGGATCAAGACAGGAGGGAACGAAGTGGCAACAAACAGCTTCAAGTGTGATCGGACACGGGTGCCGACAGGCAGTGCACAGGGCGTTTTTTTTAATGATCATCATCAGCAACATCAACAAGGTCAATATAGTTCATCATCATCATCACCTAATCAACATAAACCACATCCTCAACGTCGTCATCATCAATGGCATCAATATCATAAGTTAACTTATTATTTTATATTAAAAAATTGTGAGATTGTAAATGAATTTGGGCTTTTAACGTGAAGGTTGCAAAAACTCTCAAACTTAGTTAACACTGACTATTTTACAGTGATAGGCTGTAGTTCAGAGATCAGTGACTAACTACCAATACTAAGGGTTTAACTATTTCCGGACCAATAATGGTGAAAAGGGACTTAAAGAGACAAAAAGAATCCAGGAATAAACAGCATGAACCTGCTATGCTTTGAGAAAACATTCCTATGATAGCAGCAGAAGAGTGGTAAGGATATGAAAGACTTTGACACAGAAACATAGAAATGTATTCTAGACAGATGAAAAACAAGTAAAAGAACAATAAGAACTGACAGAGCAGCACATGTATCATTGAAAGAAAAGAAAAAGAACAAGTGAGCAGGGGACAAGTGGAGTGTTATCAGGGCGCCCCAGCCTCAGCAAATATAATGTAGCAGTACAGCAACAGGCAGCACTGAGGAAACCCCATTTGCATTGAATGAGAGGCCACCGCCAAGGCCTGCTGGCAGGACACACACAGATGAGGAGAAGCAGAAGAGCTTCAGTGCTCTGTCTCTCTTTGTTTACCTCTATCATTGTGTGTAAGAAATTTAAACACAATGAGATAATTCACCTTTCTGTCCTTGTTCATCATCTGAGACTTTTTTTTCTTGTCTGTTGTGTACGTTTTCTCTCATATTTGTCTTCTTTTGCTTTGTGACTCTCAGTCAAAAGCACTGGTTGAGATCTAAAACCTCTCTAATGAACTTGTGTGTGCGAACAGTCTGTATTAAAGCCTTCACCAGGAGTTTCACCAGCATCGTCTCTCAAAAAAATGTTACTCTGATATGTTTATCCCTGTAGCAGAGAGAGAAGGGGAATCTGAGAATGAGATTTCGTATTTAGAACAAGGGAATACTATATTTGGAAGGGAAGGAAAACTGGGAAAAGCCCAGAAAAATGGGATAGAAGGGGTGTGCAACTCTCCCTTTAAGACGATCAGATAAGCATCAAGATATGAGGGCTACATTACATGGACGATACATTTTGATTTAGAACAATTCAGTGCACTTTATATTGGTGAATGCAATAGGATATGATGCAATTTCATGTAGTTCTTCACATGTGTTTTAGACATTCATTTTCCATCGTAGATTTTGAATCCAAAAGAGGGCTCTGCTCACCATTAAGCAGATATATTTCATTATAGACCAGATAAGGTATTTTTTTGATTTAAGGAATGGGGAAAAATAGCCTCGAAAACTTAGATTCTCTAATGGTACAAATTTGACCAATATAAACTAGAAAATGAGATGTACAGTATATATACAGTATATATTGCTGTTTTCTCCTTGCAAGCATCCTCACAAGATAGGAGATGCTAAGCACAGTGTGCAGTTAAAGTGCATAAGTTTAGAGTTGGGCCATCGACTGGTTCGACCCAGAGCTCTGCATACCAATGTAGTCGCTTCTTTAATGATACAATCTGTTACCAATTTGTATCAGTGAATCTTTACACCCCTACAGGATAGGGAAAAAATCATATCCTGTATTTCCCTGGTCATCAGGTGCTTAAGAATAGACTAATAGAGCCACAGTCCTGACGAACCAATGCAACATCTGTGAATCTCTGTATTGACCGCTTACTTAACAAATCATTAATGGGAAGTGAGAGAATGCCTCGCTGGTCACAGCAGCATCACATCGCTTTTTGGACAAATTTTAATCAAATAATTGATACACTTGTCTAGATTTACATCTGTTTGCCTTAAAGGGGTAAATTATAACCTGGATGAACATAGAATAGTTAAATGATGGTAATACATATAGAAATTGGTACTTGAATAATCTAACAATAAATATAATTATAATATGCCATTGCTCAGGAAGCAGATTCACAAAGAGGAACCAAGTGACAACTTGTTGCAAACAAGGAGTGTTGATAGGCTGACTAATTTCAAGGCTAGTGAATTTAGAAATCTGAAAACCACTTGATGCCACATCAAGGACCCTCTGAGGTTCATTTAGCAGAGAACTGAGAGCAGAATACAGTTCTACGGAGTGAAACAGAGCTAGGAGCTTATCAAAATTTATTTCATGACTGCCTGAGCTCTCTGGGGTTGTCTTTTATGTTTTGGATCAACAGGCTTTCAAAGCAAATGAGTAGAAGAGGGAGTGTGACTGGGAGAAATCAGAGGGAACAGAGAAATATACAGTAGAGGAAGAAATAGTGTTCATGCAAATATATTCTGAATGTTACTGTGTATGTACTCACAGTATGGCATAATTCTACTGTGAGTCAGAGAGGTGGGCAGTGTCGGGTAAAGGCCGGAGGAAATCTCTTAAAGACAATGGATTAACCTCAGCCTAGGTACAGATCGGACACAGCCCATTGACACAGATCCACCTATTGAAGAATTGATTCCTTAAATTATGACTCTTCTTATGCAGCAGCTTAACTAGAACCAATATTTAGGTTTTCTGGAAGTAAAATTTGGTATCTTAAATTCTACATTTAATATGCAAATATGTATCTGCTAAGATGGACATTTATCAATGATTTTTATTTATTAGTATATTTGTAACTACAAAAATGTTTGTATTTCGCTTAAGCACACTCGGCAAATACAAATAAAATTTGCAATATTTATAACAAATTGCAATTACTTCTCAGATGATTTGGTCATTCTTTAAAATGAACACATATCATATTAAAGAAATAACAAGATCTGAAATCTGTAATTGAGTATGCTGCCAAAGTGTCCTCATGATTTAAACTGTTGAAATGATGGATGAGGTCCATCACTAGGATGCTGCGTACACACACATTCCCAAATACACTCACTGTCACAATGCACACGAGACACTCTGCAGAGAAACACTTATTTGAAAGCTACAAATGCAAACATGGACACAAAAAAGTACAATCTAAATCAGCTTTCACACACATACACATACTCATACACACACACACACACACACAACAATGGCTGGTGGTTAATTGCTGCCTTATTAAGTCCCTGTAAGTTTGTGATGATTCTATTTCTGAAATAGACTCAGTGGGGCATTCAAAGAGTGACAGAGTGGAGACAGAAAATAACCCTCCCTCCTTTTATTCCATATCTGTCTGTGTGTAGGTAGGTAGGTAGGTATGTAAGAATGTATGTATGTATGTATGTTTGTATGTAGGTAGAGTACGTAAAGTCTGTCTGTGTGTATGTATGTATGTATGTATATATGTATGTATGTATGTATGTATGTCTATCTGTCTGTATGTATGTATGGATGGATGGATGGATGGATGGATATGTATGTTTGTTTGTATGTATGTATGTATGTATGTCTGTATGTATTTAGAGTACGTAAAGTATGTCTGTCTGTGTGTATGTATGTGTGTATGTATGTATGTATGTATGTCTATCTGTCTGTCTGTCTGTCTGTATGTATGTATGTATGTATCTATGTATTGATGTATGTATATATGTATGTATGTATGTATGTATAGAATGATGGATCTATCAATGGATGACAAATGGCCAGAAACTCACCAAATCAGAGGAGATGAGCAGAGTGAAAGAGGGAGGTGTAAATGATGTGAGGATGAAGGCGAGAGATTTATGATGAGGGCAGGGTATACAGTAGAAGATAGTAATGGGTAGAAAAGAGAAATGGCAGCATAAATTTCACAGATGTGTAGAGACAGACAGCCAGAGTGACATATAGAAATAGGGAACAGGGATTCAAAAACATAGCAGTAAGAGAGTAGCAGATCATTTCAGGCCAGCTTGTAGTGTAATACCTCGGCGAGGGGCCCCCCTGCAGAGCCAGTAATCCCCTGCCTCGACAAAACAGAAAATAGAGAAAAGTTTTAGAAATGAACTAAATGCTGACTCCAGCGCCTCTTGGAAATAAGAAAGTCCAAAATATTATTGGATTATTTAGCAGATTTCAGAGAGAGACAGACCGATACTGAAGGTTTTGTTCAGTGAACATTGCACACTCTGACCTGCTTACTGGGATTGTGTTTGACTATTTTCAGCAAAACCCTCTTGCCAGAGATGTAAGGAAGCTGCATGTATAATCTACTCAGCAGTACAGATGCATTAGCATATGCACATGTATGGCAAACACATCTGCCAAGAAGCAACTACCTCTAGTTCTAGCCTAGCTTAGTCGATTCACTGACTGTTAACTTCAATAAAGAATTGAATATTCAACACAGCACCTAAAGAACAATGTAAGCACTAATTACTGACACCACAGGCTCCCCAGTTGGTGACCTGATTAGTTTCTGGAGCACTTAGTTAGAAAACTTGAAATGTTAATTAAGGGAAAACAATTTGTTGAAACTATTGTAGTTGCTAATTGTTTTAAGATTCAGACAGTGTGAGGATATCTTGGCATAAAAGTTTTTTTCTTTCTAATTAATTCATTACCTATTTGCATAACTGGGAACATTCAGTGCAATTCATCAATATAATAGTGTAACATTATGCAGCTCAAGTGCCACTTGTCTGCTTTTCTATGTCCTGTGGACACTTAATGCCATTTGTAAAGTGTCTGCCTCTCTTCACCTGTAGACTTCGAGTTAGGTGAAGGAGAGGTTATTGAAGAAAAATCCACTGTGGTTCAGTTCAACTGGCTCGGGGGTCTATGGGAGATTGCTTGTCTCCTCGTGGATGATAAATCAGTTTCTTGTCAGCACATTCTCATGTTGCATTGATGTTTGTTGAGTCTCCTTGGGAGACTGTAACCTGTCTCCCCAATATAATGTGTAGTGCATGCCAAACAACTAATATACATTGCATCTCTTTTAGTGTAGTAGTCAAAACAAGGCTGAACTCTCTAATTTCTTAGAAGTGTGATATTATTTGTGCATTTTGTACTTGGACCTCAAAACAACACAAGACAACTAGATGTGGGCTCAGATTTCAGCCAAGTGCACTTTGCCCAGTGTTTTATGACTCACCACATGCACTTTGGGTGCCTTTTGCACCTGGGGTGGGCTTGAATGGCTGGAAGGATGCATTGAGTGCGTACAAGGCTTCATCAATCATGATAAACACAAGGCTTTTCCCTTTTTATGATGGACTGACAGTTTAGGAATCCTGTGAAATTTGTTTGTTTTAAATGTGTGAATGGCTTGGCCCTGGTCAGTACTTCTCTCATACATCACTTGCAGCTATGGTAAAAGGACAGATATTCAAACACTGTGCTCCATCCATAAATGGAAGTTAATGTCCCTGCTGTCTCCTTCTTCCTCCTTTTATCTGTACACTGAAAACCAAAAGAACAGTAGAGAAATGTGTTTGAAAATGTCCATCTGTCATCCATCAGGTGAAGAAAGAGAGTCTCAAGCTAAAGAGAAATAGAGGTCAGGTGTCGCCATGACAACCTGTGTGATAAGCAGGCTTATCACATTGTGGCTTGACTATGTATTTTTCTTTACAACCTGAAGAAATTGTTCAGAAGCAGCTTTGAGAACAGAGAGGTTGTGGAATTTATCTCCATGACCTTCTGTCTGAAACTCTTGAAGTGCAATTTAAAGTCTAAACAAAAGCTTTTGTGCGTGTGTGTGTGTGTGTGTGTGTGTGTGTGTGTGTGTGTGTGTGTGTGTGTGTGTGTCGGACTAGATTCAAGCTTCCACTTCAGTAATTAGCAGATTCCCCTATAAACTCTCCTTGACTCAAGGAGCAGAATGTCTTCGCAACATGATCCAGTATTCTGCTCACTGACTGTTCCAAATAACTTTATTTCTAGTCAGATCAAGATATTGGGATTATTGTATGATAAAGTACAACTACAATGAGATCCAAAATCCACAATACATGGTGATGACATATAATGTGATAAAATTGTGTGTTAACATGATGATAAAAGTGCTAATGCAATGCCCTTGGGAGAAGAGGAAAGCCTCTCTAAAATGTGATTTCATTTGTGAAATGGTCGCAATTTGTTTGGGTTTAGAAAAAAGGGGTTAAATAGGTATTAAGTCAGTGAAGTTAGTTTCATAATGTACGTTACTTTATTACATGAGACAAACAGTAAATGAGTAAATGGTGACTTTTGATCTCACACAGGACTCAAACTCCAGAGTGAAGTTCTTGTTATTGTGACCCATCGTTGGCCGCAGACCACTCCCCAGAGCAGACTTTATTGCTGTCTGTACACCAAGGAAAAGGATCCTCATTCACTTTCCGCTGGCATTGTTTCCCTGGAGCTGACATGTAATTTTAACATATCATGTGCCATAAACACCTAATGCATGCTTAAGATGGTGTTGTCATGTATTTCTGTGAGACCACACTGTCCTCTCGTGGCTTTATTGACACCAAATGACCCTTCTTGCACTCATTGAGAAAGACTTTCCAAACAGGAATAGGAGTGTTTCACCATGCTGTAGAATGAATGTCGTTTATTCCAACTTACTTTTTGACATTTACAACGCCCCGAAGGATTTCATTTGGTATAAGCTTTGCCATGAAAAGCACTCATTATCAGAATAATGTCTGAAACATTTGCTGGTGATGTTGACTTCATATTGTATTATGTTGACTATATATTGCCTCGAGTAGTTTGGTTTGTTGCCAACATTTCTTACTATACCAGAGACTTTACCAACCAAAGTATAAAATCTTGCGGACAGTGCAGTGTGAAAATCAATTTAGACTTAAGCTAGTCCCTCACAGTGTACATTTGATCGTTTCTCATGTTTTGTTTTTGTTTTTTTAAATTATGCAGAGATTTGCTTAAAAATTCTTTAGGACATTGTAGGACAATTCAATGTTCTGCTCTGAGATTTGAGTCACGTGGTGAAAATGACCACGCAGGAGCTATGTTATCGGAAAATCGAACCTGGAGGACAAACAATAACAGTAGGCACACATGGACTTGGTGAAGAAGTGCTGTGAAATTGGTTGTTTCGGTTCTCTCAAGGAGGCGGATGTTCGACACTCAAACGTCTATAAAAATATTGCGGACAGCAGTTTCCTTTGGCCTAGAAAGACGGTAAGTAGAATAAAGTGTTTCCTCCCTGAATTCAGTGTGTATTCAGCCACTATTGTAAACAAACTCTGCAACCTGTTTTGTCAGAGCAGTTCCTGAGATGACAGTGATGGATGACTCAACTGACAGTGCTTTCAATGCTCAGTAGATTGCCACCTTCTGTGTGGTATTTTCAAACTTCATTTACTTAAGTGCATATTAAAGTGGAATAAAGAGTTTATGCAAAGCACCCCTCTCTCTCTCACCTGCTGACTGACACTTGAGCAGCTCACTCATCTGTAAATGTCACTTGTCTTACCTCTCATGTTGAACAGACTTGTGCACATTTAAGTGGTGCAGCTCTTGATTTTGATTGAGTTTTTTCCACCCAGGCTTCCAGAGAACATTAATTCAGCATCTATCCCTCGTGAAATGGTTTTATTTTGCAGAGACTTTGTCATGGATGCTCCTGCTGTATGTACTCCAGCATCAGCCCAAACCCACATGTCCTAGTTAAAATGAGCCTGAACATGAGCTGAAAGGTTTTAGTGTATTTTGAATTTTGTCACTTTAATCAAAAGCATAATAATAGGACAAATGTCATCCAAAAAATATGCAATTAATTCTCCCTAATATTATTAGTCATCATGTTACTGCTACCCAAACCTTTTAAAGTCAACCTTTTTTTCCTGCAGTATCCACAGTATATTGGAGAGTAGACAAAATTTAAATACCTGAAAACACATCTTTATGATGTATATTTATGATGTTTGTCTTACATCATGTTCATGTGGCATGCTACACTCATTTTTGCCTCATTAGAATAGGTAATTTAGTTGCCTCCTAGACAGCTTTCACAGCTTACATGCAGCTTATCGTCCAAAAGCTCCCTCCTGTTGTTTACCTCTTAGTTTGGCTGTTTCCAGAGCACCTCTATGGGACAAAGTAAATTTATTTATTTTCTGTTTCAAGCTTGGAATCGTTATTTCGGGAGACTCAGATGGCTGAGCAAACACAATAACACAGTTGGAGTGAGATATCATAAAGCTCTAACCAGTCAAATCTATTGATTAGGGAATTTGTCTAATAACATGCATCTGTCTGTAAAGTTGTTTGTGTGTGAGTAATTCTGTGCTCGCTGTGGTTTACCACACAAAATTAAAATAGAAAATTACGATGTAAAGAAAAATACATGTGGGTAAAAAGTTGACTTTGCCTCTCTCCAACAAAAGAGGGGGGCAGTTGCTTTCCTGTTATTATTTATTATTATTATTATTTGTAATTTATTTATTATATTATGTTTTGTGTTGCAAAAAAGCATGTGATGGAGAAATGGTTAAGATTGTTTTGCTGCACAGATCCCAACATATGCTTTGTTTTTGTTGTTCTGTTTTAGTCTCTAATGGGACCAGATTTTTCATATTGCACTAATGCAGTTTCTACGCCAAAAGACTCATTTATCCCTTGTATTGCACACTTTATGTCTCAAGCATTTATATAAATCTCCAAGCAAAGCAATGTGGTTTTACTTAGTCTGAGTTTACCCATCAATTAAATATTTCTGGGTATGCCTCCATAATCTCAGACAGCTGTGTTGGTTTTAGCTGATGGGATAGTGCTTATTGTCAATGACAATCTGTCTGGATAAACACCCTCCCATTAAAATAGTAAGGTATTGTGTGCTGATGCAGAAGTAGAAAATGCTCTCTTGCACACACACGGCACATGCACACGCTGATGCTGATGATAGAGCACATGTAAGTGCCAATAACTTAGACACATATGCTATAACATCTGTCAAATCAGTCCCTTTCTCAAAAGTAGACAATTTAACAGAACAGTGGGAAAACACAGGAACTAGGAAAAATGTGATGTGATTTAGAAATGGTTTCTGCAGTAAGGGCAAGCTCAATTATGGTAGCAGTAGCTTGCCGTGGCACATCCAATAGCTGTAGTGGCAATAAATGCCACGGCAGGTAGTGGCGGGTCGCGGTAGCAACCGGCAGTTCCCCTGGCAGGTCCCGGTAGCCACCTAAAGGCTGTGGCAGGCAGTGGCAGGTGGTGGTAGCTACTGGCAGTTCCCCTGGCAGGTCCTGGCAGCCACCAAAACTGCCACTACAGCTCGGGTAGGTCGTGGCAGGTGGTGGTAGCTCCTGGCAGTTCCCCTGGCAGGTTGTGCCAGCTACCAGATGTGCCAAGGCAAGCTACGACTACCATAATTGAGCTTGCCCTCTCTCGGTTTCTGAGAAGCAATCCAGATTAGATATTTTGCCCGAGATAGACCTGCTGAACAAAATCTTATCTTAGCTACTGTTTATAGATCATTTAATTGTGTAAATACATATATATATATATATATATATATATATATATATATATATATGTATGTATATATATATATATATATATATATATACACAAACAAATGTATAATTTAAAGTCGGTGGGTCTCACCTAAAGTGACTCATGGGTTACAATTAAAGAGAAAATACACAGTTTATGATTAATTAAATATGTGAGAACTTTACCAATCAAAAACCCAAGTGTTCGAGGTAAATCTTAATCAGATACTAAGGTGTACCCATCTTCTGTACTCCTAAAACACAGAATCTCCTGTCTTGCGTGGGGATTGATCCCTGTATATCTTCAGGCCATGATCCAGCCCTGTGCACATGTGCACAGCCATAATGTCCAAAACACCATCAGCATTCACAGTTTTGCATCAACCTTTACTTTCTCATAGCAAATATGATTTTCTTGTGGTAAAAAATATAATAAAAGGATACCAGAGGAATTATTAAAACAGCAATTAACCCATCAATATAAATATAAATCCTTTTTGCAGAGCACATTTGATTAATGAAACATAAAGTCACCAAGAAGAGAACCACATAGAATAAGTACAGATTCAAATCAGCCATAAAAAACATGTATTGAAGAAAATTAACCATAATCAAAACATGTCCATGACTTTTACAGCATTTTTGGGCATTTCAAGCTTTGCACAGAGCCGGCTCACCCCCATTCTCTCCAGTACAACCGTCTGTCATGACAAGCAATCCATCATCTTCACCAGGCATCACCTGGGGTTCAGTATGGCTGATACGCCCCATCATCATCCCCCTCCCCATGCACGTACTTTGCAAAATAACTCACATATATATGCTTTTTAGCCCTCCTATTGCTACAAAACTTGTTCCCATTTCGACATCTCATTCAGGCCAAATTATTAAAATTCAAGTGCATGAATTCTTCCAACTTGGCAGTTTTCCTGCAGAGCAAAACCAGTGAGGGAATGTAGAGATTCTTACCTCACCTCGATGAAGTTGTCTTTCTGTCTTCAGTTGATATATACACTTCTTCACCAGGTGACAGTCTACCGCAATGTTAATTAATGAATACAGTGAGATCAAGGGTTCAGTGGTGTCTGAGATTTTTTTTCTTTTTTGGCAAGTTCACTTTCAAGCTTTCTGATTTTAATGGTTTCCTTGTTATACAACCTTCATAACAGTGAATGCCTTTGATACGCTCAATACTCTCACACTCTGACCTGGGAAAAGTCATCCAGCCACTTATCTTCTCCAGACATGACAACTGACTGTCGTCTCTTTGTCATCGTTAAAGAGCCATTTTCTCGCCTCCAACTCGTTCAGAATGCAGCAGCCAGGCTTCCTACTGGTTTTAACAAAAGACATCACAATACCTCAATGCTGGCTTCTTTCCATTGTCCCCCTGTTCAACTTTGAATTTTAAGATTTTTCTGATAACTTTCAAAGTGTGTCTGGGTCTGATCCCTTGCTGTAGTTTAATGTTGACCCCATTGAGCTAGCCAGCAGCCTGAGGTCCTCATATGGGGCCCTTTTGGCAGTTCTAAAGTTGAGGTTTAAACCCGCAGGTGAACAACCTTTTGCCATTAGGGCCCCTCAGCTTTGGGAGAACCTGCCAGAGGATTTAACTCTCACAGTTGTTCAAAACTTACAACCCATGTTTATAGATTTGACTTTGTGTGTGTTTTCTATTTAATGACTAGTATTGCTTTTTTTGTTCTTATTTGTATTTTTTATAATTCATGTTGTCAAGTTTGACATATTTTCGGTTTTCTTCTGCAATATTTGCCTTCTGAGTATCCAGTCTTTGATTTGTCTGTCAAAGCACTTTGTTACCTTTGTTTTGGAGGTGCTGTATAAAATTCATATTCTTTATGAAACCTTGTGCAAAGATTAGCTGACGTCAGACTATTTCTCCGACAGGCAAGGCCCAAATATTTTCACAGCCAATAGCATTAAAGTATATCACCATTTTGGTTGCCAGAGTCTTATACGAGTTTGTGTCGACATTAGCATTCTATTGATATGAAGAGCTTTGGCCTTTTTGTAACGTCAGCATGAGATTAGCATCACCAGGATGATGGCTTCTGGTCTGTGTCAATATTAGCATTCTCTTGTCTCTGCCGGTGTCATCTGCTGGATAAATGAAAACGCACATGAGCCGCTGTAATAAGCATCTCATTGAGATGAGTGAGAGGTATTGATTATGTATTGCTGATGTTTGCAGAAGCAATTACCTAACACAGTATGGATCACAGCCTGGCATGTAGGATGAGACTGCAGATTTTCAATGCTTTAGTCGAATCCATTACAAAAGATTCAAAATGGTTGAAATGGCAGATTAACCACGGCTTCAGGACACCAGGACACAAAACACTCTCTAACAATGGAGCAGCCAACTGTTGCAGCTATACAAATAGTCTTCTCCCGTCTTTTGGATGTGCGCAGTGAAGTGGGGACATTGATGCCATGAAAAAGTTAAATAGACAACCATAAACAGATAATGATGGTCCTAACACAAAGAGATTTTCATTTAAAATAAATGTCTGTTAAGTCACTATCCATCGCAGAATGAGGTAACACAATGGTGATTGAGCCTGTGGCCCACTGATGAAAGCCTTTGCATTTGCAATATTCCGGACTGGGTGTCTGAGGCAACTATCGTGGAGAAAATCACAAGCAGCGCCCAGTTAGTGACACGTTTTCCATCATCCAGCAGTGGTTGGTCTGCCAGAGAGGTTAGGCGGACCCGAGCGGCTGCTTTTTCGGTCTCTGCAAGTGTTTAGTAATCACTATGGCTGAACAAACAAAGAAAAGATCAATGACTACAGATAGAACTTCAATAATAAGTGAAAATCCAGAGAAACTAATTTGACGCTCAGATGAAGGCAAACAGTCTAAAAAGGAAAGCGACCGTCAGCTGGGAAAATCAAGAGTAACAACCGGAGCCAACTGAGGACGTCACTCATGCAACACTGTCTGGATATCTGGCAAGTGTGCTCCTGCAATTCCGTTTATAGCCATAGGTTCTGCCAAAGAGAACAAAACTGAGATCTTCAAGACTATAACTTCAAGGAAAAAATAAGACATCAAAAAAATCAAGCTACCCTTCGTTCAGTAAAACAAAAATTACTCTCCCCTCCCCGTTCCACTCCACCATAGGTGCCGCCAAAGAGAACAAAACTGAGCTCTTCAAGATTACCACTTGCTCTTAAAAAGGCTCCTAAAAGCAAAGGAGCTGAATAGAAACTACCACTGGTGATAGACAGTTCAAAATTTTACATTTATTCAAGTACTTTGCATTTGTAAAATACATGTTTGGAGATTTAAACTCAACAAACCCAAATTCAAAATAACCATCGATAAATTGTCTAACTCCTAATATGAAAATGGTATAAAACTACTTCCTGCATTGGTAACAAATACTCCCAGTGACAGTGTGCTGCTATCACACATTAGTTGCATACAATTGTAATTCAATGATATTCAGCTAAATGTTAAAATACAGTACCTCACTATCTTTGCTTTATGAAAGGTGATGTAGTTCAGACTGATGTTTATCCACAGAGTCATGTAAAGTTAGTAAAGTAAGGGTAACAATACTCACAAAGCCGACACTCAATCCTCTTAACTTTCAACTTCAAATTTGATTGGTTGATTGAGCTCCTGTTGGACTGCAAAAAAGTGAATGCATAAAGTTGTACATAAAATTATGAAAAGGAACTGAGAAACGCCCTTGGATGTGCTCCTCCTCATAATAGCTGCTGAAGTGCTTTCGAGGACATTCCTCATGAAGGAAGAGGGGGAGGGCTCAGCAGCTCCCTCCAAGCAAAGTTTGTGTCTCAGGTGCAGTGGAATCTGAAAGGGCATAGAAGACGGCAAGGGCAAGAAATGGGTCGCAGCACAATTGCCCTGCCCGAACCTCATTCTACTCTCACAGACAATCTCTGACTCCACTCAAGGTCTCAAACCTTGCAGTGTAAATGAATGTGAAGAAATGATTCATTTCTGTCTTGCCTAAATCTACGACTTTGCCTCTGCAGCAGTCAAATCAAAGAGCTTTAAACCAGCTCCTGCAGTCTTTTAACTCCCCTCAAACTTCTGCCTGCTGAGAAGTGATACTAATGTCTTTGAAAACTCATATCTGCTTACTGTTTTTTATCACTTGAGTATGATATTAATAATCTTATCATAGATCAGTGGTCTCTCATTTCAGGAATCAGAGCTCAGGTGCCATTGCTCGTATTGCACTACACTGACTAAAAAAAGCTGCCATGATGCAGTGTTCGGTGTCCAATAATGGCTGTAGAATTTGTCACTTGTTATTTGTTTGTCTCTGCTTCTTTGACTAAATGAAAAACAGTGAAGACAATGAGGTGGAGGGACGCAGCAGAGAGGACAAAACAAGATCAGGCAGAGGACATAACACAAGGAGACTCGTCCCTCCCCAACTCCTGGTCTGTGTGGCACCATGCTGTCCTTTGGGTGGCCATCTGAAAACAAGGGTATTGTTCTCTTTTGCCGAATCTGGGTTTTGTAATCTGCAGCAATGGCCCAAAAAGGGATTGATAGAGACTGCCCGTCTGTCAGATAAAAAAAGGGCCTTTGGAGTGAAGGACTGTTGCAGTTAAATTCTGATAAGAAAACAGCTGATAATTAACATTTTGCTGCATTCATTTTCCTGCTCGTTCCCTGAATTTTGTGAAATCTGATGTTCCATTTATTTTTTTCTCACAGGAAACAAAGATCACTCAGTCTAAATTTTATTGATAAAACTGAATCCCAGACTTGCAATTTCACGTAAAAGTCTTTATGTGTTATCCTGTGCCTGATCTTTCACTTCCACTAAAAATCACAAATGCTACATTGAAAAATAATCACCTTGACTAGACAATTAATCAATCAAATCAATCAAATTTTATTTGTATAGCGCCAAATCATAACCAGGGTTATCTCGAGACACTTTACAGAAAGAGCAGGTCTAGACCGACTCTTTGTTAAGTTATTTAAAGAGAGGCCCAACATGAATCCACCATGAGTAGCACTTAGCAATTCGGCAAGGAAAAACTTCCTTTTAACAGGCAGAAACCTCGAGCAGAACCAGACTCATGTTGAACAGCCATCTGCCTCGACTGGATGGGCCGAAAATGGGATAGAAGGAGATGCAGGATAGAGACAGGCAAAGAGAGCAACAACAACATATGTTCTTGTTACCACAACAACATATGTCCTTGTTACATGAACAACAACAGACACATACTTATGGTTACAATGCCAATAATAGTGGTAGACTAGGGTGAAGATTGGCTAAATAAATAAATAAATAAATAAATTAGCGAGAGAAGCAGAGTAATGATAAAGGCTGAGGTAATCGTAATTGTAACAGTTGAAGTCAACAGGTCTACTATTAGCATTAGCAGCAACAATAATGATACTATGGGGAAGGCTGATGTTAGTAGGTGTTGCAGTCGAGCAGGTCCACAGCAGCAGGTGGTCTGCAGCAACGATCCTCAGGAACCTTCAAGACAAGGGAGCACAAGAACTCCCGGGAAGATATGTGGTTAGTAATGTTAATGGGACCAGAAAATACAGAGTTAATGAGCTGCATTAATATGACAGATAGAGATAGAGAGAGACAGAGAGTCAGAGAGAGAGGAAGAGAGAGAGAGAGAGAGAGAGAGAGAGAGTCAGAGAGTCAGAGAGAGAGAGAGAGAGAGAGAGAGAAGCTTGGTGTGTCAGATCCCCCCGGCAGTCTAAACCTATAGCAGCATAACTATGGGCTAGTCCAAGCCTGAGCCAGCCCTAACTATAAGCTTTATCAAAGAGGAAAGTTTTAAGTCTACTCTTAAAAGAAGAGAGGGTGTCTGCCTCCCGGACCTTGACTGGTAGATTGTTCCAGAGGAGGGGGGCCTGGTAATTGAAGGCTCTACCTCCAACACTACTCTTAGAGACTTTAGGTACCACAAGCAGGCCTGCATCCTGGGAGCGCAATGTTCTAGAGGGGTAATATGGCACTATGAGCTCTTTAAGATATGATGGTGCCTGACCATTAAGAGCTTTGTAAGTAAGAAGAAGGATTTTAAATTCTATTCTAGATTTTACAGGAAGCCAGTGCAGAGAGGCTAATACAGGAGAGATGTGATCTCTCTTCCTAGTTCTTGTCAGCACACGTGCTGCAGCATTTTGTACCAGCTGCAGAGTTTTTAGTGACTTATTAGGGCAGCCTGATAGTAACGAGTTACAATAATCCAACCTGGAAGTAACGAATGCATGGACTAGTTTTTCTGCATCGTTTTGAGACAAGATGTGTCTGATTTTTGCTATGTTGCGAAGATGAAAGAAGGCTGTCCTTGATATTTGTTTTATGTGGGAGATGAAGGACATATCCTGATCAAATAGAACTCCCAGATTCCTAACAGTAGTGCTGGATGCCAGGCTGATGCCATCTAGGGCAGCTATATCATTAGAGAAAGAGTCTCTAAGGTGTTTTTAACAACTTCCAATTTTCAAAGAATGAATGAACATTAGTGTTATAGTGTTGTTTCAATACAGAAGCATAGCTGAGATTATGTAAATATATTAACCATATTCTATATTCCCCTACACAATTATCATAGTATGCATAACATGCTGCAGAAGGAGTACTTCACTCTGTATATTCTTATATGTTGCATGATTTTTTTAACTGATCTGCAACAGTTTGAGCTCTGGTGAATGAAAATTACTTAAATGAAACTGCTGCTGTTTTAATACTAAGTGTGAGTTGCAGTAATTTGCATATGGATGAGCAACTGGAAACCACTTTATTTCTTGTTTTTTTGGCTTGACCGCTTGACCTTGGCAGAGCAGTGTTGTAAAATTTAAAGTCACACCGTGGTGGGGTGATTGATTGCGAACAAATCAGACTCTTCTCTTCATTCTGTTTTCTTTTCTCTCTTTTCAGGGAATGTTGTTTGTGAGTGATGGGGTGAAACCCAAAATCTTGAAATTGCTTATTTCTATACACAGCTTTTATTCATACTGGGTAAACTTCATAACTCACTGCATGCCTAATTATGGATTTTTTGACAAACAACAGAAATCTGTGTGTTTTTCTTCCTAACAACACCTGCCCTGCTTTGCTAAACCATTTTGTTTGAGACTAACAAAGGAAGAGAGCAGCAAATAAAGTATGTGTGTTTGTGTATACGATGTATTTCAACATTTATATAAATACATTCTGGAAGAAAAATGTATATTGCTATGTCTCTAAACAATAGAGGTATGAGATGAAAACAATTAGGAAACAAAAAGATATTTTAAAAGTAAAGGCAGCAGCTGGAAGCTGTGACAGCAGACTGCTGAGGGGATTAAATAATTAAAATCCAAGTTTGCTTAGCTGGTTTGAGTGTATCAAGGCTTCCATGAAGACAAAAATGTAACAAATGGTTTTTGTTCGGTCTGACTAGAAGAGAAGATAATTGTTCATTTATGCCAAAGTTGTCCAACACATCAGAATACTCACACGATTAATTTTTACTTCCGTCCTTATTGTACCGCATTCATGCAAACTTTTAAAGATATCCTCGTATAACTACCTGGTCAAAAACAAGGATTATCATTATATGATATAATGTTGTATGACATTGTGTATAAATGTATAAAACATCTAAATAACTGTCTTCTTTACTGTCTTCCACTCTTCAGATGGTTGTGTTTTTTAAGCTCTATATTCACAGAATTCAGCATCATGTTTATCACTTGATTTGTGTTTCAGAGTCATCTCTACACTTGGTTCATTTGGATCTATGTGATAAAGTGCGTTTTAAGGGCTCTAACCTTGAAAAAATATATTTTTTGTGCCTTCAGGTTTCATCTGCTCATAATCCCTGCTGCTGAAGTGGGAATTGAACCATGTTAGAATTTGGTTGATGGGTATAAGGGTCACTGACTCTGCAGGGTTACTATACTGCAAGCAGACTAGCTGAGAGACAGGCAGCCAGGCGGGGAGGCAGAGCGACACACTAGCAGACAGTTATGCAATGATGCTGACAGAGGAAGAGGACAGAAAGGTGAGCAGATCAGCACGGAAGCAGACAGGTGAAGGAAATGATCAGCAAATCAGACAACCAATGCAGACACAGGGGGACATGGATGGTTATACAACCAGACAAGGGGTCAGACGGATATTTAGACAGGGACAAAAGAGAGGGCTGACCTATAGGTGTTCCAGCCAGGCAGGAAGACAAGCATGAGAAATCAGATGAGCCTGCAAGCAGGAAGACAGGAAGACGGCAGACAGACAAACTGAGAGGCAAACAGAAAGTTAGATAAAGAAATCAAAGTTTGTCCTACAGAGCAAACACCAATGGAAAGCAAGACAGCAATAAATACAAAGGCTGTGCGGGGGAAACATTTGTCAGGTTTCGTTTTGGTAAGTTTTCATTAACTTTACTTAAAGCTTAAAGAGGAGTTTTTCGCTGGTTATAAGACATTAATTCTGACATTAACAGAAATTAATTCTGATGACTCTATATAACCTACAAAAGCAAACCAGACCATCAGCGACATGATTGATTATTTCTATATAGTTATTTTTAATGCCTGAAACTGCTGGCTTTTTATTGTAAAACACCAATTAAACATTGACAAACTGAAAGTTCCTAACGGGAGCTTTAAAAAAAATAGCATTAAATTAGTCAAAAAAAAGAAAAAAATCTACCAAAACACTCAACATCTATTGCTGGCTATTGGAAAAAAAAGGAAAAGAAAAAAGGCATTCTTTGCATAAGGTACCTCTCACTTACTGACATATACAATAACAGAGTTTACAAGTAGAGGCTGATACACCGAACTGTTGCATATATGCACCTTATGAGCAGTGCACACAGCAGCTATATTTATCAGTGTGTCAATCAATCATGTATCATCTATCCATCCATCCATCCATTATCTATACTGCTTTTCCTGTTCAGGGTCGCGGGGGGCTGGAGCCTATCCCAGCTGTCATTGGGCAAAAGGCGGGGTACACCCTGGACTGATCGCCAGTCAATCACAGGGTTGACACATAGAGACAAACAAACTTTTGCACTCACACCCACACCTATAGGCAATTTAGAGTCACACACTGAACCTAATGAGCATGTCTTTGGAATGTGGGAGAAAGCCGTAGACCCCAGAAAGAACCCACATATGGACAGGGAGAACATTCACACTCCACACAGAAAGGCCCACTTTGTCCAACAGTGACCTTCTAGCTGTGAGGCAACAGCGCTAACCACTGCACCACCGTGCAGCCCAATCTTATATCAAATGTATAAATTTCCATCTTTAAATGTATAAAGGGAGGGCTCAAATAAATGTAAACATGAATTAAAGTAATAATCTCGAAGATTTTCAATTACATAAATGTCTGTTCTAGCACTATCTATTGCTGAATGAGGCAACATAATGGTGATTGAGCGTATGGCCCACTGATGAAAGCCTTTGCACTTGCAGAATTACGGACTGGCTGTCCGGTGTGACTTTCGCAGAAAAAAATCACAAGTAGCGCCCAGTTACGCCGGGAACACACCGGACGCCAAAGCGCCGCGAAAAGCCGCGGAGCGGAGCCCGTTTCCTTTCGGCGCCCATGTTAACCGATTGTGTCGTTCACACCAGATGCGCCGCGGCGCGCACCTCCGCGGCCGGCTCGCATCCTGCAGCGATCGTTTCGGCTTCTGGTCTATTTTTTGCGCGAGCCGCGAGCGATCGCGTCAATCCTGGCAGGAAGTCACACATGAAACAACGAGAGAATCCAGTCAATTTTCAAAATTAAAACAATTTTCAAAATAAAACACTGCGATTGACAAATGCGATGTTATATTTGTGTGCTTTTATATATTTGTCAGTATCTAAACAGAGCGCGAGAGAGATGAAGATACACACACACACACACACACACACACATGGACATAGACACAGACACAGGCACACACACACACACACACACACACACACACACACAAGAAAGAGAGAGACACAAAGTGGACTGGCTATGGGGGGTGCGGGCGGGGTGTCAAAACACACACGCAAACAGAGAGAGAGAGAGCAAGAGAGAGAGAGCATGATTAAAAAACAGCTCCAAATGTGAGTAAACGACAGCTGAGGAACAGGCGCTTGTCGACCGGCGCGGAGAAATGCGCGTCTGGTGTGAACGGAAGTGCTCCGGCTCGCGCGTGATTTTCGTTGCGCGACGCTTCGCAGCGCTTCGGCATCCGGTGTGTTCCCGGCCTTAGTGATGCGTTTTCCAAGCAGTGGTTGTTCTGCCAGAGAGGATAGGTGGAGTTAAGCGGCTGCTGTTACGGTCTCTTTAAGTGTTGCCAGGAAACAGTAATCTACTATGGCTGAACAAACAAAGAAATGTTTAATGTCTACAGATACAACTTAAAAAATAAGTGAAAATCCACTCAGATGAAGGCAAACAGTCTAATGCCGGGAACACACCGGACACGGAAGCGCCACGAATAGCCGCGAAGCAGAGCCCGTTTCCTTTCGGCGCCCATGTTAACCGATTGTGTCGTTCACACCAGACGCGCTGCGGTGCGCACCTCAACAGCCGGCTCCAGCCCTGCAGCGATCATTTCGGCGTCTGGTCTATTTTTTTGTGCGAGCAATCGCGTCAATCCTGGCAGGAAGTGACACATGAAACAACGAGAGTATCCGGTCAATTTTCAAAATTAAAACAATTTTCAAAATAAAACATATTATTATTATTATTATTATTATTATTATATTTGTGTGCTTTTATATACTTGTCAGTATCTAAACAGAGCGCGAGAGAGATGAAGATACACGCACGCACAAACACACGCACACACGAAAGAGAGAGACACAAAGTGGGCTGGCTATAGGGGGTGGGGGCGGCGTGTCAAAACACACACGCAAACAGAGAGCGAGAGCAAGAGAGAGAGAGCATGATGAAAAAACAGCTCCAAAACAGCTGAGGAGCAGAGGCGCTTGTCGACCGGTGTGTTCCCGGCGTAAAAGAGAAAGCAGCCGTCAGCGAGGAAAATCAAGAGTTACAACCGGAGCCAATGGTGGACGTCACACATGCAACACTGAATGGATATCTGGCAAGTGTGCTCCTGCAATTACCGTTTATAGCCATAGGTTCTGCCAAAGAGAACAAAACTGAGATCTTCAAGACTATAACTTCAAGTTTTCCTTGTCTTATTATCACATAATAAGACATCAAAAAAATCAAGCATCCCTTCGTTCAGTAAAACAAAAATTACTCTCCCCTCCCCGATTCCGCTCATACATTTTCATACAGTCCTTCAAAATTATGAATTTCTTCTGAGAGGCCGATGGGGAAATAGCTAGAATATGATGGTGACAATAATTTTAAAAGTGTGAACTTTCTCAACTAAGCTCAATTCCTATGGCAGAGGTAATCTTCAACATTTGTATTATTAAACTCGTTTTATCAGGAGTTGGAATTAGAGCACTCTCACTGTGAAGCCTTTTTGAAAGCCCCATGCAGCACATGGCTGCCTGATATCCCATTCCTCTGCACACTGCAAAATTTAATAGCAAAAAACTAGAATTGCTTTTTCGGTGCAACAACAACTATGATGGCTCTTTCAAAGATCGACTCTTAAATCTCACCTTGAATCTTAGGCTCAATGCAATTTTCTCTTTTTTTTGTTTCATCTTCTCCAATAAAATATCTTTCTCTTGTATTTGTAATACTCTCGATCTTTTAAAGAGGCTGCAGCTGAAGCAGCTCTAGTATCGTCTCTTATTCACACGTTCTGTCCTCATCTACCTATTTGCTCTCCTGTCCTTAAAGCATTAATTTCTCTACCCCTCTTCCCTTTACATCCACACCTGCTCTTCCTCTCTCTCCTTTTATCACTGTCCTTCTTCTCTCCTCCCTTCAATCCTTCCATTCCCATCTTAAGCCCCCATGCTTCTCTTACCTCTCCATCACCTCTGCTTCTCTCTCAGCCTCCCCCCACAGTCCCCTCCGGTCACCAACACTTCCTCCCCCTCATCCCCCTCCTGTCAAAACCTCTCTTCTCCCTCCCTCTCTCTCTTTTCCTCTCTGTCCATGTTCCTTTGAGGTCATGCCGTATCTGATCGATCAGGGTCATTGATCTACCAATATCCTGGTAGGCGAGCCTCTCATTTCAAGACAGACCATTAGCCAATCATTAATCTAGATCAGACAATTAACCAATCATTAATCTAGGTCGCTATTTAAACTGAGGCTGCTGATTGGGTCAATAGTGACCTCTGGCCTATGGGTTACCAGAGCAACATGAGGCCCATCAGTTAAACATTCCCTTCTTTCAGCAGCCGTTAACGATCTAATCGAGTGTCCTTAGATATGATTAAATAAAACAATCTCATTAAGAGCAGGTGGCTGTCTGGTTCTTCGTCTACATTAGCTGAGCCCACACACACATACACACACATGCCACAGGCCACATCTTCAATAAAATCTCACAAATCCTTCCTCATAACAGCAAATCAAAGTGTTGCACAATGAAGGGCTTTTAAACACATAGTTTTGCAGTCAGACACTTTATGCTGTAACATAATCAAAAAGCATGTTTAAAACATTGAGTCTGACCCTTTTATCACTGCACATGCCTACATCAAACCATGTTATAAGCTACACACTAGCATTGCAAGCCTTTTATTATGCTCTATACACTTTTAAACCAGTAAGTCCACGTCCTTGCTGCAATAAAGCAACATGGAACTGTTTTATATTTTTATTTTTGTGTCGGATACTCTAACGGAAGTGTTGATTTATCTCTTTAGTTTTCTAGGCCGGGTGCTGTGTTGGATTGTATTACACTAACAGGCTTTGAGGTGTTTTATGCAAACATAATTCCATCAAGGAAATCTTGCACAGTTATGCAACAACCACTGCAAGTTAAAAAATGACCATTGATCTGAATGCGATCTGAAACATATAGGGGGCAAAAGTGCACGTTCTGTTTTTTTTCTGCTGAGTTGCTCCATTGATGGATGGGTTATGTGTTCTTGGTTCAAGTAATGTCAAGTTTTACCAGGCATTCAGGGGTTATGAGTTTTGATGTTATACAGTAACAGTAAAATCTATCTATCTATCTATCTATCTATCTATCTATCTATTTGGCTGTATCTGTGTAGAGTTTGCATTATGCAACATGTTCATTTCTAACCTTTCCCCCTGACACTGCTGAAGGGGATGGGGTGGGGGATAAAGTAAGGACAGGGTTAAATCTCTTTGGAACGTGCGCAGAAGACCGCACTGTGGTGCTGGAGGTCTCGCCGGTACAAGTGTCTTTACATGTGTTGACTCTAGCCAAGCAGCGCGCGCTTTGGAAAGGTTCTAAACGGGTTGTTTAACAAGGGGGAAAAAATGGTTTGTTTTTTTTCTCATCTCATATACCGGGACGCAGTGATGTTGTCTTGGCTCCTGCGCTCTGGATGATAATGGGATAATTTTCCTTCGAAGCCATCAGATGTTTCCAGTGCTGGATTTCCCTGTTTTGGAATATGTTTGATGCGCATTAACCCTTTTCCCCCCGACATTCCCTCTTGTTTGCTTGCCTGGACGCTCGTCTTAATTTTTTTCTGCCACTGGAATGTGTGGATTTTTTTATGTATGATTCCAATATCTATTTAGCAAACAGGAGGCTTGAACGATGAAAATCTTTTGAAATGAAAAACAGCACTTTTGAGGGTAATTTTTTGCTTGTGCGCGGCTCGTGCCCAATCTCGCGCCTAAGCAGCCTGTTGTCCGTGTCCGTGGAGGAACGCACAACTTTCCCGCGAGCTGGAGCTGGAGCTGGGACTGGAGCTGGAGCCGGTCTGAGTGGCACACCGTCAGGGCCACACGCAGGGGGCAAGGAGGGGGACCAACGGGGCGGCCCCGGTGTTCGGCCGTTCTGTGGTTGGACGGGGCATCCGGTGCAGCTGTGGAGCACGGATGGTGAAGACGGTGGTGATGATAACGATGAATGGCGCGGCGGCTCGAGCTGGCAGCTGGGTCTCGCCACTAGTATGTTTATTGTTGTGCGCTCTCATCTTTCTCCTGCCGTGCGCTCACTCGCACCCGCAGCCGTGCCAGGTGTTGAAACGGATCGGCCACACGGTTCGGGTCGGGGCTCTGCATGTGCAGCCCCGCTTGCTCTCCACGACCGCTGGAAGTGGTTCTGAGGATTGGGATAAAGATCGTGGTTCGATAGGGAGTGGAGAGCTCCGGGTGGAGTTGGAAAAGCAGGTTAAAACAAGTGCCAGTGCGCCTGGATATGGAAGCCTCAGGACTAGAGGCGCCGTTAATAGCCAGCGGGGAGCCAGCAGAAGTAGAAACCAAGCACGGCAGCGGGAGGAGAATACCTCAAGGGAGAACCGCGTGTTCGCACCTCGAGACTCGGTCCTGCTCGCAGTCGAGGCACTAAATCGGGCCGGATTGTTGCCATACAATTTGTCCCTGGAGCTTGTCATGGCAGTTGGCTCCGGACTCGGCGAGCTGCCCGCGTTCTCCTCCTCCTCTGCGGGCAGCCCCGAGGACGAGGACCCCCTCTCCTTCGTGGAGAGCGTGTGTCACACCGTGGTCGTGCAGGGGGTTTCCGCCATGATCGCCTTTCCACGTAACCGGGACGAGTTGGTTAAGTTGGAGTTCGTCTCGCTCGCGCTTCAGGTTCCAGTCGTCAGCGTTGTGCAAAGGGAGTTTACGCGCCACAGTGAGGTAAAAGAAAGAAAAAAACGTCATTCCTCAATTGCATCTCAACTGCTGTTAACTGTTGATTACTGCACTTAGCCATGCAGCTGCAGTGGAGCGTGTCTGTCTAGGTATACCAGATGTTGAATAGAGAAAAACAGCGTTACCTTATTCGTGCACGTCGTGAGTCCAACAACCTACATGATCTCAGTTTTTGGACGAAATTAAAATGAGTTAATGTGGATTCATAAGGTCTAATTCACAAAGTGCCAGGGGTGCTCACATTAGACAGACGCTGGAGAAACTCCTTAGTTGTTGGTCATTCTCTTCTGTATTGTAGGCATTCCTCCAGATGTAGGACAGGACGTTCATTGTATTTTTGTTCTGTTCACAAAAAACATCAAATTGGGAAATTGGAGAAAGGCTCTGTCCATGGTGCTGAAATCTACAGCATGCTGAACAGTGCATTATTCTTATATATTACTATATATATATATATATATATATATATATATACTTATTTTTAGACAACATTATAAGTGCAGTTTTGATTTAGTATTATGTGAACCCAGTATATGGCCCAAGGTACACGAGCATTAACACATGCTTTGTTTGTATTCAGCATCCCAATGTGTATACATAAAGACTTGAAGCACCATTAGACAAGACAGAACAACAGTATAGTGTAGTGTAGTAAAAGTCATTAAGATACTATAACTGAGTCAATTTGACAACTTACGATGTGGAAAAACTGAGTTACACACACACACACACACACACACAGACAATTGTTGCTGTCTAAGCTAAACCCAAGTTGTTTTTGTATTTTCTGTTTTGATTTGTCTAAATTTTGGCCTACTATTATATGTGTAAATGTAAATCCCATTTATGCACAGCCAATCATAAGCAGGGGGCAATTGCATATCAGTTTTATCATTTTGCCTATTCCAGGGGTAAATATAGACTGAATAACTCCTAAGGAGTCAACCATTCAGAAAAAAACTTGAAGAATTGGTCCTTCTCACCTGTTCTCTGCATTACTAGGCTGTAGTTCTTGCTCTACTAGTAAATACATTAAATTAACTTCATAATGACCTTTAGTGTTTGATTGACAACATTCCATCTTAAACATTTAGCCTCAATCTTTATAATCGTTTGGTGAGATGCTGTGGAACTCTGGGATATGAGGTGTTTTTTAGGTAGCAAGAGCCACATGTGCAACAATAGAAAATGTTCTCAGTGCTTTCCAGACCCAAATAGGTGTTCCAAACTGATACAACATTAACTGATCCCTTATGGATCCATAGTCAAGATTAGAAAAGTGCATATACTGTACTTGGTTTTAGTTAGGGAAAAACTGCCTTCATGTCTGATGAAAATCAACCTTAACGTCTGGCAGAAGACCTGACGTATGCTTAGTCAATCAGCTTAGAGATTAAAAGCTGCTTTTGTGACAAATACACCAACTGAAGATTGTCAGTAAAGTTTGCAGCTGGAATGAGAAAAGAAGAAAACAAGTGAAAACTGTAAACACTAAATTAATCACTGGCATGGTCCATCAATACCCATTCTCTGGCTAAGACACCCGCTGAGAGTATTTGTGAGTGTTACGTATGTGTGGGTGAGAGAGAGAGAGAGTTGCCGAATGTTGCTAAGTGCTACTAATGGTGGATTAGATGGATCATGTTGGGTCTCTCTAAATAACATAAAGAGTGCGGTCTAGACCTGGTCTTTTTGTGTGCTGGAGATAACTTTGGTTATGATTTGGCGCTATACAAATAAAATGTGATTGATTGATTTAGAGAGAGAGAGAGAGAGAGAGTGTATTAACTCATGTGTACAGGTAAAAATCTCTCTCACAAGTGACATACACGAAATGATTTACAGTAGCTATACACTGTAAACCTCTTTAATTAGGCGGCACTAACAGTGCAGTTACAGCATATCAATGAGTAGCGACTTGCAGTGTGTGTGTGATTTTAACTTTCCATACACAGCCGTCCTGGGGGCAAAGACCATCACTGTTTTGGTTTTTTTCAACACGCACAACGGAGACACACACATCCGAATCATTAGTTAGACTGAAGGGCTCTGGGACTCTTGCCACCCACTGAGTAGTGGTTAGTAGTGTGTATGTGTGTGTGTGTGTGTGTGTGTCCAAGGTAATATCTAATTTCCTGCTCTGTGAACAAGGAAGCATTTTGCTGTAAAGAGAGTAAGCAGGTGTTTAAAGCTCAAACTGTTGCTCTAACAGGTGTAAAAGTAGACAATCTAACAGATGAACATTGATTGATAGATGAAAGGATGATCATGCAGAAAAATATGACGAGGAAAAAGACAGACATACAAACAAATTGTGCAGTTCTCATGTGTGACTTTGAGAAAACAGCTTAACTCCCCTCTGACTCAAACTAGTTTTGCCAACACATCCTAACAGAAAGCTGGCAGCAATTTCTCTGAAACAGATTTTTCAAACTTTATGAATGTCTTCAGAGCCTTTCATTATTATTAATTTTTGACCTTTGTCTTTGTTTCATCCTCTTAAAGTTTAGATGTAAGGTAAAACAAAGTTAAAGTTTCGAGTTAATAAATCAGCACTGACCTTTATTTATAAAATATGCCAATACTTTGTTAAGTAAGTGTTATTAAAAATGCGGTGGCATTACATAATAGAGCTTATGGACCAAAGGATAAATTGACCCCAGAGTAAATGGACCAGGTGGGTTGAAATTCGAGGCAGAAGGGCTTTGGAGCTGAGAATTTAGCATATTAAAGACTATAAACTGTGACAACCCTGGGAGAGGAAACCCCCCTTGGAAAGGCCGGTTGTCCCTGATCAGAGGACCTAGTTTTAAAATGGAAATCTATCCCATGCTGGCCCACAACGCTAGATCTGGTGAGAAATTTCGATACAGCATTTTCACTGAGATGTTTCACTGAGATGTTTTCACTGAGCATTTTTACTGAGCGTGTATTCAAATAGCTATTGCTACTTAATCCAATTATGTACAAATGTATGCTTTTAGCATTAAAATGTGTTGCAGATATTCCCATTAAGTTGAAAGCTGTATGAACAGACCTATATGTGGAAGGGTTATGTAAATTAAACACTGAGACCTCTTTGATTAGATACAGCTGTAAAATCCAAGCTGATGTAGAAAGATCTTTTAATATATATTTGATCATGTTTATCATATCATGCTTATGTTCAGCTTCTGCAGAGTATCAGCCAGTTGTTGATTACATTTTACACCATTTTCTATGGTGGTGTTTTGCTGGATTTTGTTGGACAGAAAGACCCCACTTATTCTTCAGATATGAGTCATCAAAGTGCAATTTCCTCACAGTAACGAACACATCCCACAATTAGGTCATCATGCAGACCACTAAGCAGAATTTGTCAGTGTCAACTACCACAATGTGCCCTATTATTTTCGAGCTCAAAATTACTGATACCATAAAAAAGTCTGGATGGGTCCATAAAACAGCAGCACGAATGAAAATGATCCAAAATACATGTTAAATCTTAGCAACTAATCATACAACAGACTGTGTATGAGTCATTGGTACCTTTATTTGACCTGCACCAGTAAAGTTACTGTGAGGAATTATTTTGTGTTGATCTCTGTAATCCCTGTGGACAAAGCAGTATGTGTTATCTCTTTGTTGATCTTGTCCTGTATTGTGTTTTCGGAAGAAATATCTCCTCCTGCTTTCTTTTAACCGTCAAACGTATCACTCGCCGCTTGCTGTTCATCGCCTTGTCTGACACAGACTCTATGGCAGCTGTAACAGGCATTAAGAATTACAAGTATATATAAATAATTAATGTTGTCTCTTTTGCATTTGTAGGTCATATAGAGGAATCAGTATAACCATCTAAAAACTACTCACAGGAGCTTTAAGATTAACCCCCATGATTTTTTTTCCACGTCTGTGTTTTGGGGTGTATGTGTTAGCTATTAAATGCTTCTAATATCCACCTGTACCAGATAAATGAACTTCTCAAGCTATCTAGGAATGGTATTTTATTGTAAACTGACACAAGTAATTTATTTTCATAAATTGATTATGTCAATTAATAGTTTACACTGACTTTTGCACTGAAAAGATAATGACACACTTGTCTACACAGATAAACATAGTAAGCCTATAATTTTCTTCCGATAATATGCTGGTTAATTAATTTGTAGATAATGCTGATAAGGATATTGGAGTAATTGGTGAATATCCTCAGCATACATCCAGGGATACAGACGAAAGATAGGACTTACTATTGGGGAAGTTAGTGTGATTATGTTCCTTCATAAATCAAGCGGGCAGTGACAGAAGGAGGTCAGTGGGATGAAAGGCCAAGAGCTGTAGGTATGTGGGTTTTAGAGGTTGGGGCTGTAGTTTTTTTTTTTTGCTGGAAAAGGAACAATGTTGAGATCCCCCAGGACCCCCTACAATTTTGCATCATTTGCAAGATGCTGGTTTTTTTCTGCACAATCAACCATTCTATGTAAATGATTCCAGGGGCTGTAAACAAATGAAATATTCAATTTAATCATTTTTTCAGACTTTCCAAACATTCAATCATCTAATCCTGGGGAAATCATCACTAGTTTATTTTAATTAGACCAATGACTAGAGATTCTGCCTGTTCATGCATTTTTATAAGAATGCAAAGATTGCAAGTTTCTTTACATAAAAAGTGAAGAAGTGATAAAAGAGATTAGTGACAACAGAGCTGGGATTTTCAGTGCATCCAAAGCAGCAGACCTCTGTATTTCTGTAAGAGAGTATAGCCTATGCCACATTTCCAATTATATTTCCTGGTTATTTACATAAGAAACAAAGACAGGGTTACAGATTTATGGTGATCACAGTGCACAAATGCTGCAGCTGAGAATAAATCCGCCAATCCTCCTTGGGGATGAGAGGAGGTGAGGGTCTGATGCCCAGTGGAGTGCATTACCATTTCTTTCCCTGACACAGGACTTCTTAATCTGAAATAAAAACAAGTAGTAGTGCTTTTGTTGGAGTTTTTGTTAAAGGAATAATTGTGTTTATACAATGGATGAATAATGATTTTCTTTAATGTATGCCAATTGGGCAACCTGATTAATTGGATAAATAAAATTAACCAATAGATTAATCTAATGGACTTTTAGTGCAAAGCGTGTGTAGAAATTGTAAAGAAAATTAAACAGGGCTGCTAAGGGGCTTATAAGTGTGTATGGTTCTGAGTTTGTGTATGTGAGCGCAGGCAAGAAAGTACATGACTAATGCTTGAATGGATTGTATGATGCACTGGCTTCAGTATGCCAAAGCACACTAAAGCAGATCTGGCATTTCTGGATTTATTTGGGATTGGTTGCTGGTCACAGTTGCCATCATGTAACTTCTATGTAAATAAATATTTTAATATATTTAAACTTGCTTAAACATTGTATTTCCTTTGGTCATTTTGGTGGGATTCTGGCTACTTGACAAATGTCCAATATTCCTCTTAATAAACTTCTTCAGGAATTACCTTGCTCTTAAATTTTGAAGTGGGTTTATCAGTCTTTATCATTGCCTGCTGGATCCATTACTGAAGCTGATGGGAGCATTGAATTCTCTGTGGGTTTGTGACTATTAGATGAACTGTTCATAACACATTCATATTTTATTTATGGATAAAATCTAAATATACGGTATTAATAGTAGTGTTAGGTAACAGTTGTGTTATAAAACTGATGTTTGAGAGTCAGCCACTGAACAACTTAACATAATCGTACTTCAGTTTTAGTATTTGCTTATCATTTGTCTGCATGGTTGATGTTATCTGTGAATGAACCAATTAGATATCTGAAATTCATCCTTGCTTGCAACCTTACATGAAGATAACAGTTACTGTAACCAAAAATAATAAGGCGTGTAATGTACTCAACGGTTTTGCATATTCAAATGACCAATGGAAGTAGTGGAAGTCATTGTTTTTGGAAAAAAATATCACAGAAAATGTAATTCATTAGCTGTGGATCTGGCGCAGAGCCGTGTAAAGAGATCATCTACCAGTTGGGCAACGTTTCAAAATATTATACATGAAAATAAAATTGGTTACTAAATTGGTTGGGAAGAAGTGAGGAATCAGAAATGATCTAATAATTAATGATGAATAATTTGTTATTTAGTAGGTCAAGAACGACATGTGTTTCAAGGTTAATATAGTAGATAATAATACATTATAACTGGGTTAGACTGGTAGTGTACAATGACCAACTGCAAGTTATTGTATAATCAGATTGATTTTGAGGCTGTTTTACATAATGTTGCTTTAACAAGTAGTCTTCTGAAGGTGGTTGATGGCAAAACTACCAAAAGATATCCTTTGTTAAAAAATATATGCTGGATCTATAGGTGTGCAGCAGTAAAATGTATTTTGAGGCTTAGGCAAGATTGTGGAATAAAAAAAGATGCAGATTGCACTTCTCTTTCCCATGACCCACCAAAGTTAGGAGCATTGGGTGGATTGAAAAAAATCTGTTCTGCTGCCAGCTGGTGATAAAGGGCAAGTTCCATGGCATCAAACGCTTCATGCAGTTGCCAACTGCCTCCTTTAAAGCTGGTTCCTTGATCCAACAAGACCTTGAAAGGTTTTCTCCTATCAGTGATAAAGCTGTTGACCCCAGCAATTCTCTTCAGCGACCTATCCCACTTGTGATATCTTCAGTGGGCTTGGTCACTAAGCCTATGTAGGGCAATGCTGCCATGTCAAATAGCTCCTGTATTTCTGAGACTCTGGTTCCCACAAAAACCTTATACTGGTAGATTCTGACTAAAGTAGTTAAGCACACTGTAGTTCTAGCCTGGGTATTGAGAGTCAAATCTTAGGTGTGACTCTTGATCTTGCATCAATCACGGCCATGAGGACTTGTCCTTAGTCCTCTTAAGTGTGCAGGGACAACATGCACCAATATGCACATTCAGCAACGTCACAGAACACATGAATGCTTGGACAACATTTGCTATAGTCCTATGGTCGGAATAACATCTGCAGCATAGGAAGGTGAACTTGCATAATCAGTGATGTGAGCGTCACTGATTATGCAAGTTCACCTTCCCACAATGCTAGGGCTGGAGCAAGTCTTCTGGTGGGTGGAGATCATCCATTCTGTTTTCTCATCCAAGAGATATTGAATGGTGACTTTGCCTTTTGTAGTGCATTGGGTTATGAACCCATGAGGGTCATTCTGCATAAAGAGATATCAATGATGCGCATAGGCTTTAGACTTTGACTGTGATGGTGCTTGTAAGGCAGAGTTTTTGAATTGCACTGCCATATGAGTCCAAGAGTATGCGCTTGGGGCTCAGCTGCCTCCACGTCGCTAGCCCATCTCCGCACTTCAAATCCACCTATTTCCTTATTGAGGAGGGATTGCAGTCATTTTACCAAATATTTAACTTGTCTCTCTGAATGGTTGTCGACATAGAAACTGCCTTCTATCGACGGACAGGCATCTGGATCTATGTGCTGCTGGACATGAGCTTGGAAATCAAAATTAGCACAACATGGACTGCATGTTTACAGTCCAGCAGATGGAACTGGTGGAGCATCCCTTTTGTATCACTGCTGACCATTTGATATTCCCTGAATTGAAGAAGATCCCCCAACAAGTCTACTCTATTAGGAGTGCTCAGTGTGGGCTCAGGAAGGAGTGGGTCATTCAAATTTAGGCCCTTGACTTTGAAAAGCAATTGAATACAGTCCAGTCTTTGCCATTGTGGCATTCCATTTGGTGCAGGATAAACCATGAATGTGGTTCGTGGAGGACAGAATTTTGGCTTCTCACCTTTTGCCTCCCTGGCAGATACAGTAGTAGATTTATCTGACTATCTGTCTGCTCACTAGTAGTGAGTAATAGAAGTGGTCCACTGAGACTTTTTACCCAATAAGTCTTTCATGGAGTTTGCTTCTCTTTATCAGAGTTGCTGCAATATTGGCTCATCTCAGTTAAACAGTGTTGGAATAGGGGTTTTACAAATATCTGGAAGTTGGCTCTTTGGGTCATGTGACAACTTATAGATGCCATACTGCACTGTAACTCTGTCTAGCCCTGGCCTCCCAACTGGTGAAGTCTGCCATCTTGTCAATAGTGATTATCATTGTGGTGAAGCAGCAGACTGTGACTTTCATCATAGTGACAATAAGCCTCACTGTGCAGAGGGTAATCCCAGCCCTCATGCCCATAGTTGGAAGCAACATATAGGGAGCAATAGGTAGCCCCATACTGAAGTTGGTATCTCTCATCACGTGGGTGTAGGCTGATATAAGGCCACAGTAGGCATTGTCTGGCCAGGAATAATGCTTGATGTTTTGCCTGACCCACGATGGGGGGCGTAACTGTTAACAGGTTTACCATAAACAGTACCATACCTGGGCAGGTATTTGTCATTAAGCAGATAAAGCCTGTAATTAGGACAAGAGGTGTAATCAGTTAGAAACCATGCCTGCCATCAGGCTGACTAAAAGTAGCTCAATGAGGGGGGCGGTAAATGTCAGCAGGCTGATGGTTGACAGCAACAGATGGATAGTAATCCCTGTCCTCTTGGTGATCAAGCTGTGACTGTTCCACTGCACTGGAACTGTGGAAGGGACCCTCTGGTTTTGGTGGAAGGAATGTCACAGTGGCAAGGGGAAGACTCACCTGAAGTTGTTAGTGAATGTGTTTTCTGCCGACTGCCTACCTGTAGACTGTCACTGAGCTCTTTATTACATCACGTAAGCTACTTGTGGGGGTTGGCACTCATCACTGGATAGCAATTGAAGTGTTGATGTGGTTGTTGTCATCCTACTGCCGTCTGGGCCATGACGTGATGGCGGCTATGAAGCTAGTACAGATGAGATAGATATTATGTCTGTCAGGCATTGAACATCTTACAAATAATGTGCTCCAAATATAACTTAGAACATCAGCAGATGTAGCCTGTCTGGCTAGCAAATCCGCCAGGAAGTTTCTGCCTAATAGCAGAACTGATTTGCTACTCCTGAACAAATGATGGCTGCATCAGTATCAGTGGTCCAGATAGTCTGGGTCTCTCTCATCTTGCCTGAACATCTTTGGAAGAAGTGGTTGCTTGAATCGTGCTATGTGTATACATTTTACACCAGCCTCCGCTTCAAAACCATGCCAGCATGGTGATAGCAACACATGCCTGTATCTGTCTCGTCTCCATATGCTCTGTAATTATATGTGTTCAGCTGAGAGGTTGCTCCTGCCTCGGAGAGAGTGTAGAAACACCTTCAATGTTTGACAAACAAGAGCAAAAATATTTGATGGCCAAACACATTAGGAGTGGACATCATCATAATATTGGAAAACATAGATGCCATCAACTGAAGTTTGATAAATAAAAAGTCAACTACAAGCATTGCCTTTTCCATAAGAGACATAAGTGCTTAATGAATAAATGAATGATTTAATGGATTATCTTTGTTTACATTTCTTATGGAAAACCCTTTATGACTTAGGTGCTTCCAAGGGGCAATCTCCTTGTTAGAAAATTAGAAATCCCCACCTGGGTATGGGCCAATTTAAAAATTAAAACACCACTGCCGGAAATACTGCAATTAAACTAAAGTGAAGTTTCGATGTTTATGAAATTCCAATTTTTTTTATGATCAAACCAAAATATAATTGAGAAACTATCTGTATTATATCTGTATATATGGCTAATGCATTTTTGGAGCATAATTAAGCTTCTCACTTTGGTTTCTTACTTGAGTGGATGGTTTTCATTTCTGCATCTTACAGCACTATGAGGACCACACTTTTTTATCATTCCAAGTCCAGGTGGAAATCACACACCATTACCGTGCTCTGCCCATTGATCTGTCTAGACCTCATCAATCAAGTGATGATTTTATGAATTTCATATCAGAAGTGTGAAATAAATTACATGGACTTGACCAAGGACACTTTGCAAAAAAGCCCTTTGAAATGAAGCCCAGTGGATGTTCAGAAAGATACAAAGAGAGTATAAATAAAAGTACATGTAGTCTATTTGTTATGATGTAAATAATGATATTCATGGGGGCAAGTAAGCAGAGGCTAAAATCCATTATATCTAGCAGACTGTGTTTCTTCTCAGGGAACAAATTGAATTCTAAGATAGAAAGTAATTGTACTGTTGGATTTATAACCTCTTTGTCATTCTTTTTCTTCTCCACTCCGCTCTGCTACATCTGCTTCTCCTTCCTGTTCCTTCATTTTCCTATTCTGTCCCATTAATCCCATACCCTCCTCCTTGCCCCTAACCTCCTCCTCTGCTGTGTTCCCCTTGTCCTTCTTTGCTCTTCTTTCTAACCTTTATCCATCTAATTTTTCCCTCTTCACTTTCTTACAACCTACCCTTTAATCCAAATACCACCCTCTGATGTTTTTGTCCTCTCTGCTCTCTGTGAAATACAATTGACCCTCACCAACCCTTTGTCCTCCCATCACTACTTGTTTATCACTCCTGTCACCCTTACATTTTTATTCCCTCTATTTCCTCCTGTTTTATTTGCTTAACCGTCCCCCATCTCTTTCCCATCCCTCCAATCCCATTCCCTCTGCTCTTCTCTCATACCTCTTCCCATCCATTTTGTTCCGTCATCTATCAAATCTTCACCTTCTTACTTATTCTCTCCTTAAATGCACCTTTTACCTCCCCTTTGCAAAATCGCCCCGCTTCCTCTGTTTCTGTCTTCCACTTTCATCCTTATAACCTATTTCTCTTCCTTTGTGTAAACCTCTCACAACTGCTTGTCAATTCATCTCACATTACACCTGTTTCCTGTCTACAATCTTCTCACAGAATCGACTGCATTTCCAAATGGCGATGCAGACCGTGGAGGCCCCACCATCCCGTCTCCTTTATTCCCTGCTGATGATGAATGGCTGGTGGGACATCAGTGTTCTTCTCTGTCAGGAATGGAACATAAGTGACTTTCTCCTCCTCATCAAGAACAACACCCGCTTCCACCTGGGCGCACTTGTCAATCTGACAACTACCACCTCCCCCTCGCCTCCGTCTTCATCTTCATTATCACACTCAGGAGTGGCTTCAGGTGTCGCAACAGGACAGGAGGCATCTTCACCTTTGTCTTCCTTACCTTATTTCTCCCCTGCTGCCTCATCTTCCACTTCTGCCACTTCCTCATCCAAATCAGACCAACAGCAGGCTCTTATGCGACAGCTGGAGGCCCTGAGAGAGCCATCATCCACAGTGGGAGTGGTAACATTTGGGTGTGAAATTCGTGAAGTGCGCCGTCTGTGGACGCTGGCCACTCGGATGATGCTCCCAGAGTTTCACTGGGTGTTGGGAGACAGCCAGAATGTTGCCGAGCTGAGAACAGAGGGGTTGCCTCTTGGGCTACTGGCACACGGGGTCATGGGGTCACCATCTCTGGATCACTACGTCCACGATGCGGTAGAACTGGTTGCACGGGCGGTGGGCAGTGCAGCCCAGGAGAATCCTGCCCTGGCACTCATACCTGGAACAACTAACTGTATGGATGTACAACAGAGCAATGGCAGCTCGGGGGAATACTTGGCACGGTAGGGAATCATTTGGATACTGAAGTTATAATTTCTTCCTCATTTTCTCATCAAATAAATGATTGATGATTTTGCTATGATTATGATGATGATGTTGATATTTCCTCATCTTTTGAAGAGTCTTTTTGTTAAATGGCATACCAGCTATGCCTGTTAACAACACAAACACATTTCGCAAATGACAAGTACTTTAGATCACAGCTAATGATTCTGTTAAACATGCTGTTTCGTTTTTGTTTTTCCAGTGTGTCAGGCATCTTTAAATTTCTACTCGGGATGTCCCACTCTGATCTCAAAGATTGACCAATCAAGGCATTTTTTCACCCATCATTACCAGCTACACTGAGTTATATTGAGCCTAATCGGATCCCGCGGCTGTCACACAGCTGTAAAGTTTTCATGCGCAGCAATAAAACAAACTCAAACTGACCTAATTAATATACACTTTTTCATTTAAGCTCATGAGAGTCCCTCACTTTCGCTGGCGTCCATGGTGCAGCAGATAAAGATGTATAGGTTACGTAAAATCATCTAAACTTTTCATTCACATATGTAAAGGCCGAACAAAACAACACAAACTATAGGATAAAGGATAAATTCCTCTGAGACAGGCTTAAGACCAAAAAGAGTTTTTTTATATAAATACTCTGTTATTTTAACAACTTCAAAAGAGGTGATTTGTTGTCTTCCTTAGTTTCTATTGATATGCAAAAGGTTAAAAAATATATTGATAATTTACACCTGCAATAAGTGTAATAAGTGTAAAATAATTTTTGGCCACGTAGGTGCAGCAGACATGGTATGCCGAGCCTGTTAGCAAAGTGCTGAACTTAAGCTGCCGTTTTTGTTGGCTTGGATTTTAGAGCTTTTTGCATTAAAACTGCTGGTTTTGCATTAAAAAACAACGCTGTTAAGAGCAGTTAGAGTAAAGCATAACAGGAACGATGCTGGCTATAAAGCTGGAATATGCTCTGAAGACTTGATAGCTGAGGAGAACTCTATATCTAGCTGTCTACTTAAACACCTGTAGAGTCATTTTAAGGCTCAAATTCCACTGTAATAATTTGGGAATTAAAGCTGTTTCATCTCCTCCCAACAGCCCTCATGGTGCGCCCCACCCTCTCCCTCCAGTGCTGTTTACACATCAGTCTGCCTCCTGTTTCTATTTCATCTCCTCTAAAATAGTTTCCTTCAAGGTGAATGTACGTCTCTAACTTCGTGCAGATGTTGACCAGTTGCAATGTCAGTCTGGATTTCACCACGGAAACACACTTTCATTCAAATCAGCACAGATTCGCACATGTACAAGCATGCACCATATTCAAGCACACTCAATAAGTGCAGCAAGATAGAAAATAACAAGGGATGAACTGTATTTAGCAGCAGCCCCATAATCTATAGCCCAGCCGCTCTATTTTGCTGAGATATGAGCAATGAAGAGTGTGTGATTACACACTGCTGCATTACAATATGAGTTTGACCTTTCCCACTGAGATCCTCCTCAAAACACCCGAATCAGCAGAAAGATCGTCCGAGAAAGACAATTATTTGAACATGGGATCCTTGGAGGGACCTGATTGTGTTTACAATTTTTGGTTCATTTTGAGCTGCTTTTAAAGTGCTGATTTGTCTGTCAGTGTTTTAAATATAATAGAACAAGAAGCATGTGACACAGGAACTCTGCCAGGTTTATAAGAGCCCTGCTGCTGTACCTGGAAAGCCAGGGGGGATTTACCCCAAGAGGTTTATTTCCCCATGTTGTATACTAGGACTAATCCAAGCTGTAACACTCCTGGGATCTGAAAAAGCCAGATACCTGGAGCAGGAAATCAATAGGTATAAGACAACAATATATGGTATTCTACAACCAGCTGTGCATGCTATGGAAAATGAAAGGATGTTTGCATGTATTGTGCAAAGATCAAGAAAGGCTGTTTCCCAATAATTCTTTGTAAAGCTGTGGAAATGCCTTCATGCTACAGGGATTAATAGATGTTGACTTATTGTTCTTTTTCCAATTTCTGTTTGTCTCTTTAGTTTACAAAGATTGGCGACAAATTGGATCTGGGCCATGATATTCATCTATTACCATTAACTTTTGTATTGCATGGTGCGAAATGTATCTTTGTATGCAGTCTGAAAATTTGTATTGGTTTCCTTTTCCTTTTCTTTTTCAAATTATCTTTAATCTGATTGTGGAGGCTGAGTAGTCTGATACAATGATTCACTTGTATCCCTGTTCTCCTGTGGCTTCTTGTGGATTTTCAAAGCGGAAGCGTATGAATGTGCAAGGACCCTTGAAGCTTTAAAGCTTTTTTGAAGTGTTCCTTGTGCTTACCAAGAAGCTAAAAACAAGTATTTTTGCTGTCTTATTTTGCCTTGAAGATACTTCTTCATGTGCTGGCAAACAACGACTCTGTAGCCCTCCTGTGTGTCTTTTGTGTCACAAAAGATGCCATGGCTTTTTCTACATTATTTATTGTTTTTGCTAAACATAAACACACATTTGTCCTCAAGCTATCGCCAACATACTAAACAATTAGACACGTTATTAGATCACGTTATTCCACGAATTGGCTGAGGGCAAAAGGGCTGTGGATGGCCGGAGGCAGTGGGAGAAATATCAAAGAGTTGAAGGTGTGGCGAAAGGTTGAAGTTGACCATGCTCAAGTTCTGCAGAGGAAGAAGCTAATATTTGCACATGAAAGTTGCTATAAGCCAGAGTGTATATATTTAGGAGGCAATTTTGTATGATTTTGCTTCAGGGCTGTTGGACATTTAGACCCAGGAGAAGTGCTTAGATACATTAAAGTTTGATATTATTCTTTAATAATGCTTTTTTTATTAAGTCTGAGTTCAGCTGGGGAACTGGGGATGCATATGTGGTGGATGGAATTGTGAAAAAGTAACATTTTAGGAGGTTATAACTACCAGCAGGCCAATATTATTGTATTTTAAAATTTTGGAATAACATACATGTTCTGTTTTTAACAGATATGTGCTTTTATTCGGACAAAAAGTACATAAAGACAGTCATTTGTTGGTTTGTGTTGGTTCTGTGAAAATAGAGGCAGGAGCTGACAAATAAAAGATGTCAACCTCTCTTCGTTCAGTACAGTTTATGTCCTGCCCCACAGACGTGTTCTGGTGAGCTAGCTCTTTATAAGTGGACAGGTTGAGAAAAGTATCAGGTACTGTGCAAAACTGGGGTGAGTTATAATGAGCTACATTGACTTCAAAATCTCCATTTGATAGCAGCAAATTGCCACAGTGGCGCAGTAGTGCTGCAACAAAGAAAATCACACAAACTATCATTTGACAAAGCGATTAGTCTTCAATCCACCAACCTGTCAGCCATCAAGTGACTTTTTCAGTAATGCATCCTGCACACAATTAATGTGTCTCAAACACAGATGATTATAATTTTGCTTTAGTTCATTGTTAAGTGTTCCTTAAGTAGTGATCAAACATTGAAACGCTTTCAAAACATCTTCTGGATAATTAAATAAAAGCAGTCTCTCATTATTATTAGACTTTTACAGATGTGAAAGACTGAAATCATATACTGTGGTCTTGGTCTTAGTTTCTGTAAGAAGCATGTAATGCTGTAAAAAAAATTAATTTTGGATAGATAGATAAAAGCTTGTGGGACCACGACCAAGTTTTTGCAGCTACTGATCCCTGATGTCTTTATATGGCTTATAGTCACAGGTTGCATTTGACTAGCTCAGCTCAGCTGAGTTTGAGAATCCTTGATCTACACTGTTCAAATCCAGCTTTTCAAGGATCAAACTCACTATCTTTTTCATTTAAGACATTTGTGTTGCATGCCAGAGTCAGGTGACTCTGCATCTGTGTTAGAGCTGTGGGGTCAAGTGTTTGGTGGATGGACTTAAATGGATGAAGCTAGAAAACATGTGACAGATTAGCATGAGAGAGGCTGTAACATTTCTCAAGCTTGACATTGAAACCCATGAGAGAATTTATTGTGCAATAATTATGGACTTCACTGACCAGGCAATCAACCACTCACAAGATGACATAGGAAATGAAATATGGAGGTGTTTGTCAGCCAACAACTGTAGTATATAAGGAAATCATTTCAGCAGAGGCATTGCTGAAACTATACCAACCAGGTGCTGCACCAGCCAGAGTTTGGGACAGATGTTTGTGGCAGACTGAGAAAAATAAGAAAATTACCAACTGCTCGAAAGGTTTTACTTTACTCTATATGAATGTCACACATTCAACATTATTCATTAAAAAAAAGGTTATCCATCAATGGTTTACTAATGTGTACAACAGAATAGACACCACAACTGCACAACCATGTGTAGAAATGAAATTGAATGAATTAAATGAAATTTAGCCAACTATTTACCCTGATGATTTTTAGCAGGCTTTTAGTTAAAATTAGAAAGCAGGGGCCACAGGAATGCTGAACATGTCATAGAGGAGGGGGTTACTGAAGTCAGTTTAAGGTTATAAATGTTTTCAAGATGCACCAGATCATACTGTTAACTGAAAACCTCCTCATTCATATCAAACCTTATCACAAAGAAAAGCATATGGATCAACCTTTTTAACACATAGTAGGTTAGTTCTGTTGTGTCGCTCGTACTACAGATGTTCAGAGTAAAATATGTATCATAAATTAGCAGTAAAACATCAAATTCCCTCTGAACAACAGTATGACAGAGCTCAGCGCAACGTTTTATTTCACCAGTATTTACTGTTTTCATTTTTTTGTCTTCAAAAACGCCAGACTGTTGCTTCGTGCTGTATAGTATTGATTAGATGACAGGTGTGGCTTTAAGTCCATCTATAATTTTAAGGTGAATGAATTCTGAACTTAAATAAAATGTTTGGTCATTTTATAATTGTGACATGTATATATGTAAGCTATACAAGCAGGTGCAGAACTCGCAACTAAAAGGGCTTTAATTTAGGGAGAACTAATTAGGTAGTTGAGCTGTGATGTTTGGTTGGTGTGTATAAGTTGTCTGAGTGCACGGAAGTTGGATTCTCCCTATTTCTAATTAAGGAGAGCCCTAAAGGGAATATGCTTATTCTTACCCCTGAGGGAAATTTAATTAGTCCCTGCATCAGTTTCCTTTTTCAATTTTGGAGTATTTAAGGACTAAATATAGTGACATAAATAATGTAAGATATTGTATAAATGAAACATGGAACAAAATTCTCATCATGTAGAAAGATTTTCATTTAATTTTGAGAAATCAGATGTATTTCAAATGGTGTTAATCAGTTGCCGCTGGCTATTCTGCATAGCAAATTATGTAATGTAATTACTGTCATAATCATCTTGCTTTGTCTGGCGTTGATTTTAAAAGGATCAATTTAATATAAATTATATATAACAAATCAAGTTCATTCTTGGCAGATTTAATGAAGCAAAATTATGAAAAAGCAACCATTACAGTTATTCAGACTCAGCAGGGACTCCTCTCCACTCTAAGAACCTGAAAGATGTATTTAGGAACTACCACCTCCAACATAACACAAAAAATGAATACAGCATTGATAACCCTATTTTTGAAACCCTTCAAAGATTCCCACTCATCCAGCAAATTACCAACCACTGTCTCTGATCAATATAGACATAAAAAGTGAGGCCTAGCATCCACAATTAAAAGAATCAGCCCAACTTGTATACATCTGATCAGACAGGTTTTATCTAAGGCGGAAGAATTGCAAACTATTGAAATGAATAAAGCTTCCTAATCATCAAAAATCCTGCAATTATTCTATCACTTGATGTGGAATAAGCATTTGACAGGGTTAATTGCAAACTCTTTACATCACTTGACAAAAATTCAGGTTCAGAGAGTCATTTATTATGGGTAAGGGCACTCTACACCTCACCAATGGCCACCATCTCTACTAATGGGGTTCATTTCACAAATGATGTGTTACTTCTCCGTAAGTACCCTCATCCATCAATCCAAGATTTTTTTTAATGTTTCTAAAATCCCTCACAGAACTCTGCAGCTGCTCAGTAGATTGGACAAAATCCTCTATGTTACCATAGAGGATAGAAATGATATGGCTGCCCTGGCATCACCCTATCACCTCCCCACAGTTAATATTAAATATCAGGCATTATCCACCAAGCTGTCAGAGTTGTTCAATTGAAATCTCATACCATTTTTCAAATCAATATGAGACGATGATGATTGTTGGACTAAAATACCTATTTTTCTTTCAAATAGTGAAAATGGAAATGTCAATCCTTCTGAAATTAAGCTTTTCATTCTCCATGATCCTTCTTTTCAGTGCCACTTCCCTGGTTATAACTCTTTAATCAATCTAAAGAAACACACTGATCAGACCTCTGATCACAGTTTGCAGCAGCCCAGACGTCACTATCAATTAAAAAAAACCACTCACTTTGAAAGATGAAGAAATTACAAACCTCCACAGTGTCATTCAAATACTCACTTTGTTCATTTTGCTAATCCGGAAATTAAGCATTGGGACTAATCATTTTCTTGAGTACATGCTTATTAAATCTACCACCCAATACTAAATAAAACCCTAGCAGTCCAACTCATCCAACCCCAATAGAGAAATTGTTAAATATTTCAGCTCTTAAGAAAAATCCTATCAAGAATTTACATATTTCTCAGCAGCTCAGACATTTCAATATCCCTCCCCGTCTCCACATTGAACAAGACCTATCCATTAGTACCACTGCCGACTTCTGGACCCAAATCTGTAAAACTAACATCATCAAGTGCCATAACAGTAAATGACAACTCAAACGAATCAGACAAACACACACACTGTTAAGCGGAAACAGCTGACACTACACGCCACCAGCTCAACAATCCAGCATTTTAGGGTCAAGACACAGAGCACTTATTTCCCCTACGAGGCTGCCACTTCCCCTTATCTGCACGTCTGCATCTAAGGCAACCTATCAGCACTTCAACCAGCCAGCTCTGGTACACTTCTTATAGATGTGCCAAGAAGACTTCTAAACCTGGAAATACAAAAATAACCTCAATATCACACAATGTTAGTACCATCTACAGGAACCTTTTTTTTTTTTTTTTCTATTGTCTCTTTAAAGGAAGTGTATTTCTTCTTGTTTTTTAATAAATTAATATTTCATTATTGTAATTTAGATTAATATAAGATCACTTTTGAAATGAGAAGTTTTAAATCTTAATCTTTGTAAAGTTTCTTTGTACTATCATTATTGATTTGATTTACGTTATTTTATTTTCTCTCCTCCCTCCTTATCAAGTTTGGTGCAAACGTAGAGAGAGAGAAGCCTAAAGCTGTCTGGCAGAACTATTTATTACAAAAAAGGCAAAAACAATATTGCTTCTTGGCACACCACTTAGCATAATCTTTTGGAAATAGCCGGAAAGGAAAATATTACACTTACTAGAACTCTGTGTCCTCATATGTGCTAAGACTCTTAGCTCTGTCTTCTTGAAAAATAATTGCACAAAACTAATTTACCAAGAAACACCTCACTTTTAAATCAGAAATACCAAAGATGTTTTTCAAAAGGAATAGAAATCAGGGCTCTTACATAGATATTCATACACACCAGAGGATTAACGCAAAAAGATATAATTTCCCTCTAGCAACCAGAACTATCTTGATAAGCAGCACACTTGGTGCGGCTGTGGCTCAGTGGTCGGTCGTCTTTCAATTGGAAGGTTGGTGGTTCGATCCCCAGCTCCCTCAGTCTACAAGTCAAAGTGTCCTTGGGCAATACACTAAACCCCGAATTGCTCCCAGTGGTATAGCCATGTATGAATGTCATGACTGATTGACACTTGGGCACTTTACGTAGCAGCCTCTGCCATCTGTGTAAATGAAAGAATCCTTTTCAGATGGCAGGAATCTGTTTTTTGGAGGATTAATATGACCTATTAACTTTTATATTACATATGCATTCTTTACTATTTCAAGCCATATTTGTTGTTGAGTTCATGGTTGCCATGGGTTGTAACTTAATGTATCACAAACTAACTAACTAATCACTTTTTTTTTTACAATATGCTAACGAACATCTTTCCTAAAACATTCATTTTTACCAGATGACATCAATACATGTTGTTGTTTTGAGATTAAATTAGTTCAAACTTAGCTATAATGTTTGTTTGTTTGTTTGTTTGTTTTTACAGTAGTTTATCGCCTGGTTATTAGTCCCTCTATGGAATGTTTCATACGTTGGAATGATAAAGATTTAAAACGCACTCAATAATAAAATGTCCTGTGGAAAAACTGAGGCTAATACTTCATGTTCCAGGTAAAAGTCAGTTTACTCACGAATTGATGTAAGACATGTAAGACGTGAAAAAGAAAACAGCATAGTTAGAACTTGTAAGTCAAAATTATAATTATTGTATTGGAAAATTCTACCTACTTGAACAAGCAAGAACATAGTTCTGTTTATTCCTTATATACATTGTTGTTATTTTTAATATGCTGCCAATGCAAAACATTTCCACAAGTATCTCAAGAAACAAAGATGGGACATATGTGAATGCACCCCATATAGAGTGAGAGTGGTAATTTATTTTAAACATTTTTACATGATGATGATTTATGTTGGTTAAGATTGCGATCAAAATCTTGCCCATTTAAATTAATTATTGGAAAGGACTTACACTTGCATATAAGTGATGTGGGTCGGATATAACTGTGCTGCTTCTGTTAAAAGGGTAAAGAACACACTTGTATGCAGTTCCAAAATAATAAACAACAATAATAATAATTATTAATAATAATAATAATAATAATACATTTTATTTATATAGTGCTTTAAAAAGTACTCAAAGACACTTTACATGTTAAAACAAATAGCAAGGACAGTAAAGGCAATAAACAGTATAAAACTATCAAGGTGCAGAAAATACAAATAAATGTATTTATATAAAAGCAAAACAGTTACAACAATAAGATAATGAGGGGTCACAGATTAAAAGCAGATTTGAATAGATGGGTTTTGAGTCCAGTTTTGAAAGAGTGGAGTGAGGGAGTGTTTCTGAGGTGATGGGGGGAGAGAGTTTCAGAGGGAGGGGGCGGCAATAGAGAAAGCTCCATCCCCCCAGGTCGGCTGCTTGGATCGGGTAAGATGGGTGAGCAGGTTGCCGTCGGCAGATCTGAGGTTACAGGTGGGAGTGTGTTGGTGAAGGAGGTCAGTGAGGTAGGAGTGGGTTAGGTTGTGGAGGGCCTTGTAGGTGATGAGAAGGATTTTGAATGGATTGTTGAATGGGGAGCCAGTGGAGGTTCTGAAGGACTGGCGTGATATGATCTCCGGTGCAAGAGTGGGTGAGAAGACACTGTTGCTGTAGTCCAGTCGTGAGGTGATGAGTGCGTGGACGAGCGTTTCAGCTGCTGAGAACGAGAGGGAGGGGCGAAGACAGGCAATGTTTTTGAGATGGAGAAAGTCGTTTTTTGTGATGTGGTTGACGTGACGTTCAAATGAGAGACATTGATCAAAGATGACACCAAGGTTACGACCGTGTGTGGAAGCAGGATCAGTGAAGCCATCAATGCAGAGGGAGAAGTCGGGGCCGGATTTGATGAGTGATTTGGGGCCCATAATGAGGATTTCAGATTTCTTGCTGTTTAGTTGAGGAAGTTTGCATGCATCCAGTTTTTTATGTGTGAGGCAGTTTCTGATGGTGGAATGAGTGTCAGCACTGATGGATTTGGTGGAGATGTAGAGCTGGGTGTCGTTGGCATAACAGTGGAAATGGAGGCCGTGCAGGCGGATGATGTGACCAAGGGGAAGCATGTAGAGGATGAAGAGGAGGGGGCCAAGCACCGAACCTTGGGGGACCTTCTGAGAGAGTGGGGCTGTGTTTGAATTTGAATTATTGATACTGGTAAACTGGTGGCAGTTGGAGAGGTAAGATTTTAACCAGGAGAGGGTGATGCCAGTGATGCTGAGGGATGACTCTAGGCAGGTGAAGAGAATGGAATGATTGATGGTTTCAAAGGCAGCACTGAGGTCGAGTAGGATGAGGATATTGAGGGGGTGAGCGTCAGGGGAGAGGAGGAGGTCACTGGTGACTTTGATAAGGGCAGTTTCCGTGCTGTGATGGGATCTGAAGCTTTTTGTTTGATAAAATGGTAGGAATGATTTACATTTATCGGCTGTGAAGGAGTGAGAAGGATTGTTCATATTAACAGTTTGTTGATATTTGAGAAAAGAACCTTGGGGTTAGCAGAACCGAGTGGATGAGGCCAGAGTAAACATAGCGTGCAGTGTTGAGGGGGTCCTTGTATTGTTGAATGTAATCTTTGTACGCCAGGATGTGTAGTGTGAGTCCGGTTTTCTTGGAAAGTCACACGAGTTGACGTTTCCGGGATTTCATTAGACAGAGTTCAGGGGTGTACCAGGGAGCAGTGTGGGTGAAGGAGACAGTTCTGGTTTTGAGGCGGGCAAGCTGATCGAGGAAGGAGGAAAGTGTGTTATTGTACAGGTTGACTAAGTCCGTGGGGGAGGTGCTCAGGGAGGGGGTGAGGAGAAGCCTCTCAGGACGGACGGAGTGATACCCTCCAAGCTAAAAGGCAGAGGGAGGAGAGTTACCGGGTATGTGGCAAAGATGTGATAACAAAGCAGGGGGGACAGAAAGACAGAGAGGAAAACAAATTGAGAAAGACATTATCGAGGGAATACTGTAAATAACACCTGCAGATGCAGATACAGATAAACTACAGGAGGTAGCAGGTGAATTTACAGATAAGGACACATTTCTGCAGCCTATCTTATTCTTTTTTTCCCCAGAGATAACCTTTCTTGATAAAAAATTATTTTATAGTGATGCATCTCCACCAAAGCCAAAAAAAATACCCTGATGTGCCGGCCAGCTGAGCTATAAAGATATAAATGCTTTATAATAAATGCCCCCCTTGAGGGTCGCATTCCCTGAACCAATGTAAGTGATAGACTTTCTGTTTGAACTCTTTTTTACTGATAAAAAGGAAATAGCATTAGCCTATTTCTGCATCATTTAGTGTTAAGAGCAAGATGCCTTGATACATACTGGAAAACCTTTTTTTAATTAATATTATTAAGTAATAAGATACAAAACTGTAAATGCACTACCAGCACTTTTCGTTGAGCTCAATTCAATTTCTGTTATGGCCAGTGATGTGACAGTGAACACAACTTTGTGGTTATACCCTACATTATGCAACAAGTTTTTTGGGTCATTCATAAGAAATGAACATGGAGGACATAACATTGAGTAAGCGCTGTTGCGTAATAGATGCGATTCACCGAAATGTCATTATTGAGCTTTAAATGCCATCAAGACTTCACTGCTTCAGTTGCCATCAGTTTCCCATTTCATGGAGTGCAAATGATCATGTATCATTGAATAAAAAGTAGTTTTTGGTTAAAGTGTGGGTAGGTTATGCAGTAGAGGGAGTCAAGTTCTCACTTGACAGTCTGTGATCTAGAAAAGACCAGTGGATACAATGCAGGAAAGTTCCTGTCCTTACTTATATCAGTTTGTTGTACAAACATTTTTTTTCCTGTTCAAATTTCTTTCAACCATCTTTTGATTCTTCATTGATACTCATTGTTTTAATGAACAGAACTATTCTGTTTTACAAGACTAATGTGTGGACTAGTTTTTCTCCATCTTTTTGTGACATGTGCCTGATTTTTGCAATGTTACATAAGCGAAAAAAAGCCAATCCTTGAAATGTGTTTTATGTGGGAGTTAAAAGACACATCCCGATTAAAGAAAAACCCCCAGATTCCTTATGGAGGTGCTGGGTGCCAGGATGATGCCATCTAGGGCAGTTATATCATTAGATAACTTACCTCATAGGTGTTTGGGACCGATCACGACGACTCCTGAGTTTTTCTGAGTTTAGTATCCGAGAAGGCTGCAGGTAATCCACATTTTTATGTCCTTAAGGAATGCTTGCACATTAGACATTGTATACTTGTTTATCATCAATAATTCCATTCAAATTTATATAGTGTCTTCTGACAATTTAATCTATATCAAAGCATCATATATAATAAGCTCATAGTAGGTCTTTTATGAAATATCTTAATTCATCAATAACTACAAACTTTAAGATTAAAATGTGTAGTAATAAGTACAGTATTTCCTTCAAAGTCATACATACTTTAAGTACCTATTTATGTCAATGTATAATGTATTATATAGAGAAATTACACCCATATTTCTAATACCATTTTTTTCAGTCCGTTGAGGTAAAGCAGGGCCTGGATGTACGACCTGGATTCACAAACATCCAAAGTCATCACAACAATAGATCTCCTATGGCTATGTCAGTTGAACCACTGTTTATTGGTCCGATTAGAAAATTCAATAGTTCATTAATGAGTGGAACCAATAAGGATCAAGCCCAGTTGTAATGAGTTCTGTTTATATGAGTCAAGTGGCAGTAATTTTCTGCTCTGCAGTCATTGTAGTCCCACCAGTCTTTTTTGTATTTCCTTGCTCTCTGTTTATGCGCGCCAAAAAATGGTCCATCAAATCTCTTTCAACAAGTTACATGGGAGAAATCCATACGCACGCTACAACACACTTGTCTGTTTAGCTTATATTCATGTTTGTTGTAGCATGTCATGTTTGTTGTTCCAGTGGGATAGAGCAGTGTGTGAGTGACTTTGTAAGAAGCAACTTTACACTTGCTGGTTAAAACCCTGAAAAACTCAGCTCTACTCATCCACCACTCTGCTGATGTACCTCGCCTTGTATTGTGGTGCTGTCTGTGACTTCAAATTCCAAAACACATTCAAATGTTATCAATGTCTTCACTAAATACAAACTACTAACTATTATAAAAAATGACCTTTTACTAAAATTTTACATTTCACTTTTAACACCCGCTGCTCTGTCAAGAATGTTCAAGAGCATTTCACTTCCTTAGTGTGCAATGAAGATAAAGACACAAGCCCCATGTAGCTGAACATTTACAAGCTACAGTGAAGACACTGACCTTCAGACGGACTAGTTGAGCTGTCAGGTTGACTTAACACCTGTTAAAGATGTAGGAAAGTAGACAAGGTGCTGGAAAGAAGAATTTTCTGGTGAGCAAGGTGACAGGAAGGAGATGTTTTCGGAAAAGGTCACATCATTTACATCATTACCTCCTCGAGGCCCATGGCAGAGGTGCGTTTGAGCCTCATTGCGCAGAATGGATGCCTGCATTCTTTCTTCTGTCCAAACATATCCATTCCAGTGGACAAGTGTGTGCGTTTTTCTCTGTGTGGTTGTGAGTTTGTGCATCTGCTCTGGTATCTGACACTCTCAGACAGCCAGTAGCATGGCTCAGTGAGAGAGATGGCGTGATCACTGGACCGTGGCCTGCCTTATCCTGTCACACACAAACACACACACACACACACACGCACACACACATAGAAATACACACAAAAACAACTCTTGTCAGCCTCTAAGGCCACTGAGATAATACACCTCTCTGTTGCTAATGTTACACCATTAAATAGGGATTTTTTTTAATAAGCTAACCAAGTGTAAATTATAATCCCACATTTAAGCTTGATATCAGAGCAACAGAAATCCTACAGTGAAAAGATGGTTTTCTTGCTGGCAGAGAACAACAGTTAACTTTCTAATATCAACTTAATCAACATCAACTTTATCATTGAATTAAATACAAGGAAGCGATAATGTACAGCGAACTGGTAATTATTGAGAATAAATCGACAGGGTTGTGCAGGACCCTGACACGAAGATGCTTACAGCTACTTACTAAATAAATCATTAATTTGCCACCAAATTGAAAAATGATTTTTTTTATTTGGAAAATGACTTTATACCTTCAGCTTAAAGTACTAATCTCAAAGTTCTCAATTCGTTGTTATTGGCGGCACCTTATACCGCTAAAAAGCAATTGCGGGTGCGTACGACCCAGATAACCAGACATCTTCGACTCCCTTTGTAACGGCTGTAACTTTCTTGGCTGACGTTCGCTTTCCTTTTTAGACTGTTTGCCTTCATCTGAGCATCAAATCTTTTTCTTTGTATTTTCACTTATTTTTGAAGTTGTATCTATAGTCAACGATCTTTTCTTTGTTTGTTCAGCCATAGTAGACTACTGTTTACTCGCAATTAACACTTGCAGAGACCGGAAAGCAGCCGCTTACCTACCCTCTCTGGCAGACTGACCACTGCTGGCTGATGGAAAATACGTCCCCCAGTCCTTATAATACTAGATACTGCAAATGCAAAGGCTTTCATCAGTGGGCCAAAGGCTCAATCACCATTGTGTTACCTCATTCGGCGATAGATAGTGACTTTATAGACATTTATTTAAATGAAAATCTTTGACATTATTACTTTAACAAATAAAAAAAATAAAATCTGGGATTAGGACTGAGTCCGTAGAAACCATAACCATAACCACCTCTTAAAATGTGCCTACATAGCTGTAAAAATGTACATTAAACTCAACATTCCCACTGATGGTGAAGAGAGACCGGTTTAACAGGACTGACTGATTGACCTCATATCTGATTGAGGTTGTTTTGCCTTGCAACTGTCTGATGAAATTTTTTGATCCATTAACCAGACTTTAAACACTGCCAATGCCTGTATCGTTTTCTATTCAGTATTTATTTCATGTGTCTTCTTCACATTTGTGAGTCAGTTTGTGTTTTTCTCTCTTGTTTTGCAGCACTGCCTTTTTAATCTCTTTTTATTTTATTTTATTGCCACAGTAAATGGGTTTAAGTTTATGTACCCTAGTTCTCTCTGCAGATAGATATGATTTATATAGTACTCCCATCTGATCAGAACTATGTCCCTGGCCATGATCAGTTATTCATAAAGCTCCCTGCTATACAAAAAGAACAGACTGTTTAATTAATTATTTCATTGACCAATCAGTTTTAGGTTGTATAATAGCTGTATAATTTTACATTTTTATTAAAAAAGAATTAAAAAGATTAAAACTGAAGTATGGTAGGAGGTTTATCAAGTTGCTGGTTCTGTCAACTATTCTGTGAAATTAGCCATCATGTCCCTTGTACAGGTTTTAAGTTGTTATTGAAACTGCAGCGTTGGTCGTTTGTCGTTTTGGTCCTGATTCTGTTTCAGTCAAGAAAGCATGTGTCCTTGACAAGTTTAATTTAAAAAACATTTGTTTTGAATGCTGCTTACAATTTTTCAGTATCTTTAACCATGAATTCTGCTTTTTACCATGACCATGAATGTTACCTAATGTAGTTTTTTCTTTAAGTTCCACTTGCTTGTTCAGGAGTCTTGACCACATTACAAATCTAAGCAGATTACAATGAAACAAAAATCTGAAACAAAGATGTTTCCAATATCAGAACATGAACAGTCAAACGGTCATGGGAAATTTATAGTTCCTAAATGAAGGCATCTCGTGGCATTTATGGTTTGATGGCAACGTTAGCTCAAGTGCCAAAAGTCTGATATAATGCGTCATTATCATCTCAACTGGATTTTTTGTTTTGCTACAAATATACTGGTGCAGGGTACCTCTGATGTATTATCCATCTTATATAGATCAAAATGTGTTTTTTGAGGATCAGTATGCATTTTTCTTTACAGTAATCAACTGACATTCTTTTCATAGAAAATAGTGGAAAATGGTGAAATAAAACCTGAGGACTGAAAATGATCTCTCCTCTTCTAACACTTCTCCTGTCATCTTCCCTTTCATCCTCCTTCCCCCATCTCCCTCTTTTCTGCTGTCAATTCTTTCCCCTCACTTTCCTCAGATTTCTGTCCAACACATCATTTGAGGGCCAGAGTGGCCTCATATCCAGAGACAGTAACAGCCAGAATGTCATCTCAGAGTTGCATCACTACATCTGGTCCCTCCAGCTGGACCCCCTTGGCCAGCCAACCTGGACCCGCCTGGGACGCTGGCGAAGGGGGAATGTTCTAATGGACCAGGGGGCCTGGCCAAGCCATCAGGGTTCTGGGGGCGGAGGTGACTGGCGTCGATCCACGCGGCTGCACATGCGGGTGGTGACACTGGTGGAGCACCCGTTTGTATTTACCCGTGAGGTGGATGGGGATGGCTTGTGTCCCGCGGGCCAGTTGTGCCTCGACCCTCTCACCAATGAATCCTCAGTTTTGGAAAGACTTTTCCAGAACCTTGCAGGACCCAACGTAACTGTTCCAACAAACCACAAAAAGTGTTGTTATGGATACTGCATTGACCTGCTGGAGAAGCTGGCAGAAGACATGGGTTTCACCTTTGACCTTTACATTGTAGGCGATGGGAAGTATGGGGGGTTCAAGAATGGTCGCTGGACTGGATTGGTGGGCGATCTGCTCAGTGGTGCTGCCCACCTGGCTGTGACATCTTTTAGTATTAACTCAGCCAGAAGCCAAGTCATTGATTTCACCTCACCCTTCTTCTCCACCAGCCTTGGAATTCTGGTCAGTACTGCACTTTCTCTTTCTTGCACTTATTTTTGGACAGGGTTTTCCACTTGTTATATATATCTCACTTCATATCCCTCTTTTTCTGCTCTCTGTCACTGACCTAACCTCAACTCTCTCCTTGGTATGCTGGTGGTCAGTATCAATATAGCTGGCTTTTATTATTCTAAGCCCCACCTTATTGGTTTGTAATTCAGTTCCACATATGAGACTGGACTGTTGAATGTACAGAATTTGAGGTGACCCAATTACTACAATTACTGTATCTAGTCTCTTGGCCGATGGGCCTTTCTCTGATCGTGCCACTAGAAGAAGGTATTCTGTGTTATGCACAGTTTTTTCCCCCTCTTTTTAAATCCCATTTCAGTCTAAGCATCTCTCTCTCGCCGACATAATGTCACAAACAGCACATTCAACAGTAGATCGGCTTTTGCTAACAGTACAATGTTGGATCATAAAACTGATTTTTGTCCAAATAATGCTCGGCTGGTGGATTTGTGGCTTATCTGTGGGAAGAGTTTTCATTATTTATTCTATACCATCTTGCCTCTGTGGCTTTTTATGCAGCTCCTGATCCTGTTTCAGTTACTCGCTGAAATATACAGGATATCTTATTATTGACTGAATTGAAAATGAAGGAAAACACCTTATCCAAAAAAAACAACAACAAAGATAATGCTGTATAAGAAATCTAAATATTTTAAGAACCCCTCTACTCCTGTTTTTTCTTTTCTAACCTCAGGAAGTTAGGACCTATAAGCAACAAGGATACCACACTGACAACAACAAATCTGACACAAATTTCTTGTTCCATGTTCTCCAATCCTGTTTCTGCCCAGGTTCGGACTCGGGACACAGCTGCCCCCATCGGTGCCTTCATGTGGCCTCTCCACTGGTCCATGTGGCTCGGCATCTTTGTCTCCCTCCATGTCACAGCCGTTTTCCTCACCTTGTACGAGTGGCACAGCCCGTTTGGTATGACGCCACGTGGACGCAACCGCGACCGGGTGTTTTCTTTCTCATCAGCACTCAACGTGTGCTACGCTATACTGTTTGGGAGAACTGTGGCCATCAAGCCCCCGAAGTGCTGGACAGGCCGCCTGCTGATGAACCTCTGGGCCATCTTTTGTCTGTTCTGTCTGTCCACCTACACTGCTAATCTCGCTGCTGTCATGGTCGGGGAGAAGACCTATGAACAACTGTCAGGGATACATGACCCAAAGGTACGAAAGACAAACTTGGTAACTGCCAATAGTGTTTAAAGGCGTGAAAACATTTCTTATTCAATCTTTTAATTAATAAAGCCATCATTCATCACTTTTCACTTTATTTCATTTTTTATTTTTTTTTACACAAGTCAAAAAAGATTTTACTTATTCGAAAGAGGAGAAGTTTTTCTTGATTTCAGCTGTGCTTTTCATACTGGTAGGAAGTTGTTGGGATGTTGGACTTCCTTTCACTTATCAGGTGATATTTTGTCAATTAGATGTTAAAGTATTTCAGCCATTGAAGGTAACAGAAAAAATAAGGACACAAGAATAAAGTCAAACTCAAAGTTACAACACAAAAAATTTGAAAAATACTGGGGGTTTTCTTTTTAAAGGAGCCACTTTGCTTTATTGTATTTAGCAGGAAACTACCAGTGGTGGGTAGTAACACGTACTTTTTTCCAAAAAATGTACTTCTAGTACTTGTTTTGTAAAATATTTTTTACTCTTACTCGAGTGAATTTGTGCGAAAAAAATATGTACTTCTATTCCATTACATTGGGCTACACACGTCTCGCTACTTTTATTGACACCAGGGTTGGAAATTAAGAACCTGCCAGTCCAAAGTATAACTGGATCAGTTAATGACAACGAACAGCGGCACTTCCGTATGATGGTGACATCACTGTCTAATCCTTTAGCAGATGCCTGCGACGTCTCTGCTGCTGCGGACAGCTCGCGAGTTTACTTCACAGAGGTTTGCAAAGAAACATTTTAGTAGGCTATATATGTCCGTCTAATGACAAGTATGTCACACCAAACTACCTGGGTCAAATGACGGCCTACCAAATGACGAAAAACAACAGTCATATCATGCGGTGTTAAAAAAAGGTTTATTGAATATTGTGAAGGGTAGACAGTTACTGACAGAATAGTTTGGAAAATGCATGGTAAGATTTAGGAACAGAGAATTTAATTTAATTGGAATATGATTTGATTTCTAAATTTGCACATTGTCTTTTCTTGTGTTACAATACATTGTTGTAATAAATTACATCTAATGAAGTTACTCACTACTTGAGTAGGTTTTTTGCGTGATTTCTTACTCAAGTAGTTATTTCTATAGCTACTTTTACTCCTACTTGAGTTAATATAATTATAAAGTAACAGTGCTTTTACTTGAGTACCGGTTTTGGTTACTCTACCCACCACTGGAAACTACAACTTAAAATTGCCCTGCTGCTGTCAGAACTTCACACTATACAGCCTTAATGCTTGACTCCTCTCAAACACTAAGTTTCCCACTTATTCTTTAACCTATTTTGTCTGATAAAAAACAAATTCTTTAAATTAAGTGCCCAGTGTTGCTTTTTAGAGCTTCTTTACATTATGTGTCCATGGCTCATACCTTGTCAGAGACACAGCCATGAGAGCGTATAGCCATCTAGGTATTTTTCATACAGCAGGCTGATAAATAGGGAATGCTGAACACCCCACGTGTATTTACTTCTTACTAAGTCTGAATGCGATCTGATCATGCACTGCTAACAGAATACATGGCAATCAAAGGCATGTGCGGTGTAATGAGGTTGATCCAACCTTTGCAAATCTCAGAGAATAATCAAATTTTTGTCATTAAAATTCTTCTATTCATTGAAAAAAGTGTTAAATATCTAAAATTAACAATGTTAACTGAAAGTCCATGATGCTTAACAGGCTGTTGTGGAGTTTCTATTTAAAAATGTCCTTGATGTGCACTTGATTCAACTGCAGAGTCGAAGTTTAGGTCGTCTTTTAAACTTCAAGTCAGCAAATATATTCTTTAATGAAACCACTTTTGCAAGAGCAATTGGGCTGAGGTAATTAATGCTTTTTGTCAACTCACCAACTCACTAAATCAAATGCGGGTTTTGGGATGTGGGAAGTCTGTTCCAGAAAAGAAAAGAGTAATAAATCATTATAAAATTTCACAAGAGCTTCCCTGCATCTGAGAATGAAGAAAAGCCCTATGAAGAAATGAATAAAAATGGATGAAAATGAAAAATCAATATTAATCAATATTAATGCATTTTGAAAGCTTTCTAAAGGTGACAACTGGGTTCATTTCTTCTTTCCTGCAGTTGCACCATCCCTCTCAGGGATTCCGATTTGCCACAGTGAGAGAAAGCAGTGCAGAGGACTACGTCAAGAAGAGTTTCCCTGAGATGCATGAGTACATGAGAAGATACAATGTCCCTGCAACACCAGATGGCATACATAATCTCAAGTAAGGCAATGTTATACTGTACTGTGTATACTGCGTATAGTAGTATGAACACATATACATTCTGGTATACACCTATAAGTGTTCATAGTTGTCAACACTGAGCCTGTTACCACTTTCATCTGTCCTCTTATATTAAGTAACTATCCAACATGTTATCTGTTGCTGTCATCACTCCCTAAATTGTGTGGAAAAAGGGATACTGCATCATCTTGTTTTCAAAAAAAGCAGGAGTAGGAGTTGCGTGTCCAAGGACACACAAAATTTGAAGAAAAAAAATGCTGTCATTCTCCAGCACCAGCCTGCGTGTTTGCATTCACATCTCACCCTCCTCCTTACCCTGCCATTGCTGTCATCCTAAGCTGCTTCAACATTCAACTGGCATCCCCGTGGAGCAAAGCAGAATATAGTGAGAAAAGGCAGCTGGAATGCAGGCCTAGGCTGGGAAGAACACAATCTGAATTGATGAAACATGATTTTTTTCTTTTCACTGAGCTTGTTAAATGCTGATTAGAGGGTTCAAGAATAATGTCATTATAGAAAATTACAACTGGTGAACATGACAGCATACAACTGTGCTGCATTGCAACTTTGCTGAGGGTTTACTCCCTGAGGGAACAGGCACGAGTTATCAGTTACATAATCACATAGTATGTGTGTACTAGACACTTTAATCTCCAGGGTAGTAAATCCCATCTATTGTAAACTGCATTGACAGTCGTGGCCCCTTGAGGAGATTAAACTCAACATTTATGAATTTGTCTCGACAAAACTGACTTGGAATTGTTAAGATAACCTTTACTTCAGATTTGGCTTTGTATATTTTGGATCATGATAAAAAATGTATTATTATGACGGACACAAAACTCCATGAACCCTTACTGCTACATCACCATTGCTTTTGAAAAATCTACAGAAACCTTGAAGGTAGGCCTTTACTGCCTTGGTTCCTTCCCCTGCCTATGAATGCAGTGCACCCATTGCATTGTGTTGTCATCAATGCTGTTTTTTCACTAAAGCAATTTGAAGAAAATTTAAGAACAAAAACTAGTTTAAAACTATTTTGTCTTTCTTATTAAAGCATTAGCAGAGTTATTGGAAATAGTGCTTTTATATAGTATATAGTAAAGTCTCACACTACACAGAGCAGAGATTATTCAAGAGCAGTTCTAACATGTCATTCATCATGTGTGCGTCACAGTGTCTCAAATTGCCTTGTATTAACATGGCCTTTTTCTATTTGTGCCTTTGAGATGGCAATACGTGATTCATCTACTTTTACAAGGATAACTGCAGGAAGATGATGCAGAAGAGAGGCCTTGTGCTTTAATCATATTGGAAGGGGAATTGGTGGGTGTCATGGTAGTGATCCGGTTTCTAAAATACATAACATCAATGGTGGCCAGAAGACATAAACTGCAGTCTGATTTAACCTGTAATAATGAACAGCCAGGTTGTGCTCAGAGGATAGTGGTGGGTTTCAAACACTGTCCTTGATAACAAGTGAAAAATTCAGAGACTATCTTTAAAAAAAAAAAGGGCTTTTGGAGAATTTGTATTCAGGTAAGCTTCAGCTGTCAGTAAAGACATTCCGAGTTGATTTGTTAAAACCTTGCTGAGAGCGTTGTGACTTAATATCTCACCTCTGTATAAGAGACTTGGAGTGAGAAATGCGGGTAAATTGGCAGAAACTGGCAGATAGGCAGTAATTTTACTAGCAGGTGACTAGAACAGTATTGGAAAACCATGGGCAAGAAGGACCTGGTTCAGACCAGGCAATAGGTTGAGAGAAGTTTTTTTTTGTCCATTTTCAGTGATTGCGGTAAACTGCCCCTGAAAAGCTCTATAAATTACCTACAAGCACAAAGCAAAACAATTCAATCTTACTTGCTCTTTCTCCTTTAGTAATTGTATTCACTCCCAGTTTCTATACCTCTTATTGATGTGTTAAGTATGTCGACAGCATGTGTGTGATTTGGTTCTCTGTCAATTATTGGACCTTGCTTGTTTCGAATGTGAAACACAAAACATACCAACCACAGCAAGTGTTTCTAACACCCCTTTGTGTCTTATTCAGCCACCCAAGACAGTGTCTATTGCTTGTCACACACACACACGGTACAATGTCCGTTTTTTTCCTGCATGGTTAGTTTAGGGACAAAAACTAAGATAAGTTCAAACAATAAGGTGACTTTCACACGGGATTGAGACCCTAGTCTCCTGGGCGAAGGTCCTGTGTTGTTTGTTCCCAACCACCACCCCAAGTGACATACTTTTTGATACGTCATGAACAATTGTTTCTCTATGTGTAATTTTGCAGAAGAGAAACCTAACAGCCTGCTTGACTCATGTAGAAGCTGAAGGGTACTGTCTGTATCAGAAGCTGAAGGCCGTGACAAAGTGTTGGTATTTCATGCCTTAACCCTTGATGCATGACCTACCAATACCTACACTCTTCCATGAGTGGGGTCAAAAATGACCCCAATTAGAATCAATGCGTTTTTGCAATAAACTTAAGAAATGTCTTTAATTTTGGTTAAAGATGATGATTTTGATTATATTTTGGTTAACAAAAGATGTTGATTTATCACTTTTTATTCACATTTTCTCACAAAACAATCAATCAATCAGGTATAAAAAAAAAAGTCAAAATCCATTGTTTGTGTGTCCGTCTGTCTGTTTGACTATGGAGGACGAACCGAGAACATTCAGTGGGTCCGGGGACCATATCACTGTCCATCCATATGTACACACACAAACATCTTCTCTCTTCTCACTGTGTGCAGCTGTCACAAACTACTTGCTTCTGGCTGTGACCATTGCACACAGGGGTACTGCATTTCCAACCGCAATTGGTAGCTTTGCACACACACACACACACACACACACACACACACCATTGAATAATCAATAATCGTATAATAGGCTACCTAACAGTTAGCTTTTATTACAAGGAAGTTATAAATATAGTAAGAGTCTCACAGAACAAATGCAGTAATGTTAGCTACCTTACTAAACTAGCTAAAATTAAAGTACTGACATTACTTTGTAGTTAGCTAACTAGTGCCTACTTTGTAGTTAGTTAACACTAGTGTTCACTAACACTAGTGTGCAGTAATGTTAGCTACCTTACTAAACTAGCTAACATTAAAGTACTAACATTACTTTGTAGTTAGCCAACTAGTGCCTACTTTGTAGTTAGCTAACACTAGCGTGATAATGTTATACTCTATCACAGAAAAGTCATGGATGTGGAAAATAAGTTCATAAATGAAGATAATATTTACATGTATGTTGCTGTGTAAAAATGACCTCCTGGGTGGTGAGACTGCTGACATCAGATGTGTAAGTGGGACAGTAAATGTATACTGACAGTCAGAGTTGATAAGAATCAAAGGTTCCTAGGAGATTCCATAGGAAATGCTTGGGGTCATTGTTGACCCCGCTTATGGAAAAGTGGGGTAGTGATACAAAAACTGCAATTTCTTAAAATTAATGATAAAAAAAAAAAAAAGGCAAATGGCCTCATGTCACAAACATGTTTTATGGGGAATACCTGGAATATGAAAATATAAAAACTTTTAATTTCAAAGATTTTGAAGAATAACAACCCATGGGGTCATTTTTGACCCCACTTATGCGTCTAAGGGTTAAGAAAGAGAAGGGGGTGGTGTTTCTATCAATTAAACTTTACCCTTAAAGTCTGACTAAACACATACGTATCCTATTCTTCCAGTCACTCTGTAAGGTCAGAGGTGTGACATGAGGACAAAAACTGAGAAAATAAAGTTACAGAGTAGCAGACCTGGGAGTGAGGTGACCATGTAAGGTTCATTTATTTTATGTCTCAGTAGGTGTTATAGGTACATTTTTAATGTGGAATTCAAAGGGTTGCTTTAAAATGCTGGTTTCTGGGGCTGGTTCCCAGCCAATGAGAGATTTTTGTTGTGTTAGTGCTATGTTTATATTTGTCAGCACAATTCAGATGTGGGAGTGAGTATGGACGAGTTCCAGTCCATCAATCTGTTTCTCTGTTCATCCATCAGAAGGCCATTTGAGGCACATTTCATATCAACACTCTGCTCCAGCATAATTGACTTACCATCACACACATTGTCTGAATTGCCATATTTTTGACTGTGATTATGTATTTTGTGGAAAGAGGCAGTGATTGACTTGATTCTACTTTATTTGTCATCCAAAGTAGCGCCTCAAAAATTGTGAGCACTGAAATGTTTATGAAATACAACATGTTGTGTTACTGACAGCTATATAGTTTGGCAAGTATTAAAGCTGAGCTTTCAGCTGAAGCACAAGAGAATCTGAAAATCCCTACAGTTTCTATGTGTGGAGAAACACTTTGCAGTTAAATAAGTGTCACTTCTTTTTGCTACTGCTGCACTTCCAGTGCAGTTCCAGTTTATCTACTTTCTGTGTTTACAGGGCTGACCCTCAGAAACTGGATGCATTCATCATGGACAAAGCTCTACTGGACTATGAAGTCTCCATAGATGCAGACTGTAAAACCCTAACAGTTGGAAAACCCTTTGCTATAGAAGGTAACATAACAATTTTACATTTAACCTGTATTGAACCAGGAAGTGCCCCTAGAGATTAAAATATCATTTTTATGGAGGACAGTGCCAAGATATCACACCATCACAAAGTTACAGTAATTATAAAATAGAGCATGCCAAAAAAGGACACACGACATTAAAAATAGCAAAACACAACTAAAAAGAACGATTAAATAATAACAGATGGAGCACATAAAGAGCAGACAAGGAGAACAGATACATGATATAAATTCAGTTTAGGAATAGCGATTGCACTCTTAGTTACACAGTTTTATTTCAAAGCTTTGAACTCTCTCAGGCAGACAAAATCATTAATCTGTAGTGTGTTCTGAGGGTTATTTCATGACCAGGGCACAAAATAGGAGAAAGCTGCTTCACCGAATTGTGAGCGAATCCTGGTTACTTGATACACCAGCTGTAGGTGAGTGATAAGAGATTGATTAAGAATATGCAAAGGAAGTTCTCCCAGTATGCTGCTGTCTCCTTAGGCTCAATGAAGACCAGAAATAGAATATTTTACATCAAATTAGTCATTATTACACAGTACTGGAAAAACTAGTAATCAGACCTCTGGTATCACAACAGTATTCACAGATGTGTTTTGGCAATAATTGTCAGTAGATATAAGAAGCCTCTCTGTAAGACTATATAACTGACCATTTGCATTATAGGACAATCTTAAATTTAACAATAACAGTAGTTAATCTTCTGGCTTTCAACAGTTTTAGATCCTCTATTGTCTGTTAATCTCTCATCCTTTTAGCAAGCTTCTTCCTCCCACTGTGAAAACATCCCCATGGTGGTTGCGTCCATTACAGGCCACCATAGTCTCAGATTCCAGTGTTGTTGTTAATTACTTAATGCACACTTAAGCCTTCAGGATACAAATCAGTCAGTATACTTCCTACCAAGGCACGGTACTTTTGTAATTGGCTGTTGCTGAAAATGTCACATTTCCCTGGCATGATAAGAAACTCTGAGATTTACTTGCAATGTCAAGAAACTGCTTTGTTTTAGAGTAACAGTAGCGCTTTCCTGTAAGCACTTGACAAAATAATCAGGACTGCTCTTTTCCTGCTGATATTTTTCTCTTTCTTGTGCACCCCTGTAAACCAATGATTGAATATAATGGCAGTCCATGGAGGTGAGATGAAATTGATTTTGCTGTTGTGACAGAGGAATAATGATTCTGTCTATTTCCACTGGCAGGTTATGGGATTGGCCTCCCTCAGAACTCCCCACTCACCTCCAACTTCTCAGAGCTTGTTAGTCAGTACAAGTCAGATGGCTTCATGGACATGCTGCATGACAAATGGTACAAGGTTGTGCCCTGCGGGAAGCGCAGCTTCGCTGTCACTGAGGTAAGAGCAGGGCCACCTGTTACACTCAACAGCAGTACACTGTTATTGTTTTGTATGACAAAATTAAAATAGATGTTGACTTTGACACACTGTTTGTTTCTATTGCCAGCTTTGTATAAAGCACAAATAAAGAGGGATGATCTCAGTTTCTTCCTGCAAGCACATCATAGACAAAACAGAAGCTGCACAACCCAGTATGTTTTATATTAACTAAAGTATAAGTTACTATTAGTAACATGAAAAGTGTTGCTCATTATAAACCTGCAGGAAAAAAATCAACCAAACTCTCAGCTTTACAAGAAGTTTAAGTGTCTCATTGTTTTGGTTTTTCCAGCCCACAACCTTTCTGTTTAGTTTCATCTCACTGCTTTCATCCACTTCTCCAGCCCGACAGGCAGCTGTTTTAAAGCAAAAAAAGCAGCAGACAGTTAGTTACTTCCTGTTGAACATTGTGAAACACTTAGCAGCTTAAAAGGCAGACATTTCCCCAAGGACTAAGTGGAGAACAAGGTGAGAGTGATGACTGGACGTATTTGTTTTATGGACATAAACACAATTCTAAATGAATTCTAACGTTGCTCAGCCTTTGCAGGAAGTGTAAATATGCAACTGTAGACATCTGCCACAACAACTTTAGATCTTTTTTCACAGCCCCCAAGAGCCAAGACATAATGATTATTTCAATTCAAGTACTGCAGTACAAAGTTTACATATCATGCCACTTTAAAGGAACAGTCTGCATCATTAAACTGCTTTTTTTGATATAAAGATCCACATCACTGTATAGTTGTAGCTTTACTATCACCTAATTAAGCCCTTCAAAAGCATCCTAACATAGGACTCTCCTACTTGTTTAACCAGTTTTCAGCCAATTCTCTCAGAATACCTATCCTGCTCTGCCTCCATGTACAGTAGTTGCTCCTTACTTATTCAGACCCCGGCCCCTGACCTTCCAGCTACTACCCAAGCTTTGTCATCATGACTTCCGTCTTAAACAGTCCAGGTCCTGTTGTCCATTCTGTGCTGCTATTACCAGGCACTTAGCTCTCTTAGCAGCCTGTCTGTCTCTCCACCCAGCTGTGACTCTGGAATCCCCAAAAGTGGCTCCTAGCTCAGTGCGGACTGCACACTCCCTGTTATCAGGCATGAATTAAAAACTCACTTCCAAAATGCCCCTCCTCTACCCATCTTCTTCCTATATTTATACTTTCCTTTTATATTATTTATTTTACTTAGCTACTATGTGACCTTTCTCTTTTCAAAGGAGCATAACTTCTGCTGCCTCCTCATTATGATGTCTCTACTGGTGCACATTTATATGACAGCTTTGCTTAAATTTCCTATACATACAGTAAATGTAACTAACCACCTTGTTGGTCCCGTTTGAGTAGCAGAAGCTGTACATTGCAGTGCAACAGATTCAGTGTAACTGAAGTTTTCTCACTGTGTTACAGCTAGATTTGTAACAGATGATATCTACAGTTGCAGACATTGAAATTGCTCCAGGTACATTTCATTCTGCAGTATCATGCCTCCACCTGCCTACGGTGCAGCAGTAAAAGCTGCTTGACCACTATTTAGCTTTATCTCTGCGTCTCTTGATTGAACATACAACCCCATCAGTCAGGTGTAAAGCCGAAATCACATTATGTTGATCATGTGAACACTTGTTGTGTTGTTGTGATGTTTAAACACGTTTCTCAGTTGCTTACACAGTTTCATCATCACTCAGATATTCTAACAAAAGTATTATGTTTTGGCACAATTAAAGCGTGCTGCCAAAATGAACAAGGCACAACATCATCAGGAAATTCATGTGATATAAGCAATATGCATTTCTGACTATGCTGGCTCAGTTCAGTGCTGCTCAGCATTTTTTAGTAATCTTTTATTCCGATGAATGACTGCTGCACCGGCAGCACGCCCTGGATTCTGAAAAGAAGAAAATCTGATGGATTGCCTTCAACGAGGCAGCCAAACTCTCTGGCGTTTAGCCAGCTCTCTGTCACCCCAAAGAAGCTGATCCCATTTGAAGTAATAAAATCAATACCAATAAATGACATATTATTCAATTACCTAACATTAAGTGGGCCAAACTCAACATTACCAAGGAATACATTGGGATCAAAGTGATGAGGATTATGTGCTTTATTGAAGTTACTTATAGATTTCTGCTGAAAATGTATGCAATTAGAAGGTAAGCGTAATGAGCAAAGAAGGTATAAAACATAGAAGTGGAGTTGTGAACTATAAGATCACTATAAGAAAAATTATAGTTCTGTAGGGTCTATATAAGGAAGTGTGTGCATTGCCAAAATTGGCTTGAATATGTCCTCAAATGTGCTGATCCAAGGACAGCTCATAACTGTGAGGAATGTTGGAGTAGCTGGATTTACAAAAACTTACACAGCTTCATATGCACTGGGGCTAAGTATTAGATTAGATTAACGTCATGTATCCTCACTAAGCTTGTCTTACTGTTAAAGGATAATAACCACTGTATGTTTTATCTGTTTCTATCCAAATTAATTCCAACAAAATGTCCTCCCCAGCAGTAAGATGCAAAAACTAGCTCCCGCTCTCCAAAATGTCATTATAGCCAGCTCGCCAAGTCAAAATACTGCAATGAGGAATTTAATCCATCATGTATTTTTTTTCTCCCAACATGACTTTATAATGCAATCATTGCAGCTGCTGCTGTATTCACACTCAGCAGTAAAAAGATTCATATGCCAGTGTACATCTGCGATAACTGTAACAGATGCTCAATTAGGAAAAGAGAGACACAATGGTGGATCTTACACTTTCAAACTCCTACTCTTGAATTGATATTCATTTTCTGAAAAAGTTTTAAATTCCTCTGTGAAAGGATACAAAAGGCATTGCTTCACAGGTATTGCAGTTTATTTTTTAGTGATTTTGTAATCCTGGTAATTATTCCGGTTGGGGGCTGATATCTTTCTTTCATAGTGTCATTTACTTCATTTAGTGAAAGCAAACCTGAGAATTATTCTCCTCATTCTCACTTTTGGATTAGGCTGTCATGACTTGCAGTGGTAGGGACAGTGTTGTTATAAAGTCAAGTTATGGGCAGAACAAAAACAATGTTACATTGCATTGTAAGTAGTTCTGTGTATGCAAGCTGTTGTTAATGACATTTTGAGCAGATGACTCCTGAGGTTGCCCAAACTTGCTGTGATAGATATCTTGTAAATGCTGTCTTTATAAGGTAATAATGGGAGAAAATAAAATAAAAATAAATAACATTGGAGTTATAGAGTTATCATTAAAGTGTAAGCTGGAGAAACAAATTTGTATACAACATCCAAAAGGAACTGCCAAGCCTGCAACTAAAAAACAACATCTGCGTGAATAAGATAAGGATGCCCACACATAAGCAGCATTAGTTCTGTTTTTAACTACATTTCTAGTACAATATACTTATACAACTCAGATAGTAGAGTGTAAATAGCAACATAACATAAGAAAAGAAACAAAATATCTTTATGACAATTACATTAAGAATTAGAGAATACAAAGAGCTTAAACTACTGTACCATTTGCAAAAAAAGAAATGTATATTACTCAATACTATGCATAATGGTACTTGCATTATGTACACATGGGCTTTTCCATATGAAGGGTATGATAAATAATTAAACATATATGTTTAAGTTGCCTTGTTCTGTTATTGTTTTACAACCATGCAGCACAGCCTGACAGACTTTTACAGTTGTACTTCCTGTCCTCTGTTAGAGGCAAAGATATACCTCATCTCTTATTCTCTGCATCCTCTTCTTTCTTCTTTCCATTCCTCACTCTGTCTCTCCAGACACTGCAGATGGGAATAAAGCATTTCTCCGGTCTGTTTGTCATGCTCTGTGTGGGCGTGGCCTTATCTCTACTGACCACAATAGCAGAACACATTGTGTACAAGCTGGTGATCCCAAGGGTCAAGGAGCCACGCTTCAAATACTGGCTGCACACTAGCCAGGTATGAACAATGCACACAAATGCACACATGTACAACACAGTGGAGCAACTCTTCAATCGTGAGTATGTGACATATTCATTCACCAGAATCACATTACAATCTTTAAAAAAGTCACAAGTATTTGCAGCAAATTGTACTTACAATGCAGGACATATGCATTTTGACAGTGACAAATCATATGGAAGCTGACAAAATATAAACTGTAAAGCATGTGACAGCTAACTAGTTGCTTGTTTTCCAGAGATTACACCGAGCCCTCAACTCTGTCTTCAATGATGACAAACTTCCAACTGTTACCAAGCCAGAGAAGAGGTATGGATGTTAGGGTTTTTGGTTCCATCGATTAAATCCAGTACATCACTGTAATATATTCATACTTAATATAATGTTTTATCAAGAATGTGATAAGCGAAAAATCCCATTTGTAAATGATTGAGCTGAATACAAAATGAGACCAGTTGTGTTTTCATTATTTATGACACATTTAGTGCATTTGGTTTTGACTTGGGATTTAGGCTCATTAAAACTCTTGTCACACAAGGTCACATCAGAAATGGGCTTGCCATTGACTTAAATACTCCTCACAGAGTGGTATCAAAGCACTGCACCACCCTCCAAATGCAATTAATATTTCCACCACTTAGAATCTTGAAATACCGTCATGTAACTATTACAAAAAGAACACAAACAAATCAAATAAATCAGATGTAAGAGAAATGGCATGCTGAATTTAGAGGTATTAATGAAACATATCACTGACACATCACATGAGAGCCCTTCCAAAAAAAGGTCAGACGGATTTCCAGCACGAAGCTAATTGTAAAATTTTAGAAGCCACTGGTAGAACTATCAGGCTGTGAATAAATGACATCAATTAAAATTCGAGTGGCAGTTTATGAAGCTATTTTTAATCAGAAACTAAATAGCGTGGTCAGTCTGTTGGAAGCTAATTATAAGTAAGGGAAATTGAGGAAATAATCTCATGCTGACGTCACAGGGCATTGTTTTGCTCAGTGGGTGAGAGGAAGATTTAGTGAATCATGAAAGCCGCCTTTTGGTCAGTTTCAGTGTCTTTTCAAATGTTGCGTCTTCCAGATTACTTACATAAACCCTCTCTGTCATTTTGACACCACTCCAGTGTGTGTCCTTGTGTAGCCCCTTATATACCCAGTGGTCATTGCTCACTCTGCAATGTTTAATGTCACATTGGAGTTTGAGATAAGCATATCTGATGTAGGGTTAGCAAAGTGGAAATATTATTACTCTTTTTAAAGGATTCTAAGGGGAGATCAAAACAACTCACAAGCTTTTGCTGAGCAAATTATCTGTCTCCGTTTGAAATTTTCAGCTGTACTCTATTTCTATTCCCCACTAAGCACCACACGCTGAGGGGACACTCAGGTGGAGCTCTCAAAGTGGGGATTAAATACACGTAATAATTATGGAGCCGAGGCCATGTGAGGGATGCCTCTGGTAATGAGGATAGATTACCTACTCCTGCATAATTACGCTCATTCAATCAGGCTCTTCTGCACTGTGCCTACACGCTGTCTAAGAGTCAGAAATTATTACTGTCATATTGTCAGCGTCCTGCAGAAGCTTTGTGTGTCAGAAATGTCTGTTTTAGAAGCACTGCACTAATATAGGATGATCTTCCTTTTTCCATGTATGATATTCACACATGAATGTTCTAAGTATAAGTATCTGTTATACCACCACAGTGCGTCATATAAACCTGTGTTCAAATAAGAAGGCAGTACCACACCAAATGGAGCATATGGGTAAAATTTTAATTGGCTTAAAACTCCTGCTCAGCTAATGAAGTAGATTATGGGTCCATCCTGAATGTGCTAATAAGGTTGCTGCTGAAAGGCATCAGAAAAGCGTCTATCAGAGAGAATCACGAGCGGTGTATAATACCCTTAAACACTCTCCAATGTCCAATTAAGATCCTGTGATTTAGTATCAAACACAGTGTTAAGGTCATGTAGCTCGGAAAAAGACTTTAATCATCATAAGCGCACTGCTGATTCTTATTATATCTCGTTATATCAGCTAAACTTCAGATGCTATATTCTTCTCAATTAAAAAATTATATATGGTCGGACCATTGCTACCACTTCTTATGCTCACTAATGACTACTGAAGTCAGTCACAACTTATTAAGGTAAGCATTAAGATTAAATTCCCCTTCAATTTCAAAAGCCATTTTGCTGTTTCATGTTTTTTTAAGTGCACTGTGGTGCAGTGGTTAGCGCTCCCTGTCTCACAGCTAGAATCCTGGTCTGAATCACGGTTTGGCCGTAGGCGCCTTTCTGTGTGGAGTTTGGATGTGTGGTTTCTCTCTGGGTACTCTGGCTTTCTCCAAAGACATGCTCGTTACTTAGGTTAACAGGTGACTCTAAAACTGCCCGTAGGTGTGAATGTGATCGTGAATGGTTGTCAGTTGTCATGTGTGACATGACAGTTGATCAGTCCAGGATGTACCCCGTCACTCGCCCAATGACAGCTGGCACCCTAGCGACCCTGAACAAGTTAAGCAGTATAGATAATGGATGGATGTTTTTTACTTTTCAGAATCTTTTTAATTGGGTCTATTTCTTTAAAACCATTCAAGCTTTATTTCATGAATGTATGATCAATTATACAGTAAAGAAGGTAATGTCTTTGCTGTTAAGGAAACAGCTTGTGTTTTGTTTTTGATTCCTCACTTTCACGGGCTTATTTTCCAACAAGAATTGCATTTTCTGGCAACCAGAGCAACTCTGCTGTGGCCAAATAATTGAGCAGGTATTTTGCTTTCCTGTTGAAGGTCTGCTGTGTATTTCTTTCATGGCACACTATCAAAACAATTTGACGGCAGTGTAATCAAAAAAAGATAGCAGCTACTTTGTAATACAAGAACACCAATTTTGGTGCAATGTTTTTAGTTCATGAGGTTTTCAACCTGCTGCAGAGTTGGTAGGGATTCAATATCTTGCTCAAGGACACTTCAGCTGCATGCATGTCTTTCAGGTGCACCTGTGTCCTGCTTGTTGAGGACAACCTCCCTGTTCACTGTGGTACAAGCTGTGCGTATGTCTTGTGGTGACTGCTGATAACAACATCTGTACTGACAGATGGGGTGGGAAATAGTGGTCGGTGGTGAAATATTCCATTTTAATTCAATTCCACGGATGTCGCAAATGACTGCGGAAGGTAAACATGAGCTGTCCTCTTTTTAAAGGTAAACGAGTGAGCTGGTGACAGAAAGTATCTGTGATTATAGGAAGTTGGAAATAGTAATAGCCTTGGATTCTGTATTTCATACTTGTGACTAACTACTACAGTAGGTTGCAAGGACATTTGTAAAACCACTGCATAAGAATAAAATCAATATTTATGAAAATGTAAATGAGGAGTAGAACATATCTTAACTGGGGGAATCTGGTGACCCTGTAAACAGGAAGCAGTGGACCAGATATCTCTGGAAATGATGTGGAGGAATCAGACAACAGTAACTGACGTGGGGAGGAGGGATGTGGCCTCTAAGAAGAAAAGTAGCAGAGGTCATTTCCCTTGAGCAGCTGCAAAACTAAATTATTTCTGTGTAAATTGTGAAGAAAACACAGGCTGACTTGTTGTAGTGTACATAGCTAGGCTCCAGAGGTCTTCGTATACAGAATGTAAACGAGTCAGAGAATAATGAGCTTCACAGGTTTAACATTTATATGTAGTATACACGGCTCCTTCAGGTATACTTCTCCACACACAGCACAGATACTTTTGTTTGGAGTGACTGATTAAAAAAATTATAAAAATCGTCATTTAGGAAAATGATGATGTTGTGAAAGACATCCTGACATTGGAAAAAACACATTTATAAGTCAGCATGCACAACATCACACTTCCCAACACTGCATGGTGCATGGTTCCCTTTCTGACCTTGAGATCAGTGTTTCTTGTGGGATTCTCTGCCTAAACTCGCATCCGCTCAGCCTCGTTGGTCGCTTGTTGGTGTGAATTTAGGAGTCCTTTCAGTCCAAACTTCTCCTCACAAGGTTGTTTTACTGAACAGAATATCACCGTTTTCTTACAATAGATGTTTATGACATAATGACGGACAAAAGCTGTCAGGTAGGTAGCTAGGTATCCCAGCATGCTTTGAGCAGCAAATCAGCTGCTTGCAATACACAATAGCTGTGTCCCAATCCAGGGGCTGCAGCCTTAAAAGCCAGTATCTGAAGGCCAGTTGAGTCACAGCGGCTGCGTCAAAGGCTGTCCCAATTTCGAAGGCTCCTTCAGATGCGACCAACAAATGCGCCCTCCTTTTCCCTGGGCGCGAAGGATCCATCAGGTGCATCCTTCCCAGCCCATGATGCATTGCATGCCAATTCAAACGAATTGCGCTGAATGCTAGGGGTATTAAAGTAACTACAAGGAACTTTTATTTAGGTTTGATCTTAGCAGCAGTGTTTCCCCAGAATGAAGACAACGAGGTGCAACTTATTCTTATCCTATTTTTCTTTTTTTAAACACAGCTGTTTGTAGGAAGCATAAAGAGGAGAGATGAGATATCGCTCATACACCGAGTTTAGCCTCCAAGAAACAATGTCCATTGCTCAGGTATGCTCCTTCATGGACTATACAAAACCATGTCTCCCAATGTATTTCAGGAATAAAAAGATATATTATGTACCTGTCTTAGAACTATAGGGCCTTTCAAGATCTGTTTTGAATCTTAGAAACTCTGATTCATCCATTTGTTGAATAACTGACCGAGGCTGATTGTGTTTTGCTCCCTCTAGGACCATTTTTGTGTTTTTCCATCAATTCTTTCTTTTTCACTTAGCTGTACCTGTACCAGTATCAACCATTACCCCAGAATACAACAAGTACACAATTATTTAAAAAAGTGTCCTTTGACCTGGTTAGAGCCGTAAAGAATAACTCTATATACCATATACCATGACCAGTAAGAAACTCCTTATTGCAGGTTAAATCAGAGGCTACTGGATGGTAAAGCAGTAAAGGAATAAGGTGTTTTAGTCCTGTAAAGGTGAGTCGTAGCAAGTGATTTAGAGCCTGATGTTTCCACATTCACTAATAGCACTAAATCTCTGCCAGCAATTGTTTGCAGTCTAGACATGGTAACACCTACCAGCGGACAGTCAGAGATCATCTGGCTGCTGTCATATAGCATCACTTAGAGAACATCTGTGCCGTCTACCACAGTAATATGTTTTGTCTGTAAAGATGCTGCAATTGGAGTGATTATCTTCAGTCTCAAGGCTGAGCAGATATGATAATGTTAACCAGACTGCAAATATTCTCTCTTTCATTGCAGCTGTGATGTAGGCACAGGTGCCCTCTTGTTAAAAAGGTGCATGTATCAATTTAAGATGGAATTCTTTTATGTTCTTACATTCTGACGTCTCATCCTTCAGCTTAAGGTCTCTTTTGATGTCAGGAGTATCTCATTAAAGTCTTCCTGTCATTTCTTTTATCACTGGTAAAACACCTTTGGTTCAGGGAGTTCTTCAGTTTGGCTTCAGGTCATATGATTGGAATGTCTTCTCTATACGCCTGTAATGAAATCTTGGTTATTTTTCACTTTGCAGATCTGGTCCAAAAAGTAAAAAGTTTCCGTTTGAGAGAGGAAACCAATTTTTCTACGTCTCAAGCCGCAGCTATCCTTTAAATGACTGCCAGAGACATTCAAGTTGGGAAGGAAAACAGTATTGGTGCTGAATTGCTTTCTTATTTCAGTTATTGGGAGCACAGAATAATATCACAAGCTTAATATTATGCTACAAGTTTAATAAAAACACTTGTTTTTATGTTTTACTTCAACACTAAGATTAAACTCTAATGCAAATCTTTTTACCACTCAACCATTCATTTAAATGATTTCAACTTTCTTTGTGTTTAAATATTTTCTCAAGCTGTTGCCCTAACAGCACTGCCTCACCAAAACACTTCATCGTGTTATTTTAATAAAGCAGTAGACTGAAACAAATTCAATATGTGTTAACCCAAATATAAGAAATTCAGAATCAACTATCTGGACAGGAAATAGTCGTGATCCCAGCAAAACATTTCCATATTTGGTGCAGCATTAAAGCAGGGACATCCTCTGGTATTTTCTCTTAACCCAGGATGACACGAAACTTGTGTAGTTTCCTATCATGTATTGAAGATTCCACTTTCTTTCTGCTTTCTTCATATGCTGGCTCTTTGTCAAAAAAATGGAGAAGCTTTGGGCAAATGAACAAGGTGACTTGATGTTGCAGGTGTTCAGCTTGTAGAGTCTGTCTACTGATCCAAGGGCAGCTGAGAGTGTTGAGATCTTTTAAACGTAAAGTGAAATCCTACTTCGTCTTGCAGGCTTTAAATTAAGACTTTTTATTTTGACATACATTTATATTATAAAAGTTGTTTTAGTGTACCCTTGTCCTGTATTACTATGACCTTGTCAGTCAAGCACTTTGAACTGGAAACATCTTAATAATTTGGTCAACACAAAAGACACATTTAAACTTTAAGCCTTTATTTCTGAAACAAGAAATCACACTTCATATGCGCAGATGAGGTTACAACTTTGAACTGCACAAACCCTTTACAAATATATTTTTGCAGGAAATTATACACTCTTAAAAAATACTTATGAACATGATTTTCCATTTTTGCCAATATCTCTTACAATTGATCCCCAATTTGACTTGCTGGATCTTCAAAGCTCCAGTGAAATAGCTTGGAGATTACATTTTTCTTTTGTGATGTGTGGTTCTTCCACGCTACACGTAACATAATTAGGCACTAAGTAAGTAAAAAAATATCAGACAGTTCCCACATCAATCCCTGGAGCAGCATGAAGAGAAAGGATTTGTCAAGTGATATATGTTTAAGCCTAGATAGAACATGACATCAGTGATGCTTTGTCTAACTGACACACTCACATCTCCAACCCACATAACAGCTCCTAGAGCTCATTAGCTTAAAGATGAAGGTAGACCTCCAGGTTGGACAGGAGAGGTTGGTGGATCAGTGCTGGTGCCAGGGGAAATTAATTGGACATGAATTTGAATCTCCAAGTGAGCCTTGGCAGTCAAGTCTTCTTTTTTTTTGTCTTCAATGCCTTCAAGTATTCAGTGAAAAACTCAATTAAAGTACCTACATGGATTATATTTCAACAAAGGCATGATTATGACATTGTTAAAGGGAGCTTTTGCCATGTTTTGCATTGATGTCTGATCACTTTTGATGATGAGAGTAATCTGGATGCATGACAGGAGCAGCTGTAGTGTTCCACTGCATTCCTTTGGCTGTATCCATCCATTATCTAGACCGCTTATCATGTTCAGGGTCGTGGGGGGCTGGAGCCTATCCCAGCTGTCATTGGGGGAAGGGCGGGGTACACACTGGACTGGTCGCCAGTCAATCACAGGGCTGACCCACAGAGACAGACAACCTTTCGCACTCACACCCACACCTATGGGCAATTTAGAGTCACCAATTAACCTTACAAGCACGTCTTTGGACTGTGGAAGGAAGCCGGAGACCACGGAGGGAACCCACACATGCACAAGGACAACATGCAAACTCCGCACAGAAAGGCCCACTTTGCCCAAACCGGGGTTTGAACCAGTGACCTTCTAGCTGTGCTAGACCACTGCACCACCGTGCAGCCCTCCTTTGGCTGTATATTACCTCTCAAATAAATAAATAAAAAATCCCAGTCAGCCAAAACACTGTAACATGTATCTTTGTTTCCAAACATCTTCTGCCATTTTTCCATTCCATTTTTGTGAGTTTGCAATTCAGGCAAAGGTTGAGCCTAGAAATCCTGTTCTTCAGGGTCCCCAGCCATGTCAACTGAAATGGCCAGAAGAGTTAATTTTGCAGACTGAATCCAGCATGTAAAAGATAACAGAAAACTGCGAACAATATTCTGTAGTTTGGTAATGTGACCATAAGGGCAGCGAAGGCCAGACAGTTAGACAATGAAAGGTAAAACCATTTAGTAAAACCATTTTAGAAAAAATAACTAAAATAACTTCCAGATCTACTACCCGCAGATTAATAAATGATTAAGATTGCATTAAATAAAGATCCACTGCTAACTGTCATTATGGAGGCCAACACAATCAAATGATCTAATGTTTGAAAAGCATGGGTTCTATTTTAAAAGAGGCTAGAAGCTTATAGCCTGATTGTGAACATATTTTCATGTTTACAATTTGCTAATTAGCACGTAGCAGGCTCTGCCATCAGTGTATGAATGTATGTGTGAATGAGTGAATGTGATATGTAGTGTAAAAGCAGCTTTGAGTGGTCACAAAGACTAGAAAAACTAGTACAGTCCATTTACCATTTACCATTATCACAATTCATCATGGGGAGAATGCAAAAAGGTGTACCAAATGACATGCCAATCCTAAATTTTTATATATATGTTTCTGAAAACCAAAACTAAAATACACCTTATGTGGTTGAAAAGTAATGCAATCAGTGTTGATGACTATCCATTCGAAACAGGGTTGTTCAAAAATGCATGTCTTGGCCTTACAGACCGACCAACACACTGACATCCCAACAGCCAAGCCTCTAGTGCAGCTAAAAAATGAACACAAAATACAATATATTACACAGTAGCAGCAGAACAATACACTCAGGTATAAACATGAAAAGGGCATTTTTCATTTAATGGGACATCCAGGGAGAACACTTGTTCTTCTTGTAATATTCCTTGGCAAACATTCACACTGGTTGCTGTATTCCTTCAAGACCCTTGACGTGAGCCTCCTAACAATAATGTCTGGAACTCTCCCATACAACAGTGTTGGGAAAATTGTCTTTACTTACTCTTGTTCAAGGTCTGGTTCTCCTTAAACTGAAGTTTGCCTTACAACATGCATAGACTTACACTGTTTTTGAGTAGAAGCACAGTTAACACCATCTGTTCATCTGTACAATAGTCAGAAAGATAAAAACTAGTCGGTAAGACAGACGCAGAATTGGCTCAGTGACTGCTTTGACAAAGAGTTTAGCCCGTTTGGATGCAGTCCGATCATCCATAATCACTCACATTGGTATTTTAAGAAAGAAAACAGAATTTCCACCTTAAATTTCTCTATCTAACTTCTATCTCTAGGTGCAATGAGGGAAACAACCAGTCAGCATCTTGGAATCCTGCAGAGTCCTCCAACTGCAATAGGCGTAGGGTCCTTCCACAAGAGATGCAGAATGACCTGGAACATCAGACCTCCCAGGATCTTCCACCTCCACCACCCCCATCTCCCCTGCCACATCCCCATTCTCTTCCCCTTTTGGAGAAACACCTGCCCTTAGTCACCAACTCTAATGGTCGTTCCGACCTGATTGGGCGAGCGTTGGGCCAAGGACTGGGGCCAACACAGGGGGGCTCTGGGCAGGGTGTAACATCGGGACAGTGTCGGGGTCTGGGTGTGGGTGACTGCGGACCTGGTCTGGGTTTGGGCCGGAACCCACTGGTCCAGGAGCTGTCAGAATTGGAAGGGCAAATCCTTGTTATCAAGCAGCAACTGCAATCAGCCATGAGACGGAAGAGAGAGCTAGAACAATACCAATCAGAAAACCAGCAAGCAAACCAGACTGCAACAAGTCAGTCCACCGTGCACCAGTCTAACCAGTTTCCTCAGTATACCCAGTCCCACCAGCAGACTAACCAACACACAAACACACTCCCAGAGTTCTGAAATGCCCCCATTTGTTCTGCCCAGAGAAACCTGGTTAGACATGGAAATTGTTTCCAAAACCTGCTGTGGGTTCAGAAAAGGGTCCTTGCCTGAGTTTCCGAGTTGGTACCTTGAAGCTGGCTGAGGAGGTTCCCTGAAAGCTGGACTGAAATGTTCTCCAGGGATCAGTTCCTGCTCTGTAATTTCAGTAGAATATTTCCTCACTTCTGGAATGTGGAATTTGCTTGGACCCAAGGCATTGGACAAAGGTGAACAAGGAACTCAGATCAAGATTGTTCTTTGTTGCTGTCACTGAAGAGCTGTGCAAATCTTCTTCTTCTCAACTTCCCTACCTCCATTTTCTTCACCTTCTTTCCACCTCTTTCTGATCCCTTCATTTTTGCCTTTTACCTCCATTCCTACTTCTCTCTACTTCTTCCTCTTTTTTCCTGTCATTTCTTCTCTCTAACCCTTTTCTCTTCAATGGTACAGGTTTGCTTGCCATTGTGATAAGCTTGATCATGGATGTGAGGACTCTTTGGTGTTTAAGCTTAATGAGTCTTCTGTTGGGACTCATTGATAGTGTAAGTGACCTGAAGTTGAACCCAGCCAGTTAGGTCTTTATGTCCTTATGTCTTACAGATACCTTGTACCTTTATAAGGAGAAAAGAGATTGGTCATTGGTCAGTTACCGCTGATGACCTTTTGTTCCTGACCTCTAACAATGACACTATTTGGCTTTTTATTCTTGTGAGCCTTTTGGTGGTTGATGGGAAACTTGATATCAATACAGAACAAAAAAAGACATGAAACGTCATCAAGACACGTTTATATTAATCTAGAACATCTGGTTGCAAATTTGTGGTGGGTTATAGGACAATACAAAATCTTATTTTACCGATAACTCTATATCGTCCTTCACTTCACAGATGCACTTCTAGTATCTACAAGAAAGCTGCACCTACATGTCATCATTTCATTTGTCAGAGTTCAACTTATGGTCTTTACAAGTGTTTCTTCTTAATTCATAATTCATAATTCATAATTCATAATGGTTTGGGGATTGTAAACTCAAGAATTTATACATTAAGTGGAAATAAAGAGTTTTCAGCTTTGTCAGTCAGGGACCCAAAACAGTATCTTTTTACCCACCTTCTTGAGATCACACTGGTGCTCTTGTAATCTCGTGACACAAAAAACACATGACTACTGTTCAGTTTTTGGTAAAAGCGTGTTGTTAACATAGACACAGACTAGTTGAACCCTGACACCCTCTCCGAATATGATGATCATTCACAACCACACTGAAACAGTCCCTCTGTGATGAGACCTGTTTTCTTGCATCTTTTCTGTTTGCGTTTGAATGTGTTCTGTTATTAAAACGTACCTCTCTTCTTTGCACTTCATTTAATTGAACCGTTTTTTCTTCATTCTCAATAATATGTTCTGACAACCGTACAAGTTTATACACAATTTCCAGTACAAATTAGAAAGCAGAATGTAGGACAGAGTATTTCAGCCTTGAGCATAGTTGAACATCGGTTCATTATTTTATAATTATGCCTCCATAACCTTGAAATTGTGGGTTATAAAGGGACTCTTTATTCTTAGAAACTTAATATCATTTAACAGTAAATACATGTTATTGACAGCTGACTAAAATCAAGAAAAGGGGTTTATGATTTCAAAGACATACAATTTTTTCAAGGATTTAATGTATTTTCTTTCATGGTTTCCAGCTTTGTAAGAGAGACAAAGATGAGCCAATGAAAGGCACAGATCAATGGGTGACTTCCAGGGCACACCAATCAAACTGTGAGCTGAGGTTTTATGTGCTGCAATATTTTTTTTCAAGTTGGCAATTGACATTCACCTGCAGTTACTCATTTCCCCTGATCTAAATAGATTTCATTATGGTTTAAAAACACCTCGCAGCTGTGTATGTATCCAACCAACTCGGAGCTCTGCAGTAAATATTGAAACAATATTTAGTTTGTGCCTTTTTCTTTACTTATACAGCTAGGGAGCAGCACTTTAGACAGGGAGGCGTACTCAGAACAGCCAAGGATGACATTTTACAAACACATGGCATGGTCAAATACTGCCAAACACACACAAACAGCCCCTATCTATTTAGCCAGTGTGTCTGCAGGGTAAGCGCAGCCTGTCACAGCTGAAATGAATACCTGACAGAGCAAAAGAGCAAGTGCACTGGCTGAGCCATCAGCTCTCTTTGTGTCTGTGTGTGTGTATGCTTTGCTTAGCGGTGACATAAACATCACTGAAGGTGCTGCGGTGGTAACAGGATGAATCAACAGAAAAACGAAATAAGAGCCAGGGTTTAGCACATCTATACTCATTCTCATCACTTGTCTGGTTAGCACGTGTGGTTGGCTAGGGGTGTGATGTGAGGAGCAAATGCCTGCCTCTCAGGATGTGACACTCATGAGACAAGAATACAGTCACATTCATATTGAGTTTCTGGGGGGCTGTATGTTTGTTAAAATGTCACATTTTTGATACACTATATGAGAGGCATCCAGTCTTATATTAAATTGCTGAGTTGAGCCTCCCAAGCTTCTCTCTCCTTCCAGCAAGGTATTCACATAGACTGAACTACATAATGGGGTTCTGCTTCTGCATCAGTTCTTTGTTCTTTAGTTTTAAATAAGGGTAATGTGTCTATGTCTCTACTGCCCTCTCTGTCTCTGGCCACACTTTTTCTTCAGTGATTATCACTTGAATTTTAACATCCGACATCTGATAATGAAAACAACACAAGACAACACAACGTTGCTACTGACAATTTAATTTGTGAACAAACCAAGAAAAAATATATGAAGCATTTCAAATGAAATGCCTTTTTTGTTTCTAAAGTAAAAGACATTTATAATCACAATGATAATGAGTATAATTCAAATCATGAATACCTATAAAACATCTTGACTTCTCTTGTCATGCTGGGCGTATCTTCCAATGGGAAATGGAATCACAACATTGCATCACAATCCACTGGTGGGTCGGGGAGGGGGAGAGGTGCCTCAAAGAGGAATAGTGAAGCAGGAGTCATAGCCTGCATTCCATTAAAAGGGCTAGCCTGGCCTGAAGTAAGTCAGTCAGTTCCACTTCAAGAACATTTCTGTATCTTTTCTTTTTCCCATGTATGTTGTAAGATTTGATGATGATTTTTTCCGTTGGAATTGCAGTTTAAATTCAACAGTAAAGCCATACCAAAAAAACATACCAGTAATATCTTCAAGGGATATCTGGCACAGGCTAGCCCCAGAGCACTCTGTAGAAAAAATCCTATTAACATCACTGTGAATCAGGAAATTGGGGGATACGCACTCATATTGACAATTTCAACCAGTCATATTTTATTTTCATTGTGGCTGATAACAGGGCACTGTAAGTGCCAAACCCCATTTTCTAACTCGGAGGATGTCACTGACTCTTCCGTGTCACTTCCTCCAAAAGGGAGAGGGGTCGTTCCGCAAAACACCTAAACTGATACCAAAACATATCCAGGTTTACAGCAGGCAAACAGGTCCAAATGGATCATAATAGTCTTACAGATTGACAAAAATCTTTACAAAATATGACCTGACATGGTCAATTAATGTACAGAGAGATAATAAAAAGAAGGATTTTGTCTTTTTTCTGTACAAATGACAAACATCACAGAACAACAACATCAATATTTTTTTCAATAGGAGATTTTTCAGACTGAGGGGGAATGATGTGGTGATCGACGAGGCAAATCACCTTACAGAATGTGATGGAGAACAGAGTAAGTCAGCTGACTGGAAGTGTGCAGGTTTAACACCATCAGGATAGGCTACAGCACTCGCTCATACAAAATGTACAAAACACCTTCCTCTAACTACAAACAGCACACCTTGGAGGGAAAAAAATGCCTCATGCTCCAAATGGTTCAAAATATCTGGAAAAACAATATGTGCTTAAGTTTGCCTTGGGATATTTTGCCACTGATGCAATCTGTGTGCCTTGGCAGGTTGAATTGAGCATAGCCCAACTAAATGAGAACCACCTGAAACATGGTGTATTTTGTCCCCCAGGTGAATTAAACAGATATATCAGGAGTGTTTTTTGTTAAGCATTCGGAGCCACGTGGCATGCGTCCTTGTCATTGTGTCTGGAAGTGCTGTGGAGACGCAAACGTGACCCGGTGCTGCCCCCTTAGTCATGTGACCTCCGTCATCGATGCCGAGTGGTTCTGAAAAATTTATGTGAGAGGAGGGAAGGAGAAAGTAGTATAAGAATTGAGAGAGGTAAGACAGAAAATAAAAATGAAAGGAAACATGAGAGTGACAGGGAGTGGGAATTAAAAGGTAGAAGCAATAATTGTCAGACAGTATCAGGGGTGCTCTGTGTGAGGTTCTGTGTGCTTTTCTGTGTGTTTGGGGGGGGGGTGTAGTGCAAAATGCCTGTATATTCTTCTCAACATGTGTCATTGCTTTGTGTTAAGGACAGAAAGGCAGACAGAAAAAGATAGCAAGAAAGACAGCAAGAAAGAAAGAAAGAAAACATGATGACTTAAACTTAAAAGCCGTCTTTACTTGATTAACGTTGGATCCTTTCACTATGGGAATGCCAGCAACATAGGAACCTACTATTTGAACAACAGTAACAGCAAATTACAGGACAAATCAAATTACGATGGACTGAAGTCAGAGTATCTAAAGGGGGGGTGATTTTAAGCTCACAGTCTTGAGGGAGCTCTGACAATTAATGGAGGAAGATAATGTGCATCATAGAGATTAAGTTTTTGGGATGCCAGGTTAAGTGTTTTTATGTACCTGTGCGCTGAGTGTCTCAAGAGGGCTCTCTACACGGGGAAAAGTCATCAGAGGCAGACCACGATAGTCTTCAGTTTTCTGCTTAACTGCTGTACTATGGACGCCTTTGAAGTTGTTCACAACACATATACCCTGTAAAGTATGAAGAGAGTAAAACGTTAATACTGAGACAAGTTGAAAACAACACATGCTGACGTAAAACTAAAAACATTGGGGTTCATCAGGATGGGAAGGAAAGTTTCAGGTGTCGCATGAGGTTGTGATTGCAATCAGGCCAAGTTACATAACTAATATATTCGAAACTTTTTAATGCATTAGTTTTACACATTACATTAAAGTTGGTGAATCCATAACCTTTTTTTTCATCTGACCTTAGCCAAAACACTTCTTTCATTTGACAAATCATCTTAAAGGATACTGAGGCTACTGCCATGCTAGCAGCTTTGTGTGGTTTTACATTACACTAACAATGTCAATTCTATCATACTAATTAAAGTATTTCGTTTCCCTTGTTCCTTGATAACTTTGACTTTTTTAGGATGCTAACATTTGCTTAGGATGCTAACATTTACCTAGGATGCTAACATTTGCTTATGATGCTAAAATTTGCTTAGGATGCTAACATTTACTTAGGATGCTAACATTTGCTTAGGATGCTAACATTTACCTAGGATGCTAACATTTACCTAGGATGCTAACATTTGCTTAGGATGCTAACATTTGCTCAGGATGCTAACATTTACCTAGGATGCTAACATTCGCTTAGGATGCTAACATTTGCTCAGGATGCTAACATTTACCTAGGATGCTAACATTTGCGTAGGATGCTAACATTTGCTATAGAACTTGTGGCTCAGGAGTAAAAGCAAACAGTCTGCTGTTTGATCCCTGGCTTCTCCAGTCTGCATTTCAAATGCCCTTGAGAGAAGATACTGAACTTCAAAATGTGCCTGAATGTGTTAGCTCCTGGGGAGTAGACACCTTGCATAAAAATGTTTATGCACGTGTGAATTGGTGAATATAACATGTAGTGTAAAGCGGTTTGAGTTGTTTTTGCAGGTTTTGTATTTTAAACTTAAGAATAAGGGGAATTAAAACTTTGATTTAAAGATGACACTGGTTCCAAAGTTAAGAGATAACCGAAGATAACACATGGTGTCTATGTATCCAGACTCTCAAGATTGATTTTAACTTCCTGTCATAAGACAAAGTAGAGTTATTTAATAGTTACCTACAGATACTATTCAATGTAGCATGAGCATCATTCCATTGTTAGAAGAATGTTACCACTGTCTACATTAAAATGAGATTTCTTTTTAAACCAGAGTACTTGCCAACCCTACTGTCACTGAGATATTAGGTTCCAGCTAGAGGGAATTAAGGGCACCCATGAGTTTTTTGGAGAGATGTAGCCATATATTTGCTCCAGAACAGTTATCGCTGTAATATAAAGTTTATATGGGTGTAAAGGCTCAATCAAACACTGTGAGTCTACAAAATGCAGCAATCATTTAATGCAATAAAAGGAGACACTCCGGGGTGTTCGTCTTTGTGGCACAAGGCCCAGCAGGCACTGTGAACTAAGGCCTTGATTCTTCATTTATATTTCAGTTAAAATCTTGTAAATTAATTTAACTTAAGAATTCACTTTTTGGTCCATCTGTCAGGTTCTTTTCACAGTAGAGACACCACCAAGGTTGCCCCATTTCTGTACTCTTCCATGGACTAGTTAATCAAAGAAGGCAGCCCGGGGGAGAATCTCGCCCCCAGGCCAACCATGCCCTGAGGCAGTAGCAAAGGAGAAAATGAAGCAGGGCGATTCACTGCTGGAGAATTCTCAAGGTTTCCTTGTTTGTGGCAGTTCATGGGCAGCGCTTCTCGAATGCTCCCAGACCAAGCAAATGAATGAATTACAGCTGCTTGGCCAGTGTCTATGGACAAGACTGATGCACTATGGATTCACAAAAACATATTCTTCTATTCTAAACTTTTGGTTTGTTAAGTTAAGTTATGGGCAAGTCAAAATGTTCAAAGTGCATGTCTTAAGCTCTACTTCACAGTGACAGTCCTATCTGTATGTTTTCACACGACTCTTTTCATCTACCCTTGCATGAAACCTTTCCGAACAATCTCTAAAGCTACACCCTTCTGCTTTTTTCAAACTCAGTATGGTTTCAGCTTCCTTATTTCACTAGACTGAAGCATATCCCTAAAGACAATGAAAGAAAGCTCTCTTGTGTTCCATGCTAAAACAACTCGACCAAGTTGCCTTCTATTGTCTCAGGTGAGCAAAGTGAATTAGGATTGTTGCCATGGAAATGCTAAAAAATTCCTTTCAATTTCAACTTTCAAAAAAAAGTTGTATATTATTTTGCTGTAGGATACAATTTAGTAAAATGAAAATAAAATCAGGTCCAGATTGAACTCAATGTTTATTATGTTTTCACAGCTGCATTAAAAGTGGACAGAATTTGAGCTCTTGTACTGTGAGTCAGACATTTCTTTTGTGCAGCAATTCTACAAATGTTGAAAGCCTTGAATTAGAGGTTTAAATTAAAAGCCATTTTATTTCAAGGCACTTTGCTTCAATAAGACTTGCTAGACGGTCAGCATGTGCCTCTATTTTGTCTTGGATCAAGTGGACACGTCTGTCTCTTGAACATCATCCTGCAGCTTCTCGACCAAGTGCTTAACACTGATCCCTCAGTCTGCTGGCAGAGGACAAACCTCTTCTAAGGCAGTTCCTGTTTGATGAGCCCGTACAGATCATCTCTCTGTGAGCATTGATAGCACAGGGATTTGAGCTATACTTGCTTTCTACTCTCTTTGTACCAATTAATTTCTCTCATGATAGCAGTCCATCAAATTGCCTCAGTTTGCAGATGACAAGACCTTGATGAGCTTCATCAGGACCATTAGACAGATGTGCAGTTGTCCTCAGCTCATGCTTTGCTGATAATAAGGTGGAAATGAGCAGGTTCAAAGATGCTGAGGTGATGATTGACTTTCTTGTGTTCATCCTTCCCTGGAGATCACTGACTCATTGTATGTCAATTTTTATAGGTCAATCACTGAAAGCTTATATCCTGCATTAAAGAGCAGGGTGCTGTGACTGTCCCTCATGTTCAAGGACAATCTTCTTCATGTAGATAAAACTGCACCCAACATCCTTCGAACTTCCACCCAAGTCCATAATGCAATGGTAAAGACAAAGGCAGGTATGATTGCAACTTCTCACTCAGGAAACTCTGTAACCATCTACACTTACACTTTGCACTATATAAAATTCTATAATTGCATAGTGTGCCCATGTAATGCTCACCGCACAGTATCTGGACCCGTCCTCTTTTGTTAACATAAAAAGCTACCAAAGTCAGCCACCAGCAGCCAATCAACAAACCCTGAAACCTTCTTCCTACAGTCGTCCCTCCATGTCTCCTCCTCTCTCTCATTTATTTTTCACCCCTTCCTGCTTTGACGCTCAGGGCCCAGAGGCTATTTCATGTAATGATGCCTCTGAGACAGGTAACTGCTTCCCGAATGATTTGTGAGGTATCTCCTCAACTACCTTTCTATTCAATGGGCTTTTCCCTTCAACCCCCCCCCCCACCCCCCCCCACCACCACCACCTACTGTAATTATCATCCTGCCTTAAACACACACACAAAATCTGATGTTGAAAGCCATTTCAGTTTTCAGTCAAAGCCAGACTGACAGAAAAGGAGGCTTGTTATATTAGATTAATATTGAATTAAATTAAAGACTGCAGGACGTCCTGTCTGCACAATGTGTATCTTGTTAGGACATTTGCTTTGGTAAGACACCTAACAAGACTCCTTAAGATAACAAGAATCCTCCCTCCTCCGCAGGACTCACTTTTGGTCCCTCAGCCTTTCACTGCCCTTCCTCAATGAGCTCTTAAAAGAGACAGAGTCAGTGGAAATCCAGGTGCCACCTCAGTATTTTCTCTACTTTATACTGTTCTCCTTGTCCCTCTGATCAACCAGTGCATCCTTCCCTTTTCCCCTCGATCTAACTCACCCATCTGTGAACCTCCTTCAAGCTAAGTGTAATACATGCTTCTTCCTGTTTCACTTCCCTGCATCACCTCCTCATGAACTAGTCTTTTTACACCACATTAATGTTAAAGAACTCATTACACATGAGTAAAGTGAGTAAACTAACATGAATGTTTTCCATACACTACATGGACCTGAAAAGACAACAATTATTGGAGTCAACAGATATGCTGTGCATTAGAATATAGGACATCAATTTGCATTAAGACTGCCATTGAAACCATGTTACAGGCTTTGGTATGGTCTGCAGTCTAAATTAATCATTTAATTACTGGTTTGGGTCGGTGCCAAAATGAAGCTGTAAGTTATTATTATAAATCGAAAATAAGTCATGCCCGGAATCCAACCTAGAATAATGATCTCTTTTTCTCTTCTCCTCTAATCCGTACTCCACTCCAACTTTTAAGTCTTCAATCATTCTCACCAGAAACAGAGCAATGGCTGATCCCAGTATAAACCCGGCCACTACGTCTGAGCAGTGGTTTCGGTACTCTGACACTCGGTTGAGGCCTGTGAGGAAGGCCGTGCAGAGCGTGCCAAGACAGAGCACAGGCTTGGCCAGGCGGCTGGACTTGGTCTTGATGGTGCTGGTGATGTACATCTGGAAAGGAGAAGAGGGCAGATTAGATCACACCAAAACCATGATAAATATTATGTGTCAAAGGTTTAACTATAGCCCTGAACAGAAGCAACATCATGCAGAGACACAGGATGTGTTCCCACTGAAAAGGAGTTAAATATTGTACAATTTTGGATACCAAAACTGTTAAGGAAAGATGTCAGACGCTTACATCACACAAGTGAAATACATTTCAACAAAAGGAGTTTTTGACAGAGATAAAAGAATAAAAGAACAAACTAATAAGTGAACCTCGTACTATGAGTGAAAGCTGTGAGAGGACTGTCTGGATTTAAAAACAAATACTCAGTCTTCCAACATATGTTGTCACTTGTTCATCTTTTATCTCCTCCAATGCCAACTGAGAGAAAGTATGTATCAAATAATGTTCTCATCAACAGCCTGTCCTTGTACTCCTCTCGCTCCTGCAGATAAAATCTATACATCTTTACTCTCTTTTCACTCTCTGGCAGCTGAGCTCCTCTGTCACTCTGATATTATACAGAAGCTCTTCAAGCAGCCATCAAAAAGCCATTCTTCACATGTTCGTCCAACCAATTTCTAAAAAATCCGGAACCCGCATTTATGATTGTATCAAACATTACTTGACATGCTTTCAAAAAATATGTCTCTCCTTGCCAGTCACTGAACCAGACGTGCTGTCTAGCACTTTTTTTTTTTTTTTTAACAACAAATACTCTCTCATTTAAAGCGTTTTCTGTTGCATAAAGACATATTTATTACAGAGATGTTAATTAATTTAATTCAGTCCCAAGTGTGTAACTCTAGTGTCATGAGTACATTGATTATTAATTAACAAACCAAGAAAAGATTGATGAATACAGATACAACTGCAAAAATAAGTGAAAATCCAAAGAAAAAGAAACAAATTCGACTCTCAGATAAAGGAAAGCGACCTTCAGCAAGGAAAATCAAGAGTTGGACGTCACACATGCCACACTGTCTGGATATCTGTGTGTTCCCACAATTACCGTTTATCGCCAGAACAAAACTGAAATCTTTGTGATTATAACTTTAACTTAAATATAAGAAAATTCTGACTCTACATTGCCTGTAGGTTTGAATATGTGCATGAAAGGTTGTCTGTCTCTATGTGTCAGCCCTGAGATAGACAGGTGATTACTATATTTCCCAATCATACACATACCTAGAGTTAGGCTAGACAACTCAGGAATTAGACTGAAATCATTGTGATTTTCTTTAGTCTTCATATATTCTCTCTCTTTTAGTTCAGCAGTCAAAACAGTCAAAGTCTCTCACCTAAACCTAATGACTCATGTGTGACCATTATACTTTAACGTTACTTCACACATGCTATTTTCACTTTAACACATGATGGAAAGGGAAGGTACAACATTTTGACCCTAACAAAAGTCCTCAGACATAAAACTTTAAGCACAACACACCAATGCTTAAACTGAGTCCCTCTGATGAGGTGTATACTTTAACATGAACTTTTTATGTTTCAGAGAAAAATACAAGAAAGTTTAGAAAGTATTCAATATATTTTTAAGTCTTTAAAGAGTTGAAATGCCCCCATTAAACTTTATTATGTTGTCTTGTGTCTTGTGCTCATGTACATTCCTCTCACCGTCAGGTAAACAGCAGAATAAACACTCAGCGAAGCGTCCTTTGACGGGAAGGATCGCCGAGCATTCTCCACGACAAGAGAGGGCCCCGTGCAGATGTTGCCGTTGACAATGAACTGGTGATTAAAACGACACTCGGTGCCAGTGTAGTTCGGCTTGCAGACAGACAGGAAGTAGGGCGAGAGACCTCCTGTTACCACCTGGCCCGCGTTCACGAAGATGTCCGTGGCAAACAGACCAAATGCAAAGACACCTGGGGCACACAGATAAACAGATGCACAATAAGAACTCATAGCACCCAATAACACACTTACAGAAAAGACAAATGAACACATAAACAACGTGTTGCAATCACCTTATATCAGGGTTAGATTAGACTGTGACTACCCGCTGTAGAACAAAAGTATTCCATGCTGTTGCAGGAACTTCTTAACTGATCAAACACTAACCATTAAATACTGATGTAATGTCTCAATTTATATTACAGATGCACTTGCATGTGTTCGATCATTTAACCCCTTCATCACAAAATAATAGTAGAAAAGGGTTTTTATTTGTGATTTGTCTGTTTCCTGTATCTGTGTCCATTAGCATTGAGGAAAGAAAACAGCTCGATTTAAATCAAATGATTTTATAAGGAGGGAAAGAACAGTGGACAACAGGCAGGCTTAATATAAACACACTTAAAAAATGCTTTTAATATGAATGATTGCACTGACACTTTCAGCCCACCAACCCTGACCAGCGTCTGCGTCTGCATTCTTTTTGCTGTGAAATATGACTGCTGATTATCTGGCCTGCTTAGCCATGAAATTACTCTGCTTTGTATTCCCATCCAGGGGGGGGCTGCAGAGGCCGGGGGTGTGGGAGGGTTCGAGTGCGTGTGAGGGGTACAGGGACACGATTGTGTGAAGGGCATTGAGGGGAAACAGAGAGGGGGAATTAGGGTGAAAAGAGGAGTTGAGAGAGAGCAAGAGAGCAGGAAAAGGCTCAATGATCCTACAAATTTGAGACTTTTTGGGAGCAGACTGTAATATAAATCATATGAATTGCCTAATGAATTTCTGATGAGTGTTTTATTAGTTGAAGAGGTATTATTTAAAAAAGAACAATGCGGCTCTGATTATGCCAGGAAGGTCCAACAGACGACCTCCTGTACTGGAACGGATAGCAAAGAGTCTGTCAGTTTGCCCAGCTCTACTTAAGCTTTACGGAAAAGTGACTGTAAAAATGTAAATTCAAAGGTTGGAATTTATGTCTCGTATACCATTTCAGCAAAGTGTAAGAAGGTTTTTGAGGTTATAAACCTTAATGTGGTGTAAACAGCCCTATTGTTAGAAAGAAACTATGTTATATAAGCCTATATAGGATCCAACATGTTTGATTAAGATTTGTTTCAGTGGATAATGCAGTTTTAGAGAAGCTGCAGCAAAGGCATCACAGCTGGACTTGATCCCAATTGGCTCCCGTCACTGAAGAATTACTGAAATCCATTCAGTCAGGGGGTTTGCTGTATTTAAACTGAAACGCCTCACTGAGCTAGTTTACCTTAGCTACCTCACCAAAATAGAAGTTTAAATCAAAGCAGATGGCGTCGACAGCCAATCAGGACTCAGCCACGTTGATACGATATGTGTTGCATGACAAAACCAGATTCAGCTAAGTCACACATTTGAAAGTGTAAACCAACAACAATAAACAATGATTGCTCCATGAAACAAAACTTCACTATTTCGTGTGTTCACCTGGAACATCAGGTGTGTGCTACTGGCATCTATTGATGCATCATGTTTTGCACGGAGGATTAAAATCTGTTGATATAAAAAACTTGAAGTAATTGTGGATAACCTCAGAATGACATGTTTGGGTACAAGAAGCTGCTGCTGACTGAGCTCGGTCAGCCTTGTTAACCTAATTTTCTAAATCTCTCGTTCCGTCCATCTCTGTGCATCGGCCCGTCTCTGAAACAACAGAAAGAAATAGCTGATCCTGCCATTTATCATGTTATTTACAGGTGAGGGAGCCAACAGTTCGAGAGCCACCCTCCTTTGCCCTTTGTATGATACATTAGTGCTTGGACAGTAATTTTCACATGACACTAAATCAACAAGCTCTGAATAATTAAGGCTTCTGTTTGAATTTGTGTTTTTTTGCATTGGAGCTCCCCTCACAGGTGACTAACAGCACCCACATTCAACTGTCAGCTTAGACATTATATAGAGCATGCTGCTTTCTGCTTAAAAGGCACTGAACGACTGTGAAAGCAACAAAAACAATCCCCGTAGTGCAGATGCATGCTTTGTCGAGTTCTAAACAGTACTACTGTTCAGTAGTAAATAGAAGAGCAGAAGATGCATATCCAGAGAATCCAAGACTGAACTAAACACAGTCAAAAGCAGCAAGCCTAATGTCACTGCATTATGAAAGATTATTGAAGCACACACTGATATGCACTTGAATAATGTGATCACTACAAGAAACAAAATAAACTACACAGTGAGTGAGTTTGTATCTTTGTACTGAACCAAATTAAATGATCGAAATCAGCAAAACAATCCTATTGTTGGTCTTTAAGACGTGTGCAGCTGCACTGAAAGGATGCACCTGAGAAACATGAAGAGGTTAGAGGATCCAAGATGCACATCTCGATCTCGTGTTCTGATCACAAAAATCTTGTAACTGTCTCTTTAGTGCCTATAAGATGCTGATTTATTAACGACTTGAGAGTTTCACGTCTGGTTTTACTTAATATGTTGTTGAACAAAATGTTGAGACCAGAATCCCATTTTAAACTGTTTACCAAGTTATTTACTTACTTGTCACCCCGAATGGTCAGTGCTTATTTGTGTTCCGACATGTCAGCTGCTCCCTAGTACAAGCAATATGTTAGAGTTTAGAGCAGTTTTCACAATTAGGTATGAAAACTTTCTCACCTATAAATCGTACGATGCGGCGGATAAGTGGGTTGAGGTAACAACAGTCTCCCGTCACAATCGTCTTCTCTTGGGCCAGGAGAGCTTCCCTCGTTGATTTCATCACATACATGGACACCTCTCCGATGAAAATCTACAGAGAATATGTCAGAGAGTGAAGCAGAGACAGGAACAGATACAGAAAGAGTCAGAGTTGAAAATACAAACAGAAACAGCAAGACAAGTACAAATAAATGAAGTTTGTCAGCATGGCTTTAGAGGGCAGAGGAAAATGTTTGCCCCTGTCTAGCCCGTGTTCATAAGCCACTGTCTCCTAATGCAGCCTTTCTTCAGGTCTATTATATTGTGGACATTACATCAGGTCTAATGGAAAAACTGCTGCTGGAGACACAAAATGAATCTCATTGCTGTCTGCCTTGGGTGATGAAGGCTGCAAAAAAATATGTGAGTGTTTGTGAGTGTAAAAGTGTGTAGACTGCGAGTGCATGTGTGCGTACACGTGTGGTTTGGGCCTTTGATATGTGTGTGTTTTCATAAAAGAGTTTGTTTGGAGCCCAAGGACCGGTAACAAACTTCCTGTGTGTTACTCCATCCATCATGAGTGCCTTTTTATCATAAACATTTTCTTGTGAATGCAACTTTAATCTATTTCTCTCTTTGAGGCTTCGAGCAGCAAAAACAACTCATGTGATTTTTGAAACTCAAAAAGAACAAAGAACAAAGAAGGACTGACAGCAGTCACATGAAACGGGTATGCATGTTTTAAAGCTGGGCACTGGATTCAGCCCTGTCTTCAGCAAAAAGGAGACTGAATTAATATTTTCAAACACTTTTCCCACTGGATGATGGGTGACATAAAGCATGTAAATACCAAATGAAAGAATCATCAAATGTATAATGACAGAAAAATCCATCTTCTGATGCATAATGACCTAGAAACATCTGTCTTCAAAGGCAACACAACAAGAAAAGGCCTTTATCTTCAAAGAGACTATAGCTAAAATGCAAGGCAACTTGTGTCATGTAGTTGTGACAAATCAAAATGCATTTTGAAGTAGCCAAAAGACAGGAGTCACTGTCAGCATAGTGGCTGACTTAACCTGGGGATGTTTAAGGAAAAGTTTTTCATCTAAATGTACACAAAATTATTCATGGGCCTAAACAGATCTTTGATATGGTACATCTGAAATGTAGGTCAGAAATATGTGTCAGTTTTGTAAAGACCGGAGCTCAGTTGTACTTTTACCTCCAATGAGTGTCAGCTATTTACAATCTTTCAAAATAACCTTATCAAAATCCTTTCAGTTCGGTGAAACGGTGCTAATCAGTGAGTCATTGCTAGATACTTCTCCTAAATGATGACTTTAACATTTTCAAGCAGCTAGTAATTGCCTTGAGGTATTTGTCTCACTAGAGTCTGCCTCAGCTCTGAAAAGGTTAGCTTACACTGACTGATCATCTTATTTCAGCTCGTGTAACACCCAACCTCCTTTCTACAAATGTCATGAAAACTGAACTGAATGAAAACATCTTTCTCCAAATATATCATGTTAGAATTGGCATTCATTTGACACTGGTGTCTGAGCAGGAAATGCAAAGATTGAACAACAGACACAAATAGGACATGTAAGTCTTTCACAGGGCGCCACATTCCTAGCAGTAATTTGGTTGGAAAAAATGAATAGAACAGACATCTTGTTCATCTACAGTCTTAATAACTCTGACCTATCCACCAGTGTAACAGATTTATGGGACCCTTGAGTAGTACCCTTGAAGGTCTATAAATTACTGTACCTGGGACATTAAAATAAAAGACAGTAACTTCCTACAGCTTTAAGGAGTACCGTTTTTGCATGTGTATCACCCTGTTCACAATTCTTCATAGCTTAGACAAATGTCCTTCATAGAAAAAAGATTCACAGTCCAGTTTGTTCCATCATACTGACCAACACACAGACAGATTTTTGATCAGAAAATAATCAGGCATGCTGGCTGAGGCAGGAACAGGCAAGAACTACTCAAATCTTTTTACACAAACTATCCATCATAGGTCAAGCTGAGTGTAATTTTTTTTTGAAATTTAATATATAATTCAAATGGCTAAAACAGGACCAAAACAATAAAAAATGCCCTCTGGTAAAAATATCTTTTACTCCTTTCCAGCCTCTCTGTTCTTTCTCTGCCTATTTTTTTAAATAACTATTTAATTATCAAATGTCAATAAATGGTAACAAATGAGTTTTCAGAGAGGTGACATCATCCCATTTCCTTCCTTTGACCAAACAACAGTCCAAAGATATTCAGCTTAGAATGATAAAAACCAAAACCAGACACAACCTCTGAAGCTAAATACGATAACGTTACAACCATCAACCTTTAGCATAATGGGGGCGGCTGTGGCTCAGTGGTAGAGTCGGTCGTCTTTCAATCGGAAGGTCGGAGGTCCGATCCCCAGCTCCCTCAGGCTACATGTCGAAGTGTCCTTGGGCAAGACACTGAACCCCAAATTGCTCCCGGTGGCATAGTCAGCCATAGCCAGTATGAATGTGATAACTGATTGACAGTTGGGCACTTTACGTAACAGCCTCTGCCATCAGTGTATGAATGTGTGTGTGAATTAGTGAATGTGATATGTAGTGTAAAAGCAGCTTTGAGTGGTCGCAAAGCTATATAAGTCCAGTCCATTTAATGGCTATAGAGCCAAAGACTAAAATGAAACTCTTCTTGATGGACCATAGTCTGTATAAAAAGATGGACAACATGAAAGCTCTAAAAGTGAAGCCAAAACATTTCGAGTGACCCCTGCTGACTGGCTGCAGTATGGGTCATAAAGCCCACATTCTCCATGTCCCCTCTGATTCAAACTATAAAATCAAAATACACACCAAATGAATTTTTCTCAAACATCCTTTCTGTTGTTATAGTTGGTTCTTATCATGCTGATTTATGTCCAAGTCTTAATTTTTCTGACAAGTTTATTTTTAATTAGCTATTTGATGCTGTCAAAACCATGATTGACAGCTCTGTTGACAAATACGGCTCCTGCAGCCGATCTGTTCTGGATTAGTAGAGTAGAGGACAAACGGCGAGAGGAGACGTAACTAAAACAATCACAACAGTCATTGAAGTTCCCATATCTGTGAGTGTCTGCTTCAGACCAACACAAAGAAGCTGTTCTGCTGTTAAAGACGCAGGCGTGCGGGATCCTTGCTGTTTTTTTCAGTAAGTTAAGTGTATGTTTTCGTTAGCGGAAGTGGCTATGGTGGCGTCACCCTCCGATCTCTACTGCGCAGACTCTGGCTCCATATGACATCACCATCGCAAGATGGCAGCACCTATCACAGGCTATTTTGGCATCAGTTCCATACAATGAGAGCAGAGGGAGACGCGTCGTCCATCTATATATACAGTCATTGAGCTGGACTAATCATTATAATTTTAGTAGTCAATCAAATTAGTATGTAAAAGGTGTCACTGGCACTGACAAACCCACAGAGAATTCTCACCCTATTCTGCAGTCACTGTCTGCTCTATCTAGCTATTTAGCATCTTTCATTGCTATTTAGCATGTCATTGTTTTGACCAAGAACCCTGTTTGTTAACTCTCACAGGTCTCCTCAGGCCAATGTTTCATCTAAGAAGCTCTGATAGACCCATCCTTCCCTTCCCACACAGAACCAAACAAGTAACTGACAAAGTAAACGACTATCTGGTGAATATAGTGGAGCATTTAACAGCTAAAGAGGCAGTTATCTCCCTCAGGAGCCGTTGAAGACTAAAAGGCAGCTGAAAATATGATGCTAAATATTGGAATTACCCTCATTGGAAGGCCCGACACAGCACTCTGATTGAATAATATGTAAAGCTGTTATGTCTGGAGCTTGTTATGCTGTCCCAAAGTGGAAAAAATAAATCAATTAATGACCCTTTAATGTTTTCCTAATGAGCCGATCATTTTTAGTATCGCTACCCAGACGCACATAAAAGGAAGTGGATTAAGCCATCAAGGACCTTAATTGGTATAGAACAAATGCATTGGAGTTTTACCATTTACTTTAAAACAGGCCTTCTCTGACAATGTCTCCACGCCTTGAGAGGAAGTTTATCTTCGGGAACTTCTACTGTCAGTCATGGTGGTTACCACTAATACAGTTTCTGCTGGATCCACACTTGACACCTACTGCAACTCACTTTATTGTCTTGGCTCTGAGGTTAAAGGATTTATGTTCTCATGCCTGTCTATTGCAGAACAAGTTTACAGACCGTTGCTTGAATACGACCCTTCTAACCTCCACAGCCTCCCATTGGTCCAGCCATGTGGAACATTCTGCATAAATTACTGCCTCTCTGCTAATTGGCCGACAAACCAGCTATGTCATCATTAATTCTTATTGGCCGCTTCTCTGGTTTATGATGCATGTTGAGAAGGAGCATTATACAGTGTCAAGACTTAAGCACTGACACAGCACTCTCAAAGGGCACAATTATAAAGTTTGGAATAGCATACAGATGGGTAGAGAGGGTGTCAAAAACAAAGGCTGCGTTTTGGCCAATAAGAGAGAGGAAAGAGATGGAAATAAAGGAAATGACCAGCATTGCTGAACCAAACTGTAAACAGCTGACACAGCCCTCTTTGAGGCAGGATGTGAGATCAGGGACAAGTGGGGTTTAAAGTATTAACAGATTTTATTAGGTGATTAACACTGTGTCCTGCTGATGCATCTGCCCAAAATGAGCGACAGAAAGGGAAATGCAAACTACAGAACCCTTTAAATTTGTGAAATAAAAGTGAAAATATTTAAATTTAACCGACGCCTAACATGCCAATTACCGCACTCAATGTTTAGAGCCTGAAAGGAAAGAACAGAACGTCCCAGATAATAAACACAAAAAGGAGAGACACAAAGAGGCAGCAGAAGAGCAATATCTCATTACAAATAAATGGGTGGCGTGTGTCCAGGAAGCAGACGTCTTTTACGATCACATCCCTGATTAAGTGCCTCTTGAAATTGTAAGAGAAAACAAAGATGTCTGTTTGAAAAAGAACCAAGGAAGTAAAATTGGACACATTCTGTCACTGCTAAAAGCCTTTCTATAGCACTCAGTTTATAGAGTTTCGACCTCACTTAGTGTGAAATCTGGGATTGAAATTAAAGCTGACTTAACTTGACTAAATGTTGGATTTGGTTGTTAAGCAATAGAATATGACTTGTGGTACCAGCATGCAAACTGAGTTTTAAACTCTAAAAATCCTAATGATATTAAGATATTGAGACACTTGTGTAGTTGTGTAGTCGATAATGAATATGTATGCATTAACAAGAAAATTTCTCCTACATACACAGGAAGTTTACATACAGCACACATTTAGATATTATTATATTAATGCCCAGAAAAGGTACAGTAATTGTGAGATATATATTCTTGTTTGGACTGATTGAATTGAATAAAAACAATAACATATACTGATGATAATGAAAACAAACACGGTGCAATCTAATAATTTTGTTTAATGGTAACAATGTTTCTAAGCTTTACAATACAGTATTTATTAACTATCTTATTACCATATTCTCTTTTAACACCTTACTGCTCAGATGGTGTTCATTCAAGTCAAAGCTAAAGCTGATGTGGAATTGTTGTTTAAAAATCATCCTTTATAACCAACACTGATGTGATGCACAACTGCAGTGTGTAACATATATGCACTGCATGATGAAAACATGATAAAACAAAATGAGGCCTGTGTGTGACAATGAAATATCAGCTGCTAAAAAATGACCCAGGCTGTTTCTGGAATTCACTCCATTTTTCATTTACATGTGGTCCACTTGAAATGTGACATAATAAATACTAACATTAATTACACACATGCAAACACTCTTTAGAAGGTGTTCATAAAATATCTGACATGGGTTTAATAATGTCAGTGGCCCAGAGACATATGGGGACTGGTCCTCTTAGCTGGGTTTTAAACCAGCATGGGGGGAAGCTGACACCTAGTGGCAGTATCTTGCTACACCAGTGTAAAAACTTGACATCTGTAGCTCAGTGGTAGAGTCGGTCATCTTTCAATCGGAAGGCCGGAGGTTCGATCCCCAGCTCCCTCAGGCTACATGTCGAAGTGTCCTTGGGCAAGACACTGAACTTCAAATTGGTATGAATGTGATGACTGATTGACAGTTGGGCATGTATGTAGCAGCCTCTGTGTGTGAATGGGTGAATGTAACATGTAGTGTAAAAGCAGCTTTGAGTGGTCGCAAAGACTAGAAAACCGCTAAGTGCAGTCCATTTACCATTACCTAAGTACAGTCCATTTACCATTTACCATTTACATCAAATATGGATGGGTAGCTCTTGTCCCATATTAATCTAAAAGTCTGATCTTCTTTGGTCATAGAGTGTTCAGAAAATGATTTGTAATAGAAATCTTTACACAAAAGATATTATGAAATGTCAAGCAGGAAACACAGGCTTAAAGGGATAGTTAGGTTTGTTTGAAGTGGGGTTGTATGAGGTCTTTATCAATAGTAAGTGTACTACGTACAGTAGATCACAGTCAGCAAGGCCCCTGTTGGGAGAAGCTGGCTGGAGTTCCTATATGAAAGCTAAACGAAGCACCGCAGGGTCAGGAGTACCAGGCACTTGCTCACTTAAAAGAGTCCTACATATAAACAAGCATTTCAGTTTAAGTGTACACTGTATTTTAGTTTTTTGTCACCACTTCACATTGACGTCAGACTGTCCTTTCCCTCGGCACTTTGTCCTACTGTGCACAACGGCCCTGTATATTTACGCATGCAGCACAAGGTATCGGATCAGCTGTTGGGGTCATTGGTTGTAAAAGAGACAACAAATGAAAGAAAATACAATATTTTGGAAACGATGCATTACCGTTCATGGTGGGGACTAGAGGACATTGTTTTCCGTGTATAATATTGATGAGGACTGAAGGTTGAAGGGATGAAGGTTTAATACTTTCTCATACACTAAATTTTGCCCAGCGTGACTACCTCCTTCATTTCCTTCCTACATTGCATCTTAATAGAAGGTATTCCTCCATCTGCAGACTCTAAAATCAATCGTATTTAGTAAATACATTGTCTGGTTGGGGTATACATGAATCTGGGGAAGAACTGAAAGTTGACAAGTCGGTGGCAGTGGCGTCTCCCTACAACATCCGTGCATTTGAATGCAAGCTTTCCTAAGAAACGAGTAATTTAAATATCATTATCAATCTATTATTATTACAGTAATTTTGGGGTCTGAGTGACAGTTAGATGCTATTTTGTTGTGTATCCCCAAACAATAAATGAAATTACCTGGTTTTATTACACCGCTGTGTTAAATATTTGATTCAGATTGGTTAATTATGGCACTCCGAGGTCTGTTATTTCTCGATAATAGACCGTTGTTATGAAGAACAGATCGTGGCTGTGGCTCAGTGATAGAGTCGTTAGTCTTTCAATCGGAAGGTCGGAGGTTCAATCCCCAGCTCCCTCAGTCTACATGTTGAAGTGTACTTGGGTATGAATGTGATAACTGACTGACAGTTGGGCACTTTAGGTAGCCCCCACACATCCGTGTATGAATGTGTGTGTGAGTGGGTGAAAGTGACATTAAGTGTAGAAGCAGCTTTGAGTGATCAAAAAGACTAGAAAAGCGCTATAGTTACAGTTAATTTACCGTTGCTAGGGATGCAGTTCTAATCACATAATCCGGAGGACTAACTGTAATCATATCACTTCGCAGAAAGAAGTCCGGTAAATTTGACATCGGCTTGTTTACATTGGGAAAAAAGGAAAAGAGAAACAGTGGAGAGAAAGCCATAATGGTTAAAAATAAAGGCTCGACAGAGAGATCTATAAAACTGAAGACGGCACATGAAGTACCCATTAAACGTAACACAGTATGGGATATAGTATAGGATAAAGATGGTAAACAGACAGACAGTGACGAGACAGAAAACCTCAGTCAGGCTTCCTGCAGTCTGGTTCACTGTGTCTTCACCATCAGTGTTTCCACTAAATGTGAGTAATATTAGCTTGGTTAGCTCATTTTTAGAAGCTTCTAAAGTTACTGTGAGTGTAACAGACTATATTTAAACGGATAATGGAAATATAATCATTCTTAAATTAATAAAATAATTTCCCAATCAATAAACTGTGTCAAATAATTGATTTTGTATGTAAAAAGCCATGTAATAAGCGGGATAATGTACACTGAGCAGGTTGTTTTTGCTGAATGGAATCCTGACAGGGTGAGCAGGACCCCTTTAGGATCTTGTCTCACTCACCCTCATTCTCCCCTCTGACCGAGGATGAAGTCCATGTTTTTGCTCTCGGCCCACTACCACTCCGCTGGACCCATCAAATCTCCTACAGACCATTTCCCCTACACTTAACCCTGCAGTCACGCACATTATCAACTCTTCCTTATCAACGGGTGTGTTCCCCACTGCATTCAAGCAAGCTCAGGTCACCCTACTGCCCAAAAAACCCACCCTCAACCCAAACCAGGTTGAAAGCTACAGATCAGTTTCACTTCTACCCATGCTGTCAAAAATACTTTAGCGCACAATGTTTAATCAAGTCTCTGACTTCCTATCCAAGAACAATCTGTTGGACCCAAATCCGCTTGGCTTTAAGCAGGGCCACGCTCCTGAAACTGCACTACTGTCAGTAACATTGTCACTGTGTCTGGTGAAAGCTGCCTTTGACACAGTGAACCACCAAATTCTCCAGTCGACTCTCTCTGAGCTTTTTCCTTAGTTCATGTCTTACCTCTCAGGGAGATCTATTAGAGTATCTTGGAATGGAGAAGTGTCCCAACCCCACATCTTATCCACAGGGGTGCCTCAAGGGTCAGTGCTCGGTCCCCTTCTCTTTTCAATACCACCTCACTTGGTGCAATCATTCGCTCCCATGGTTTCTCATACCATTGCTATGCGGATGATACCCTGCTCTCCCTGTCATTCCCACCAGATGACACTGCAGTCTTGACTCGGATCTCGTCATGCCTTGCTGATATCTCTAAATGGATTAAAGAATGTCAGCTCAACCTATCCAAGACTGAGCTCCTGTCATCCCAGCCAGTCCTATATGCAACCGCAGATCAATATCCAGCTTGGACCAACTGAACTCCTACCCATTAAGTCTGCCCAGAACCTCCTGTCACTCATGTCAATTTGCCCTGTACAACATCAGGAAGATCAGACCCTACCTTTCAGAGTATGCAACACAACTGCTGGTGCAGGCTCTCGCAATATCACGCAGTGACTACTGCAACTCCCTACTGGCAGGCCTCCCTGCATACACATTCAAACCTCTGCAGATGATCCAGAATGCAGCAGCGGGTCTTCAATCAGCCCACAAATACACACGTCACTCCACTGTCCATATCCCTTCACTGGCTCTCAGTTGCTGCACGCATCAAATTCAAAACCCTGTTACTCACTTACAAAACTGCAACAAAAATCCTGCCTAACTGAACTCCCTCATCCAGGTCTACACTCCCTCCCACCCACTACGCTCCACCAATGAAAGGCACCTCTTGCTCCCATCACAACAGGGTCCTAAGTCGCTAGCTAGACTCTTCTCCTCTGTAGGCCCCAGTGGTGGAACGCATTACCAAACTCCACTCGGTCCACAGAGTCCCTTTCCACCTTTAACTTGAGACCCTGCGTCCTCATACGGGGACATTACATTTTGGCTTCACAGCACCATAATATCTAATACTGCTAAACTTAGACACGTTGGTCTCATCATGGACACTTTGTCCACCACCCTGTGACCCTGTCACAAAAGCAAATTACACTGATCGGTGTACAATCAAGATGGCCGTGATCCCGACCAAAATGTGCTACTCAACTCAACTCAACTCAACTTTATTTAAATAGCACTTTAAAAAAAACCACAGCTGAAAACAAAGTGCTGTACACAAATAGACAAAATAAAACAATTAAAAGCAATAGAACAAATAAAATAAAATAAAACAAGAATAAACACTAAAATAGTTGTTTCATTGTTTTTAAAACAATCAAAAACAATAAAACAATAAATAAAACAAAAACAATAAAACGATAAAACAAGAGCAGAGTCTCATGCGGGGTTGAAAGCCAAGGAGTAAAAAAGGGTTTTAAGACGAGTTTTAAAAATGGACAGTGAGGAGGCTTGTCTGATGTGCAACGGTAGCTCATTCCATAATTTAGGAGCAGCAACAGAAAAAGCTCTGTCCCCTCTGAGCTTCCGTTTTGACCTCGGTACCTCCAGGAGCAGCAGGTCAGCTGACCTAGCAGGAGTGTAGGGCTGGAGGAGCTCAGAGAGGTAAGGTGGGGCGAGACCATTTAAAGACTTAAAAACAAATAGAAGAATCTTAAAATGGACTCTCAAGTGCACAGGCAGCCAGTGGAGGGAGGCCAGGATGGGAGTTATGTGCTCCCTCTTACGTGCTCTAGTTAGCAGGCGAGCGGCTGCATTTCGCACCAGCTGGAGACGTGCGAGGGAGGATTGGCTGACTCCAAAATAAAGTGCATTGCAGTAATCCAGCCGAGATGTTATAAAAGCGTGGATCACTGTCTCAAAGTGCTTTTATGCAAGGAAAGGCTTCACCTTTGCCAGCTGCCTAATCAGAAAAAAGCTGGACTTCACTACAGCACTAATTTGCCGATCCAATTTAAAATCACTGTCCATCTTAAAGCCCAAGTTAGTGACTGTTGGCTTCACATAGCCTGCCAAAGGGCCCAAGTCAACGGGCGGGGGTTCACACTATCACTTCTGTTTTTTCCTCGTTCAAATTTAAAAAGTTCAAGGCCATCCAGGATTTGATGTCTTCAAGACATGATAAAAGTCGTGTGAGGGAGAAAGCATTTTTCTTTTTCAGCGGCACATATATCAGACTGTCGTCCGCATAACAATGAAAAGAGATGCCATGCTTTCTCAGGATGGATCCCAGAGGCAGTAAATACAAAGAGAAAAGCAGGGGCCCTAAAATGGACCCCTGTAGAACCTCATACAACAGTGGAGCAGTGCTGGACTCCAAATTTCCCAGGCTTACACTCATGCTCCTGTCAGCCAGATAAAATTTTAACCACTCTAGAGCAGTACCACGAATACCCACTAGGTGGTGTAACTGAGCCACTAAGGTGTTGTGGTCCACAGTGTCAAAAGCTGCAGTTAGGTCCAACAGACCAAGGATTACGTGGTCACCAGAGTCATTAGCCTGAAGGATGTCATTAAAAACTCTTAATAGAGCTGAATCGGTGCTATGCAGAGTTTTAAAGCCAGATTGAAAGACCTCCAGGACATCATGCTCATCTAGAAACGATTTTAACTGAGCATGAACAACTTTCTCCAAAATTTTTTAAATAAACAGCAGCTTGGAGATGGGTATAAAATACATTCGGTCTCTACAGAAAACTGAACCAGGTACAAAACCTCTTCAGATTTTATGATTGAAACTTGTTTATTTAATGCGTATTAACAGTTGTAGCATGATATGGCAGACAAATTTGACTAATTTTATCAATAGCAACAAGCTACAACACCGTTACACACAAGGTACTCGCATGAGGACTTGGTACTTTTTTAATGTAACACAAAGACAATTTTTAGGTTTTGTACTTATTAGGTCCTCTTAATCCACAAAAGGTAGGAGAAATTACAAATACATACCAAACAAAAGCTCAGGTCTCAGGAGGTGAAAAGGAGGAGAAAAGCATCTGCTAAATGAAATTGTAACAATGTAACCCTGAAGGGTTCCTCCGCCATAACAACCTGCTCACTGTACATCACCCTTACATCTAACGTTCCTCTACTCGCTAGCCTGATAATCAAGAGCTGCATGTGATCTTCACAGACAAGACCAACATAGAAAATATGTGCTTGATGACTGTCTATAAAAACTTATGCCAATGCAACTAGTCTGTGATGATTACATGCAGCTGTTAGTTGATAACTGGTTAGTAGAATAATGTTATACACATCTCTTGATGTTGTTGTAACAAATGTCTTACATGTCAAATCTGAAAAATGTTAAGATGGCCTGATTAAAGTACCTTCATCAGTAACTGGAGGCAGCTGTCTTACATCTTTACTATCTATGCTGCTGTCACTGTCAGCAGGCAGCAGTGGTCACTGAGTGGCCACCGCAATAATGGCGGCTACACTGGACGCCTGAACACACAAATTGATCCAGATTCGTCTATAATGTATTTTGTCGTATTTCCTTCACTTATAGTTTGTGTTTAACAACAGCTGAGTCAAAGGCAACTTTACTTGCTCAAAAGGTTTCACATTTTTAAGGATGTCCCTCAGCAGTACTGAAATAATTATGCATTGATGGTGAAACGACACACATCAGGGAATTCACTTCCCTTTTATGGCCTGACAGAGAATCTCCATGGAAATGCTGCTTAAGAAATCACACATTCCACTCAAATCTTTGTTCATCATATTCAGCCCACATGCAGTGCTCCTACAGCATGACTTTACACTTCACTGACGCATTCACAGCTTAGTGTATTGTAGTGAAAAACTGTATAAAATGCAAAAGAGTGCCGAAAGTCCAGTCTATGAAATCTGTACCAAAAGTTTAAACCGTCCCGTGAAATTACCTCAGGTCAGACAGTTTGCTATGACATTTTATCCCATCTCATATTTAGGCAAAGAAATTGAAATTTGCCAATAACTACAGTCACTTACAGAGAGATAAGATACATGGCTAAATATATATTCTGCATAGGTGGCCTACTTTTGAAATTTAACTTGTAAAACTAAAAATGATGTATGAATAAATGATTTATATATCACAAAGGTAGGCATAGACAAAGATAGATTACATTTTTGTTTCATTTTTGTGACATTTTTAGTGGCTCTTGTTAAATAAAAACAGGGGGAAATAGTAAGCAGTAAACAACTGATTTGTTATTTCAAAGAAAAGCCAGAATCCTGAGTACACAAATTCACACCACATCTGATTATTGTTGTGTGCACTCAAACGGGTGGCAGAATATCTTTAGAAGTCTAGAAGTTTTTTACTTACTATAGCAGTAGGAGCAGCAGCCACCACGCAGTAGAGGATGAGAGGTGGGATGAAGCTGGACTCCTCCGTGCCGGGATACGGCTTCATCAGCTCGGCGTCGTTACAGAAGAAACCTTGAACATGGACGCTGAACAGGTCTGTGCACTCCATGTAGTAGGCCAACAACACCGTGCCGGACATGATGACGAGCTGGAAGAAAAACATAATGGTGCGAGAAAGAGCAAAAGAGTAGAAAAAGTTGAAAAAGAGGTGAAGAAGAAGAGGAAAAGAAGGACTTGTTAGTTGTATATCCAGTGTACTGATAGCATCCTCCGAGGCTGAGTTTTCAGTGGTAAAAAGTCGATGTATTTGAGCGACTTGTTCCTTGGCTGTTCCCTGAACATCACTCCAGTCCTATCTCAGCGGTGACGTGTGTACCAGGTTTTAATACAAAACAACCGTATAAATCCTGTAAAACCTTCTTTCCCTCTCTCTCTCTGTCTCTTCCTCTTTCTCATGCTCACTCGTCATGTACAAGCACCCCACCACCACCATCACTTACCACCTCCTCTCCTCCCTCACCCCCTCATCCTTTTATCCCTCTAACATCGTCTTTTGTCTCTGGCCTCCTTTCGCTCTCTATCCAGAATCAGCTGCAGGCGATTTTGTTTTTTTTATATATATATTTATATATATATATACGGTGTATCCTGAGTCACTGATAAGGAACCAACACTGAAATAGGAAATGTAAGACACGGCAAAGGAAGGCTTTTTATGTGGTTTCTAAAAATTAATCTGCATTTGTGTAATTCAGCCACTAATGTGCCAATACTGCCGGTGTAGCTGGCACTATGCTTGGGTTTTTAAATTAAAGGAAAATGACGAGATTCTAAAAAGCCTGCCAGCTGGAAGAAAAACCCTAGAACGTCATCGGAGCTGGAAGGAATAGGATATCTTAGTCATGCAAAAGCACTGCTGATAAATGTTAATATTACTCACATGAATATTACATTAAAGTAGTAGATTAACAGCTAATCAGCTCCCTGTTGTCACAGTGAAATAAATGTAAAAAATGTGTCCCTGTAGGAGAAAAGAAGAAATCACACAAATATAAAATTCTTAATTGATCTCCCAGTAATAAAGCATCAGATTATTATAAATAGATGAATAGGTTACAAGCATGCGTGTCTGGTTATCCCTTGATATTGGTTGCTGAAGATGACAAACTGCCAAATCTTTCTAAACGTTGTATAAAAGTTTAAGTGGTATTATGAACGGTTCCTGATTCTTGAAACATGCAAGCCATTTGTAATACTTCTCTCCACCACCAGGTGTCATTATGCTACTGCAGAAGGAGTAGTATTGCTCCGAGAGAATAACACAATTCTCAGGTTGTGTTGTATATAATCCAAAAATGAAGTATTTTCTGCAATATAGACATGGACCATGTTAATTATTAAACATTCAGTCAACTACAACAGTGGTAATGACTGTGTTTGTGAAAACACTGCATGCACCGACAGTCAAGCTTGATGTAAAGATCTATAGAAAGTACTACTATTTCGTTGCTCTTATCTGACAACCAACAAAGCATTACAAACAGCACAAATGGGCATTAGGCCGGATGTCACTAATGAAAAATAAATAAAACATTACTTAGCTTTACTTACACATTCACATATCGGTTGTGATACAAAAACTCCAGCTTGCAAATCAAATCAACAAACCAATTTACAACTATGAGTTTACAAAATGGTGAAGTACAATCCAGGCAGGCAAGGTACAATTACTCAAATTCTGGATCCCATAATGAAATTTTGGATGGAAATGGATTATTCCCCAGCTAATATGTTGTTTTTATCTTTGGATACCCAGAAATGTTTATCTTTTTTAATCCCAGTAGTAATTAAACTCTGAGTTGTGTGCTTTTACTTACTAAATTCTACCTACAATGACAAGTGATGATTTTGCATAAAAAGAAATAAAGGGAGAACAACTTTAAGGCTGATTCAACCAGTGCAACAAATCACTGACATTCATAATCATTTCAGTGCAGCACAGAAGCAAATATTGACTCATTCTGAGTGGAGGACAAAGTGTCAGTAATGAAAAGCTTCATGTTAGCATTAGCATCAAATACCGTGCTAATGAGCTTGCTGAATACTAACTAGGTTGACACTTCACAAGCTCCCTGTCCGACTGTTTTTAAGAACGGACCAGGGCTACAGGCAGTTTACCATGTTACTGCAACCAATAGCTGCATGCGATCACTCTGTTTACTATTCCAAATACATAAATTCAACAGCAGCACACAGTAAAGAGCTGTGGCTCATGGCTTTCTCTCAGTCAGACACTACAATAGAAGTAAACATTACCAAAGCTGTTTAACTGAATCTCATAAACAAAACCCTACCCCATCAGATGAGTTGACCATAACTACTGCTGTTTAATACAAAATTTATATATCCACAATATGAAGAGTTCATGAAACAGACTGGACAATATGGCCGGTGGGGTTCAGACAGAGAAGGCAAGAAAGCAACTGTGTTTACAGAGGACGGGAGAGAAATGTTGGCAGATCCAGTCCAGTAACAGATGGCCATGTGGAGATGTACAGGTGTGTGTGTCTGTGTGTTTGTGTGTGTGGCGTGTGCTCGGTTTCTATGCCAACTTTTTGAATAACACTATGCTAGTTAGCAACATTTTTTTTGCTTTATCTCCTCATTACAAAAGGAGGCCTGCTAGGAAAACAAGATCACAAGGAACCATACACTGATACTTGGCTGCATGCCATACCTTTCCATGTCATGGTTTTACTTAGAACTAAAAGGAAACAGCAATATGAGGTCAATCATAAAAGTAGAAATAACATACTCGGTTTCAAATTGTCAAAAAAAGACAAACACCTTTTGCTCTTTTTTTCTTGAAATAGTTTGTCAAAAGACAGGTAGATATGGGATAATATTATGATTTCATGCTGTTCTACAAACAAGTTCCAGCAGGGTAATCTGCTGAAACACTATGCGAATGTCTAATCTGAAAATATGTAAATTCCTTCGCTTGTAGAAATACCATGTAATACCTTTGGATGTCAGATTTACAAGAAAATGCCTGAAAGGGCAGATTAATGAGAAGGGGGACACCAAAGTTCACCTTGTGAAGTTCATTAAAAGTGTAAATTCATTTACTTTAACCTTTTCCTTATTTGCATTTGAATTACAAAAAACTCCTTAAGCTCAGTACCTACAACCCTAATTTGTGTTACAGCCTGGGTTCTGCAAAATTTAAAGGTGTTGCTCCAAATCATTGAGCTGGTTTAGGAGATCAATATGTCTTCAAACACTTTATTCCCTTGTTCATCACAACCACATTTTCTCTTAGATCTCTATGGAGTTCATATTTCCTCTATCACTCACCAAACCACCTTTAGCTTCATCACACTATAAATCACAGAAAGCTCTAAACATCAAGTGAGCTATTAGACATGTTGAGAGTTACCAGGCTGGGGCAAATTACCAAAACAGGCCACAAGCAATTTCAGCCTGTTCAGCCTGATCTTCTCTCCTCTCGTCTGACCCCAACTCTTTGGAAAAACCTTGCTTGCCTCTAAATGTGCCCTGTGCTTACCTTTTAATAAAGATCTTGAGGTGTGCCAACAACACCACTGAAGATAAAAAAATAGCAGTGCAGTGAATTTCTGGAGGCTAGAAGCCATTTCTGTGACTTCTTTCATGAGCTGGCTTTGTGTGACAGTTCTACACCAGCACAAGTGTCCCTTTCGCAGTAAAGCATAACTTGTGGCTCCATTATATTCACTCCCTAGCTTGTGTCATGCTGCATTAGCTGTGTGAAGGCCAGACTGAGGAGACTGGCTGTCGTAAAATGGTAATACAAAGTTACTGCAGCACACCATTATCCTTCTTCCTTGGAGGGCACAATTCTCTTCTTTTACAGAGGACCCTGGCTGGGCATTTTGGTGCAGCCTTCTAACTGTTCAAATGACTGCCTGTTGTTAGAAAGGTCACTCAACACAAAGCTGTTTTCAGTAAAAAAAAAAAAAAAAGCTCTGATGACCCACTGCATGCTACCAAACAAGCTAGTGAGCATAGTGTAGCATTTAGCAGCTAAAGAGGTGGATATTTCTGAGAGGGAGAGAGTGAAAGAGAGAGACTGATAATGGAGCGAGCAGAATGACAGTGTGAGACCCTGCTAACTCCGGTCTCATATTGAGACCAGGCAGTCTATGGAGACTGACGGGGAATCTACACAGGTAATGTGTTTGAAGCGGATTTTTGACATGTGTGCCGCGACCGAATCGCTCCAATGTTAATCAATGCTGCAATCTCCAGCAGCCGCTTATGCTGCGCGGGAGGCGGCAATACGCAAGTCATTTTCTGCTGCTCCGTTCTGTTTGCATCAAGTCTGTTTTTCCCCGCTGCTGCGCGTCAGTGAATCGTAGAAAGCCATTTAATGCTATGCAAATACATGCCCACAGCCAAGGGATCCATGTTAAAGGATGTGATCTCTTCATTTTGGCCAACTTCGATTTCAGTTTCCTGTTGACGTTATTGATCAGCTCAATGAGCAGGCAAGACTAATTTAAAAGAGCAATGAATATGTACATTCCCTCAACAGCTGGGTCAACCAATCCTATTCTCATTTGACTTCTACATCCTACATAAGAAATAGGTCTATAAGTCTTTTACAAAGTTGTCTTCTTCTACAGTTTCCCGCAGACTGCACACTTTTTGGCATCACTGCCACCCTATGGCCAGAAATCGCAACTACCATCGGCTAACTTTGAGACTCATCTTTGCTGCAGTCGCAAAATAGATGCTGCCGTGACGCTTACATGTCGCGAACGTTCCTCTGAGGTTACAGTGTCGGTGTAGATTCCCAGTTACTGTATGATTTTAGTTGTTTTTGAGTTTGTTTTCAGTTTAGATAATGAATTGTCCTTGGTGGAGTAATGATCAAAAAATTTGAGGTTGAGGTTGGGGGTGGGGGGCATCTGCTTTTATGTTCTTTCAGGGGAGGCTCACTGTGCCATACTTTGAAAAACCCTGGTGTAGACAAATCCAAAGCTAAAAGGAGAGTGAACAGTAACTATTTGTTGTACATTTCAGACCTACATTCTCAAGATTAACAGAAAAACTATATTTAAAAGCCAATGTGTCCTTATGTGCAGGCTAACTGTTAAAAATGTTTGCCAACACTGGTAGGATGTTGGACAGAAGGGTTGTACAATACAGCCCTATTGTCTGTCTGTTTTTGTGTATATGTAAACTTTAACACAAAAACTTTTTTTTGGAACTGCAAGATGGAGTCTAGACTACAATACCATTCTACCGACAGAGGACATTAAAGAATGTTATCTTAACTATGTTTTAATGGTACAGTCAACCTTGTAGGTGGTCTGTTGGGTTCTCAGCTTGTTGCACTGCCCAAAAGTTGCCATAAATACTGAACAATGCAGGTTTGAATTGAGACAATGTAACATTTAAAATAAGTAAAGTCAAAAACAAAAAAAAGTGCTTGCTTCTACTAGACTAGCTGGTCTGGTAAGACCTGTAGCTAACATTAGCTAGCAAATCATCAATCTTGGAACCCATCGGCTAAGTCTGACGACAACATGGCCTCTGGGGACAACGATGAACCTGTCGGGCATGTAACCAGTGGTTAGCGATAAGGACTTCCAGCCAAGACTTCCTTTTCCATGCATTGCATTGTTTACAGTCCAGTTAGTTAACTTGATAAGCGACCATGTGTTCAGATCAAATGTGAAGCAAATTTGGCCCCTTCAGGTATGTCAGCAAAATAAACAGCATCATGTCTTGGTGCATTAAATCCCCCAGAGAAGCGCCCTTTCACTGCCGTTTGTGGTGAGTCTCAGTTTCACTGCAAATAGGAAGTTACACAGAGGCTTCATTATGGCTAACTACTGCAATATGAACACGAAAAAGAATCTTCTTGACATTTGACAAAATTTCAACATCATGAGGCAGATTAGTAAAAAGTTAAAATGAAACTTTGTCAGGTCTGTCCTCAAGAAGAAAACAACTTGCTTGTTTGTTGAACGGAGGTCAGATTGATCATTTCTGACACATTCGAGGAATTAGGGAAATCGAAACGCTGAACAGCTTTTGTGACACAGCGTCAGGCGAATTTGTCTCAAGTTGAATTTTTGAAGTATAGAGATTAATTAGAAGGTAAGTCACTGTCAGATGACCATGATGGGAGTCCCATGTCATTGCGGCGCATTATGTTCCGCCTGCTTTTGCTCTCCACAAAGACTGTTTTTCCTGCATATGCCGCAGCCAGCTGATACCTGATTGGTCAATACTACTACGACTACAAGCGTACTACAAACGGAAACTAGAGCACTTCCCGTACCAAAAATGCACGCCCCTGCCTACAGACTCTACATTTTTATCTAGAATCTGTAAACACAGATTATGCCTCTAGCTAACATTAGCAAGCAAATCATAAATTTTTTTTACTTACATTAACATACATTACTGCGTCAGGCTGATGACTAAAACTGTTTTGTATTTGCCTTTCACCTAATGGCTGTGTTTATCAAAGGAAACTATAGTCCAACTTAAACTCAATAATAATAATAATAATTATAATAATAATTTATAGGTTTAATTGTATAGTTTAAGTAACTGAACACGGGATTTGCTTTTCAAGGGGCTATGATATACAGTATTACTTTGTGTAGGACTGGAAACAACAGTCAGTTTCATCATTAGAAAAATCCACACCTAATTACATTTTTACCCATCAGTCCCCTTCCTGAACCCTCCTAATCTCTGCTTTTTTTGCCCCTTCACTCCAAAGTCTTTTTACTGTCAGTCTCAAAACACATCTCCTCCCTCACACCATGAAAACAACCAGAAAAACGTTATATAAGCCAACACCAAGTCCCAGATTTTCATTTCACTGTCATGTTGTGTTAGTAACCTGTAAAAAAAGACTGAAAGATATGGGCATAAGCCTGGCTTGCCCAGATTTAGACCTTAATATTAGACTTCTGTTGTCAAACTCGTCTGTAGGTGACACAGCTGACAGCAACATGTATACAAAAAGCTTGAATATAATGATGGATATGCAGCTGTTTGAATGTGAGTATGAGCCCCAAAGCAAGACATTTTGTCATTCATAATCTTTACCTAAAAGAAATTATAAACCACATATATGTTTTAAATGTATTGAGTAGCTTAACCAAGCTACTGTGTAACAAGGAAGGTTCACCTTCTGATCCAGGCTCCTTAAAGTATTGTACTGCATTCTTTGCCAATGGGGGTTTCAAAAGTTGTCATCCAAATCTGTGGGGTCTTTTGTGCTTTTTTTTTTTTGTACAGATGGGTGCATTCTGCCCCTCATGCAGTGTTTATATCAAGCTGACGCACCAGGCTCAAGTTTGGGTGTAATTCCTTGGGTTTGCAAGGTGTATCTTTCAACTTTTACAAATTTAAGGAAGGATAACAAAAAATATGAAGAGGCATGTCACACAAGTCTATTACAATTATGTTCATCAAAATGTTTTAAGGTGATACATTTCCAAGTGCCTGTTTTTCTAGGGAAAAATCCCAGGCTCTGAAAACAAGTATAAACAATGCATACAATTACATTTTTACAGGTCACAAGGGCAATAGTGGTCGGGAAAAAAAGACTTTACTTCTATTCTATAGAAATTATAGTGACATCCAATTTTTGCATTGCATGAAAATAGCCAGAGTTGTTAAAAGATCTACAACTGCATTTACCTTAGTATTCTGAAGAGACATCAGCAATATCAACACTATCTTTACCTTCATCCCTTCTGTCTCACTCTTTCTATCTGTCAGCACTGCTTAAGGTGGTTTGTGTATTTTGTGTCTTACTCTATGTTTTTATTTTGCTAAAGGTCACCTGTCTCCTCTTGAATCAATAATATCACTAGTCCTAAACATTGTACTGTAGTATAAGCTGATCTTCTGCCTTGGTAAATCTGATATCAACACATGCTGAATGGTGTAACAAATGTAATCACATTTGCAGTAAATCTGACCCTTACTCTAAAATGGTTGTTTTACAGGAGTTCTACAGTTTAAAAGCGGTCCTAATTCTATTCTTACATTATTCAGGCAGAAAGCTGTGTACAGTTTTATGAAGCCCCCTTTGGGACACACGTATTGATACCAGTTTTCCAGTGATAAAAAGGTTAAAGGTGGTCACAAATCATGTTTTAATAAAATCCTGTGGGTCGGGCACGAAAAAAATACACGTTCTTTCTTAAGTATGGGATTGACAGATTAATCCTTAAATGCCTCTGTACCTGTCCTCTCCTCAGCTTTCAGTCAATATCTCCAACAGGTATTGCGCAGCCATCACAGATTGCAGGCATGTTTCCTGTCTGAATCAGGTTTAATTAGGCTGTGTGTTCCAAAACTACATTTCACATGCGATTCCCCAGATAAAAGCCCCATTTCAGAAACCCCCAAATTGAAGTCATATTGCGTCAGCGCAGCCCACAGAGACACAGAGCATCCAAAAGGACCCGTCTCCGTGGGGATGGGTTTTTTGTTTTTGAAATGATGACAGCCAAGAACATCATTACACCACACTGGTAGATTGAATAAGATAATTTAAAAAAAACGGTCTCTAAGGTTTACAGTGGGAATGTATGCAAACAGAAGTCAACCAAGAGAGCATGGTGCAGGTGCTTTTTAAAAATTAGCTTATTTAACACAGCCTGGTTTAAATTATCGTGTATGAAATCTGAAAAGTATGAGTGGTCATAGTTATATTAATGAAAGCCTCAGGCTCTGTGCATTACATAATGTCATCTGAGGGGAGGTACAGGATGTATCAGTTCTCTCCTCAGACTTCACTGCTTACCTGCTTTTAATTAATTCCTGGTTTTTGCAACCTTTCACTTCCTCCACCTTATTCTTCTTTCTTCTTTCTCCCACCTCATCTTTTTCCTTCCTCCCCTGTGTCCCATCTTCCTGTTTACACTATAAGTCTTTCTTCCTACTCTTATTTTTATTCCCATCTCATAGTCCCTTTCCTTTTCACAGTCGCTCCCACAGTGACAGAAAACAGCACAAAAAAAGATCATCCTGATGTTTATAACGGATGAGAGAAAAGCAACAAGTTCCATGACTACATAAACAAATCACCTTAAATAAACATCCTCCCTGTCACACTCCCTCAGGCACTGAAATACACGACCAAGCTGCTCCAATCAGGATACTTTGCTTCGGTCATGTGATCATACTGTTCCTCTGCCTTGCTCTTTTCGTGACAGGCGAGGTGAGTAAGAGAAAAGAGAACCAAAAAAGAAGGAGGGAAAGATTGAGGGGCAATGAGATGGAGAGATACTAAGGTGGATAAAGAAGGTGAGGGGAGATCTCCTGTGACACAGTGAGAAATGGGAAGAGATGAGGGGAGAGACTGAAGGAGGAAGGAGCTCAGCGGAGAAAGGAGGGGCGAGAGAAATGAGGCTGTATGGATGGGACAGAGACATCAAAGAGTGGGAGAAAAGGGAAACAGGGAAATGGATAGGATGCCTTTGAGAGCTGCCTGTGAAGAAGACAGGGACTAACTGAAAACTGGGAAATGAAAATTAAAGACAGCTTACTACTCAATGGGCTTTTACAGTGTCTGTGTTCTGCTGCAACATGGAGATAATGTACATGGTGTGTGATACTTCTTTGGGGAGATAATAGGAGAATGTAAAGTTTGGACTTGATACATATAACAATACAATTTAACCTATTGAAAACCTACAGTCAACTGATGAGTGTTTGTGTGAAGTTCTGAGTTACAATGCTGTCATAGCATTTAAGAATCAGCCGTAACATGATGACCACCTGCCTGATACTGTATATGTCCCCCTATTTGCCACCAAAACATGGACTCCACTCGACCTCTGAAGGTATGCTGAGTTATCTGGCACCAAAACATTAGCAGCAGATCCTTTAAGTCCTGTAAGTGGGGCCTCCATGGATCGGACTTGTTTGTCCAGTAAATCCCACAGACGCTCGATTGGATTAAGATCTGGGGACTTTGGAGGCCAAGTCAACACCTTGAACTTGTCGTGTTCCTCAAACCATTCCTGAACCATTTTTACAGTGTGGCAGGGCACATTATCCTGCTGAAAGAGGCAACAAAAGAAAACGATTCATCAGACCAGGCCACCTATTTATACTGCTCTGTGGTCCAGTTCTGATGCTCACGTGCCCGTTGTAGGCGCTTTCGGTGGTGGACAGCATTATAATTATTATTATTATCATATTCACTTTACCCATCAGTGGTCATAATTTTATGGCTGCTTGTTGTATAAGTAACTGAATTTTATTCTTATTTTTTATTTAACCTTTATTTAACCATTAAGAACAAATTCTTATTAATAATAGCAGGCTAGCAAAAGGCAAAGCCTCAAGGAAATAGTGATAGGGGTTAAAAAGGAAATATCAAAAGTTAGAAGGGCAGCAGCACACATCAAAACATTTACAACATGCAGTACATACATGGCATGCAGTCTAGCACACAAGCATTGGGCAGGTAGCTAGCAGGCAAATAGTGAGAGGCAATACAACAAGACAAAGCGAAGCATACACAAGCAGTATGACAAACAGGCGAGACAAAAAAACATCAGCAAAATGACACAAATATGCAGAGGACAACTGTAAGCAGCAAACACACAGAGATTAGTTGATTGCTGTCTCAGGTGGAAAAATAGCAGCATGTTGCAGTGAGAATGTCCAAAATAGAGGCCTTGAAAGCTGAACTGAAGCTATTGTATTGTAAAGTGGCGGCTTTGGCCCAGTGGTAGAGTCAGTCGTCTTTCAATTGGAAAATTGAAGTTCGGTCCCCAGCTCCCTCAGGCTACATGTCGAAGTGTCCTTGGGCAAGACACTGAACCCCAAATTGCTCCCGGTGGCATAGCCAACTATATTAATGGTCCCATATTATGCAAAATGCACTTTGGAATGGTTTTCTAACAATAATATGCGCCCCCAGCATGTCTAAAAAAAACCCTGAAATGAGAAAAGTCTATCCTCTCCTCTCTTGCTTGCTCCACTTTGCAGAAAATGTGTGCTGAAACAGCCCGATTGCAGCTTTTCCCTACATGACGTCATTAAGGGCAATAACAGCTCCTCCAGGTTGGTGACCCCACCCCAGATAAATGTTTGGTCTGCCCCCTGAAACTTCCTCACGGGCGCTATTTTTTTCCGCTCGCAAAGGCTGCTCAGGTAAAATAAACATGGCGAAGGTACGGGCAAAGCACGGCAGTTGCTCTGTTGTTGGCTGCACAAACGAGCACAGGAGTCTATTTTTACCTCCTTCGTCTGAGGTTATGTTGCTTTACTATATAGGCCTACCGAGCGTGATAGCCTGTTGAATGTGGTTTTAGCATAGCAGCTAACGTAAGTTACTGTTGGTAACATAGTTTCCTTATACTACGTTAAAACCCGTTACCACTCTAACGGGTCATCGCAATTACTAAAACATTTGCCCTACAGCTACGATGATAACTTTATGTTGCCACTCATGTGTCACTTTGTTGGAAAGCTACGATCAAGCTCAAGATTCGATTGATATTAACCATTAAAAGATCCAATCACTGTAACGGGTATGGTGAGGACCCAAAAGCAGCACAGGCAGACGGGATATCAGTCGGTAATGACCTTTATTATTCACTGCAGTCTTTAACAGTTTATACAATGGCAGGGTGAAAAGTCTTGGCTCACAGTGATCTTCTGCGAGATCTGAGAAGGAGGGAGCCTGGTGTCGCTGACTGAAGGCAAAGCCAACAACAGGTGGATTACCTAGCTGGCAGACAGGTCCAGTGGTGAGCTGTGTAGCCACAGAGCCGAGTAGGTGTGTAACCAGGAGGGAATAGGCGAAACTCGTGGTCGAAGACAGAAGGCTGAGGTAATATCCAGGGCAGAGACGAGGCAGGCAGGTCGGGGACAGACGAGGTCGGCAACAGGTGATCAGTCCGGGGAAAAACGCTGGAAAGTCAGGCATAATACAAGAACAATCTGGCACTGAAGCAGAGACAGGAGCAGGCTTAAATGCAGCCAGGGCTCTCACAGGTGTGGAGAGTTGGCCTGATGAGGAGGCGTGGCTGACAGGTAGAGTGGAGCAGAGACAGGTGTAGGGAGTTGGTCTGATGAGGAGGTGTGGCAGACTGGCAGAGTGGAGCAGACTGTGACAGAACCCCCCCCTCAAGGGACGGCTCTTGACGTCCCAAGAAGAATGGACCAAGCCGGGTGGGAGGCGGGGGGCCTGGAGGAGGGCTAATACTCGTCTGAGAGTCCGGCGTCCATCTCCACTTCCATGGTCCCGGGGAGAGTGTCGTCCTCCTCAGAGTAGGGGAAACCCTCTCTGTCCTCGGCGTCGTCGCTGTCGTTCGGGGACTCCGACGGAGGATGTGGTCTGGGAGGTGGCCTGGTTCTGGACGTCTGGTTGAGGTTGCGCCGATGGAAGTCCCTGATGAGGGTGTGGTCCAGAATGTCCCTCCCAGGGACCCAGGACCTCTCTTCAGGGCCGTAACCCTCCCAGTCCACCAGGTACTGGAATCCCCTCCCACGCCGGCGAGACTGCAGGAGGCGACGGACAGTGTAGGAGGGACCTCCATCGATGAGGCGAGGAGGCGGTGGAGGTGGCGCGGCAGGGACCAGAGCGCTCTCTCGGACCGGTTTAACCTTGGAGACATGAAATGTGGGATGAACCCGCATGGATCTGGGGAGCTTGAGTCTCACCGCCACCGGGTTGATGATCTCCTGGATCTCGAACGGGCCGATGAACCGAGGAGCCAGTTTCTTGGATTCCACTCGGAGGGGGAGATCACGGGTGGAGAGCCAAACCTTCTGACCCGGTTGGTAGTCCGGGGCCTTGGAGCGGTGGCGATTGGAGGCCGCAGTGTAGCGGCCAGCGGCCCGGAGCAGAGCCGCCCTGGCTCGGGTCCACGTCCTGTGACAACGGCGGATGAAGTACTGGACAGAGGGGCAGGATGCTTCTCTTTCGAGTGCTGGAAAGAGCGGAGGCTGGAACCCATAGGTACACTCAAAGGGGGAGAGACCTGTGGCGGAGCTGGTCAAGGTGTTGTGGGCATATTCTACCCAAAGAAGTTGTTCGGACCAGGAAGTAGGGTGTTGAGACGTCATACAGCGTAGTGCCGTTTCCATTTCCTGATTTTTGCGTTCGGTCTGGCCGTTGGACTGGGGGTGGTACCCCGAGGACAGGCTGACGGTGGCTCCCAGAAGCGAGCAGAACTCCCTCCAGAATACTGAGGCGAACTGGGGGCCCCGATCAGAGACCACGTCTACTGGGATGCCGTGGAGACGGACGACGTGGAGGAGGAGTAGCTTGGCCGTCTCTTTGGCAGATGGAAGTTTGGGCAGGGGCACAAAATGGGCCATCTTACTGAACCGGTCTACCACCGTCAGGATAGTAGAGTTGCCGCTGGATGGTGGTAGACCGGTGACGAAGTCCAAGGAAATGTGCGACCAGGGACGATGAGGCACAGGCAGAGGATGCAGAAGACCGGCGGGGGCATGGTGAGTCGGCTTGTGCTGGTTGCAGGTGGGACAGGCATTGACGAACCCCCGAATGTCCTCATCCAGTGACGTCCACCAGAACCGGCGCTGCACAAAGTCCTTTGTCCGTTGAATCCCTGGGTGACAGGTAAGTTGAGTGCTGTGGGCCCATAGTAGAACCTCGGACCGGAGATCAGGCGGAACGAACAGGCGGTTGGGGGGGCAAGCGCTGGGTCCGGGCTGGTCTTGGGCGGCGGCCCTGACTTTCTCCTCGATCTCCCAGGTGAGTGTAGCGACCAGACGGGAAGAAGGCAGGATAGTGTCCGGGTCGGCCCTGTCCCCCTCCCTTTCCAAGAACTGACGGGACAGGGCGTCGGGCTTGACGTTGCGGGACCCCGGTCGATAGGAGAGGGAAAAGTTGAACCGGGTCAGGAAGAGTGCCCATCGGGCCTGGCGGGAGTTCAGTCTCTTAGCGGACTGGAGGTACTCGAGGTTTTTATGGTCCGTCCATACCAGAAACGGCAGTTTAGTCCCCTCGAGCCAGTGTCGCCACTCTTCTAATGCCAACTTGACGGCGAGGAGCTCTCGGTTCCCAATGTCATAATTCCTCTCTGCCGGGGTCAAACGTCGGGAATAGAAGGCGCAGGGGTGCAACTTCTGGTCGGCGGCCGCTCTCTGGGACAAGACGGCCCCCACTCCTAAGTCGGAGGCGTCCACCTCGACCACGAATTGCCGTTCAGGGTCCGGCATTTGGAGGATGGGGGCCGAGGTGAATCGTGTCTTCAGGGCCTGAAAAGAGTCATTAGCGGCCCTGGACCAGAGAAAGGGCACCTTGGAGGATGTGAGAGCTGTGAGGGGGGCCGCCACCGAACTGTAGCCCCTGATGAACCTCCGGTAGAAGTTGGCGAAGCCCAGGAAACGTTGAAGCTGCTTGCGGGAATCAGGGGCGGGCCAAGTGGTGACGGCAGAAACCTTGGCTGAGTCCATCTCCACGGTCCCTCTCCCTACGATGTACCCCAGGAAGGAGACAGACGAGGCGTGAAACTCACACTTTTCGGCCTTGACGAAAAGGGAGTTTTCCAGGAGGCGTTGGAGGACTTTCTGGACGTGATGAACATGTTCCTCTCTGGAGCGGGAGAAGATCAGGATATCATCGAGGTAAACGAAGACGAACCTGTTGAGCATGTCCCTGAGCACGTCATTAACCAGGGCCTGGAAGACAGCAGGAGCGTTGGTGAGGCCGAAGGGCATCACCAGGTACTCGTAGTGACCGGTGGGGGTATTGAACGCCGTCTTCCACTCGTCCCCCTCACGGATCCGGACCAGGTGATAGGCATTGCGCAGGTCAAGCTTGGTGAAGATGGTGGCGCCCTCCAGGAGCTCGAAAGCCGAGGAGATGAGGGGCAGGGGGTACCGGTTCTTGATGGTAATGTCATTTAATCCACGATAGTCAATGCAGGGGCGGAGTGTTTTGTCTTTTTTCTCCACGAAAAAGAAACCGGCTCCAGCCGGAGACGAGGAGGGGCGGATGATGCCCGCCGCTAGACCGTCGCTGATATATGTCTCCATCGCCCCCCTCTCAGGAACGGACAGGGAATACAGGCGTCCTCTGGGCGGCGTGGCACCGGGCTGGAGGTTGATGGCGCAGTCGTAGGGCCGATGTGGGGGAAGGGAGGTTGCCTTGGCCTTACTGAAGACCTCCCTGAAGTCCAGATACTCAGCCGGGACCCCCAGCACATCGGTCGAAGAACTGGTCCCGGCAGAAGGTTGTGGTGCGGCGGCTTGCTTGAGGCAGACCTGGTGACAAGATGAACTCCACCCCAGGATCGCCCCTGTGGTCCAATCCAGGTGCGGATTGTGACGTCGGAGCCATGGGAACCCCAGGAGGAGAGGATGACGAGGAGAGTGCAGGATGTGAAACTGGAGTGTTTCATGGTGGTTCCCGGAAATTAACATCCGTATGGGTGCTGTCAGGTGGGTCACAGTTCCCAGAAGTCGACCATCCAGAGCGTTGGTGGAGACTGGAGCTGGCAGGGGAATCTGACCGACACCCAGCTGCTGAGCTAGATTAAAATCCATAATGTTGGCATCAGAGCCAGAGTCAATGAGGGTGGCGAGGGTCTGGGATCCCTCAGGCAGCAGCAGGCGGACCTGGCACAGGGATCGTGTGCTGGAGGAGGAGCTAGACGTATGACTCACCAGGAACTCCTTCCTTCCTGGTGAGTCCGTCCTTTTAGCGGACACCCGGAAATAAAGTGTCCCGCTTGGCCACAATACAGGCAGAGGTTCCCCTCGCGGCGTCTTTTCCTCTCTTCAGGAGTTAAACTGGCCCGGCCAACCTGCATGGGTTCAGGCTCCCCTGAAGACCGGCTGCCAGAAAGCATCGATACCCCGGAAGCCGCTGGTGGCGGGGCGGGCTGGCGTCGTCCCGCTAGCCCCTGATGTTTCTCCCGCCGTCTCGCTTGAATGCGACGATCGATGCGGGAAGCCAGCTCGATGATGCCGTCGAGAGTGGTGGGAAGATCATACGATATTAGTTCATCCTTGATGTAGTCAGCGAGCCCCATCAGGAATGCGTCGCACTGGGCAGCCTGGTTCCACTCACTGGAGCTAGCCTGGGTGCGGAAGTTGATGGAGTAATCGGCCACTGAATGCGACCCTTGGTTCAGACCAAGAAGCCCTCCAGATGCGTCCGGCCCTCGGGAAGCTTCTCCAAACACTTTACGAAGCTCAGCAGCGAAGGCTTGAAAAGAGGAGCAGGCTGGAGTGCGACGCTCCCACTCGGCTGTTCCCCACAGCCGAGCGCGCCCCGTCAGATGATTCACAGTGAACGCCACCCTGGCGTCCTCCGAAGCGAAGGTATGGGGCTGGAGAGCGAACAGGATCGAACAGTTCGTGAGGAACGGGCGGCAACCCTCCGCGTCCCCGGCGTAGCGTTCAGGAACCCCCACACGAGGCTCCGAAGCGAAGGCAGAGGTAGAGGCGGAGGCAGCCGGGGCTGGTGGAGGCTGGACGGGTTCCGGGGGCAGAGGGTGAGCTTGGGCAAAAGCTGCAGCGAGCTGTTGGACCTGCGAGGCTAGCGAGGTAAACGCCTGCTCCTGCTTAGCCACCGCCAGTCGAACATCTGCAGAGTTAGAAAGTAGCAGTGCCTCGTGGTGCTGGAGCATCGCCTCTACCTTCTCCAGGCGATCCATCGCCGTGTGTGCTGGGTCCATGTCTGGCCAGATTGTACTGTAACGGGTATGGTGAGGACCCAAAAGCAGCACAGGCAGACGGGATATCAGTCGGTAATGACCTTTATTATTCACTGCAGTCTTTAACAGTTTATACAATGGCAGGGTGAAAAGTCTTGGCTCACAGTGATCTTCTGCGAGATCTGAGAAGGAGGGAGCCTGGTGTCGCTGACTGAAGGCAAAGCCAACAACAGGTGGATTACCTAGCTGGCAGACAGGTCCAGTGGTGAGCTGTGTAGCCACAGAGCCGAGTAGGTGTGTAACCAGGAGGGAATAGGCGAAACTCGTGGTCGAAGACAGAAGGCTGAGGTAATATCCAGGGCAGAGACGAGGCAGGCAGGTCGGGGACAGACGAGGTCGGCAACAGGTGATCAGTCCGGGGAAAAACGCTGGAAAGTCAGGCATAATACAAGAACAATCTGGCACTGAAGCAGAGACAGGAGCAGGCTTAAATGCAGCCAGGGCTCTCACAGGTGTGGAGAGTTGGCCTGATGAGGAGGCGTGGCTGACAGGTAGAGTGGAGCAGAGACAGGTGTAGGGAGTTGGTCTGATGAGGAGGTGTGGCAGACTGGCAGAGTGGAGCAGACTGTGACAATCACCACAGCGGGTGCAATCAACGGCAAGAGAACATAAACAAACATTTACAAAATTGACGTAACTCACTGATGAAGGCTCACTGTATTCCACTGATGCATATTATTTTCATAAATTCCAGATTCCAGATGATATAATCCAGTAAAGTATTTAGTCCAAAAGCATTATTCCAACAATAAGTACGCCGTTCGTCGTTACTAATCGGCCGTCAGAAATGCTGCATTTCCCTGTGTATTTTCTGTAATAAGTTCATATTCCCTTTGAATTGCCGCTCCGTTTCGGTATCAAAGTGGAGGCGAGCTTCTTAGCTTTCTATAGAGGTCTCATTTGAACCAATAGGAGCTTCAATTTCTGATTCTCAGCCTACAATATCCAACCAGAGTCTGTGTTGAAGGAAGGTGCCTGTCCCTCTTTGACTGAAGGCAGAGCCGGCCAATAGCAACCGAATTAGCGCATGGTGCCGGAGCGCAAGCCACAACCTCTTCCAGAGAGGGGCGTGAACGGGGCGTGGACAAGGCACAGCTCATTATCATTTAAAGCTACAGACACTGAAACAGCTTATTCTTAGCTATTCTCAGCTTATTCTTCTTCACCGTCATTTTGCCTTTTTGGGGCGTGCAGAAATAAAACCCATTGATATAATTTTCATGTATCAGTGCACCTCCCATGTTCATCAAATTAAAAAAACTGAATTTTTAAATACTATAGTGTATATTCTTGCTACAATTAGAAACCACAGTATCCACTCCATCGCAGCACAGATTCGCAGCATAGAGAGTAACAGCAGGTGTCAGATGTCAGAGTGAGGTCACTTGTGACATGATGAAATTATATAAGGAGAGTTGACTGACGACAAAACGGTGAAGACGAAGTGAAAGGCAAAAGCACCTATTCAGCAATATTTGGGATTAAACCCAACACCAATAGGGAACCAGAGAACATATACGAGGCTATCTGTAAACTGTGCCTGATAAAGGTGGCAGCATCTGGGGGCAACACCTTCAGGTGCACCATAAGAGCGAGGCTGCCAAAATGGGCCCCGCAGCGAAGACTCGACCGGAGAGGCGGCAAGACACACAGCCATCGATTAGCAGTGTGTTTGCATGATGCACAAAACAGTGTTAGGTGGAACACATTCAATGATGCGGTGACCAAAAACATTTGAAAAGAAATAGTGTCTCAACACCGTTGAAAAGAAATCTTTCAGAGACCTCCTAACTATACTCGACCGGCAGTCAAACAGCCGTCCCGTCTGCCTACTTCTGTCCAAAGTGAGCTGCAACAGGCCATCTCCTGAGTCGAGCAGACTGAGTCGAGCATGTCTGTTGCCCCAACAACAGACATGTGGTCCAGCACAAACATGACACCATACACGTCACTCCCTTTTCATTTCATAGACACCGAATGGACCATGGTATCAAAATGCCTGCAAACCAGCTTTTTACTGCAGGACCACACTGCCACTAACTTGGCAGATGCCTTGCAGGAGGCTCTGCAAGAATGGGATTTAGAAGGCAGTAAAGCCGACAGTGGGAGCAACATTAAAGCGGCTGTTCGTATCTTGGGCTGGCCCTGGTTAAGCTGCTTTGGAAATAACCTGAAACTCGCTGTGACCAACACCATGGACAAGACAGAGAAAGCACGAACAGTTCATGCCCTGGCAGCTGCACTGGCCTGTCGCACAATAAATGGGATGTTTTCTCACAGCTGGAGAAGAAGATGGGAGCCCAGGTCGATCTTGGCCTCCAAGAGCATTCGCTGGTGGCAGTAAGTTTATTATTAGTTAACAATGTGGAGACAAAACAAATGTTAATAAGACAAATTAGAAGGAAATGAGGGTTTGGTGCCTTTCCACTTCGATTAAGCTATGACTATTTAGGCTATAATTGTACACACTACACCCTGGCATTTTTTTTTAATTAAGGTTGGTAAAATTGGGTGTTTATTTTCACCCAGGACTGTGCAACTCGGAACGCGGAGGACAATCTTGTTATGTTGTTATGTTATCTAATTTTGTACTTTTTTTATATATATATATATATATATATATATATCGATAGATATATATATTTTGATCTTTATTTTTTTTACCCTCTGTGTGCTGATTCTTTCCTATTGTATTGTACTGTATAAGCTGCTGGAGACTGAATTTCCCAGAGGGAGTCATCCCAAAGGGATCAATAAAGTTGAGTCTAAGTCTAAGTCTAAGTCTAATCATCTTGACTGGTGGAAGGAGAAACAAACCAGGCTTCCCTTGCTGGCAAAGGTAGCCAAAATAATAGCCAAAATAATACCTTCGTGTTTGTGCAACAAGCTGCGCATCAGAGAGGTTGTTCAGCATGCAGGGAACATAGTAAACCCCTTTTTGTTTTTGCTTTTTTTTTGGTTTAGGCTTTTTTTTTTTGCTTTTTATATGGTTCCTATTTGAATTAGTTTCCCATTATTTATTTGTTCCAGAGTGTTTGCCAATTTTTTTTTACTATGTAGGCCTATATTATTGAAAACCTTATAGATCTAGTTTATTTGTGTTTTTTATATTACAGCAAGGGTATGCGCGCCATGCGCCGCCGCCAAGCCGTCATCAATCTTGTTTGTTTTGTTCATAAAAGTTCTCGTCTATTTAAATGTTTAATATTGCACTGTTTTATTGTTGTTGTGTTTTTCTTTGAAAAGTAATAATGAACACATTTGTTTTGTTCAAATATAAAGGGAAGATCACAGCAAGCGCTCTACAGGTATTGAGCATCATCAATGACTTTTTTTTATATCCGTTGTAATTGGTAACACCGGTGGTGTCACACGTTTATTAACCAGTGGGAAAATTTCCCCACCGTGGCTTCCATAGTTCACCCTAGTTTAAATATCGAATAGTATTTTTGCTTGAAATGCCCATCCCTTGTCTGCAAGTCCAAGGTGAGATAACCCTGAGGACATTAATCAGGTTATTAAACAACATTCTCAGATATTGGTCTATTGAACATGATGTGAAAAATCAGTGGCATGTCCCTTTAACGACAGATTTCAACTGAACATTAATGGAAAAGCAAGGGTGTAAAACTGTACGCCAAATGTTTTCTCATGAGAGAGACATTTTATAATCGCATCAATAAAAAATCTTACAATAAACTACCCATCAACATTTCCCTTTTCTTCATCTTCTGCTGCGATACTAACTGATGTGAACATAACCATTACCATTATGGGCCATTTACTGGGATTTATAATGATTTTAATTTTCTCATCTCAAACAAAATGAGATCATCAGACAGCGAGACACTGATGGATATCCATCAATATCCAATAACAGCTGCTTGCTAATTTGTTCCATTCTGCTACCTCAATGAAGAACTTAGGAGATGTGAATGTTGCTATGACAACAGTGACGTCTTCAAACTGGTCAGAATATATTAAAGGTGGTAATGTCGTATCCTACAGGAAGTCTGGAGTAACATAAATATATATCAGATGATTAAAATCTGATTTGTTAAAAAATGGTTTGGAAATTGAAAGCTGACATTTCAGCTCTTTGGACGATTTTGTTAATATTTCAAATCAACCACAAATAATCCTGACAGCTTGTTTTTTTTTTTCAGAAAAAGTGGCAAATATATCTTATCTGGTTGTATAAACATCCTAAATAAAGAGTTTCCCAGCAACATGTGGATCTGGGATGTTGTCACCAACATAATAATTAGTTACCTATTAACCCCCCTCTAGTTACACATCCTAATTAAACAAATTGCGCAGCTGTGATTAGCAATGTCCAACTGAGCGTGTCGTGCTGCGTTCCAGCCAAGACACTTGAAAGCCGTAAATGAGCAAATTGCTGTACAGAGCTGACAGGCTGTCCAACAGAAGGACTTTATACTGAAGCTAAAGGACTTTGTGATGATTAATCATGTGTCACAATTCAAAACAACATTTTAGAGGAGGATGCTTGATATGTGTCTGTATCCAAAGTCTTTTTTATTTTAATAAAAGATGCAAGGGAGTAAAAGTGAGATTTTAATTGTCACTTATGGGATTTCTTTTATGGCATTTCATAGCATAGCATATATATCTGACTTATTCTGACAAACACAAATAAGAATCTACTGTGCAACATGGACTAGTATTGAAGCGCATTCCTATTACCATTCCTGACTCAAGTTGGTATACAGGAGAGTAAATCGCTCTTGGATATCCTGAGAATAGCTCATATCTGACAGTAAACTGACAGTAAAACAAGCTCCACAGCCTGTTACAGCAGACGTGATGAGGGGGATGCAACGCCCAAGGGCAAAGTTAAACTGTGAAGTCTCCATGACAAACAGAGTTTTGTGCGTAAAATTGGAACAGAAATTATCTCTCAACCGGAGGCTCATTTTTGCCTTCTCTCTTTGATCAACAAGACAAATTTATGTAATTAATATCCAACAAATCAATAACCGGCGGTTACATTAGAAGTACTGAAGCAAACAAATTTACAACATCCCAAATTCAAAAAGCAGCAAGGTGGAACATCTTCAATCAAAGAGTACATGATAAAACAAAATGGTAACATTTCACTTATCTAAGAGGACTTGCTCAGAAACACATCGGAGTGATATATTCATTTATGGTATGAAAGAGCATTATGATGGAAGGTTGTCAGATAATATGACAAAAAAGGTCAGGGAAGAAGAAGGCGTGAGATAAAAGAGACTGTTATGCAGGATGTATCCTCAGAAGTGTGTGTGAGAGTGTGAAAGAGAAGAGCGAGAGGAGAGAGGAATGCACGGCGTCCTGAGACATCTCTCTGATTAAGGACTTTCAGCTGACATGGTAATTAAATATGGAGGAGTTCTAACACACACACACACACACACAGAGCTTTCCACTCATTCCAAAACTTCACGCTCTGGTTAACTGTATACATGACTAGAAGAGGTCATGTGCTAATGGCTAAATTGTCGCCTTAACACATACATACATACACACACACACACACACGCACACACACTCATCATGTACATTTTCTAAATAAGGGTTAAATTAATTCACATTTACATAAAATTGACATGTCGTACAGCAGTGCAGATAATCACTCACACTCTTGTATGCACACACTGCCTCTTACCTCTACAAAGATGAAACATGGGATGATGGAGTAGCTGCGCAGGGTGTTGTTGGACGCCATCTTGTCTCCTTTCAGGAGACTTCTCCTCTGAGGATTCACAGCAGCTCACTCTGAAAAGATGAAAACATGAAGTGTTAGCATTCATTACCTGAATATGACAAAAGTGCATTGATGCTTTTTCTACCCAACACTAACACTGAATATGGTATTAGTTGCAGTCGGTATAATAGAGTATTGATGAGAAGCACTCTTGATGTCGATTGATTGATCAGCTATAGCTCCAAGGGGTTTTTCTAATGAAATGTCATGACACCGAAGGAATTAGCACAATTAATCACGATATGAACATGTGCTAAAGACTGCTTCAAATACAATAAACATAAAAATTGTATTTCCTTCCATCCGTTTACACT